>NC_140954.1:119038622-119458622 GCF_014529385.1 Adiantum capillus-veneris
CTTACCTCCCGATTAGGGAAATGATTTTCATGTTTTTAAATGATGCTTTTAGCATCACAATTGGTGGTGTATTGATGCAAGAAACAACTAATGGATGGTTCCAACCATTCTACTATGTTAGTAGAAGGCTCTTCGTAGCCAAGAACAATTGCTTGGTGATTGAGAGAGAATGTCTAGGAATAGTGTATTTGGTAAAGAAGTTTTGGCATGGAAAATTGTTCTACTTTCATGTGGATCACTTGGCAATATTGTTCCTTGTGTGATAGAAAAATTTGGTAGGCTGACTAGCCAGGTGGATGATTTTGCTTCAGGAATTCGATTTTGTAGTGGTGCATCATTCGGGTGCACAAAATGTAGTTTTAGATTATATATCCCGATTGGATTCAACGGAAGCACCAACTAGTATTGAAGATGAATTGCCGGATATGCATCAACCAAAGTGAGAGAAGAAGCAAACATGCAAAATGAGAAAGTTGCTCTGAAGCCAAACACCCTTCCATGGACCACGTATGAGGAGATGATGTTCTTTTTGTTAGGTCGACGCATTTGACAATGGACCAAGGAAAGTGTGCGCATCTGTCGCACGTGCCAATGCAAGGGACTTGCCGATACACTGTGTGCGAGCCACAAATGGCTGCAAGCACACAACTAAACTAATCTAGCAAGCTCAAGAGAGCAAGGGTCTGTCACTCACCTCCCTACGCTCGCCTTCGTGGATGATTCCTCGCCGCGAAGAAGAAGGAGCTACCGCTGTGCCGCGCTCAACCACTTCGCTACCGCCGTGCCGTCGTCGCAATGCTCGATCACACACACACACACTCTCTCTCTCACGCACGCACACACACACACACACACACACACACACACACACACACACACACACACGGAGATGAAGAAGAAGATGATGGAGATGGAGCAAGAGCACTTTTCAATTGCACAAATGAAAGAATGAATGACTTTTAGGTTTAGGTGACTTTTATATGAGCTCGTCCCATTCACACTTGGACGCCCATACTTAGCCAACTAACCCTTGAATGTTCTTATTAGAGTTAGGGTCTATTAGGTCGACTCTAAGAGAAGTACACAAGAGTTAGGACTAAAGTAAGTGCCAGATTCCAAAAACTGCAGTTTTTTCCTTGTTGACACCCTTGACTTGGATAATACTCTTAGACAAAGGTAGCTTCACTAACTGACACCACACCCCATATCATAGCAGATTATATTTAGCACCCGTGTCCAATAAGGCGTTATATAGAACTTTTCCATAAGCGTTGTTTAGCTCAATAGGGTATAATAGAGGCGTGTCAGAGTCCAACCAATCCTCGTCGATTTTCAACGTGGAATGCATGTGTAACTCCAAGGTTAGCCTCTCGTTGGCGCCTTATGCGTTGTTTTCGCTCCTTAGCCTCAGCTTGAGCTTTTATCTTCTTCAATTTTGTTTGTGCCTTGGCTGCCCCTTTTTTATGGATGGCATGTAGCTCCTCTTGGCTTAAAGGATCGTAGTATCTTTTAAATTTGCTCCCATTGAGGAATCCAATGGTTTCAACTCCATCAAGAGTCTTCACACGAATGGTTTCTTGTGGGGTGATCTCACATACTCTATATGGTCCTTTTTCCGCATATTTCAACTTTTTCTTTTCGTTATGCACTCCATACATAAGGACTTTATCACCAACATTGATATCTTTGTTCTTTAGATGACGATCAAACCATTTCTTCCGCCTATCTTTCTCCACAAGTGCATTTTGCACAGCTAATTGCCTCTCTTTATCTAGCCTTTCAAGGATATATAATCGCTCAACTAAGGGGTTACCATCCCAACCTTCTTGAGAAGCTACTCGAAGACTAGGAAAGACAAACTCCCATGGCATAACCGCTTCTTGGCCATACACTATCTTAAACAGTGTGCAATTAATGGCAACTTTGTACGCAGTACGATAAGCCCATAGAGCTGATGTAAGCTTTAAATCCCAATCTGTGCGATGAGCTTCCACCGTTTTGGTCAAGATAGAGATTAAGGTCTTGTAGGTGCTCTCAGCTTGGCCATTTTGCTTGTGGATAATAAGGCGTGGACTTATGGTGAGCTATCATAAAGTTGGTAGTGATTTCTGTTATTACTCCATTTAAAAAATGAGTACCATTGTCACTCACCATCTCAAAGGGACAACCAAATCTTGTCATAATGTTCTCAAAGAGAAACTTGGCAGTTGATTTCGCATCGGCCTTACGTGTCGCCCTGGCTTCCGCCCACTTTGTCACATAGTTAGTGGCAATGATAATATATCAAAATTGAGTGCTACGAGCTGCCGGACTAATTGGGCCTACAAAGTCCAAACCCCATTTTTCAAATGGTTGAGTCACTTTAACGGGATGCAAGGGCATCCTATCCTTTTGTTGTGTGATCTTGTAACGTTGGCATTCATCACATCCTTTTGCAAAAAGTGATGCATCCTTGAATAAGGTAGACCACTAATAGCTTGATTGCAACACCTTTCTAGTTGTTAGTTCGCCTGAGAAATGTCCTTCAGCTATACCCATGTGGGCTTCTTGCAGTATGTATAAATACTCATCCTCATAGGCACAACGTCTAAGAATATCATCCTTTCCTGGCCTGTAGAGAGTTCCTGCAATATCATCCTTTCTTGGCCTGTAGAGAGTTCCTGCAATAAGAGAATAAGGTTCACATTCTTTTGACACTTTTTGAGCTATGTCCTACGAAGCTCTTTGGGTGGAAAACCATTAACTAAAAAGTTCACAATCTTCTCGCTCCATTCATGTATGGTTTCAACTAGGAATAGAGAAGTATCGGGCAACTCATCATCGACTCTAGTAGGGGCTTCACCATTGGGTATGTGAGACAAATGATCCGCCATGAAATGTCTTTTACCAGGTCTCACCACAACGGTAAAATCAAACTCAAGGAGAATTAACAACCATCGTGTAATTCTTCCCGTGGAACAAGGTTTATTTACTAGATACAACAAGGCTTGATGATTGTTGGGAATGGGATCGTGCTAGCTACGGTGGATGAAAGAGAAACATAGCATCAATGTGTGAGTGTGTGTGTAAGCAAGGTTATCACTCAAGTGAATTAGGTTCCAAGATAGAATTAGCTTGGACATATAAACACAATCTTGAGTATTGACTTAGCTTAGCACAAGCTCAGCATAGACAAGCATGTAGCGCAAAATAGAGTTGTATTTATTCATTCATCAAATGAGCTTTAAGTAGCTCTACAGCCTTGCTCCATAGCATGTGGGATAATTACACTCCTCTCCTTGACTCACACTTTAGGACAAAGCTCACACTTTACAATCCTCCCCTTGAGGTTTGGACTATGACAAAATATTGAAGATCCATGATCCACATAGGATGATAAGCTGGTATCCACACAGGATGGTAAAATCCACACAGGCTGACAAAATCCACACAGGATGATAATATCCACACAGGAAAATAAAAGTCCTCCCCTACAAGTAGAGAAGCTGCATCTTCAAAGTACGTCTTCATAAAAGACAAGGTTGGTCTCTCCTTTGTCTTCTTCGTCTTCTACTATGTGAGCTGATCCTTTGGTAGGTCTCTTGCCTTCGTAGCTTCTGCTAGTGCTGCTTTCTCACTGCTACGGCCTCCATTTGAGTAGCATTGAGAAGGTGGGTGTTCCTTCTTACCACATTTGTTACAAGGATTGTTTGTGTAGCAGTCTTTCTCTACGTCTCCCATTCTTCCACATTCATAACACTTTCTTCCGGTTGATGATGTTGATGGAGAATGTCTTCCCCTTGAGGATGTTGTGAGAAAGGCCCCTCCTGATGGAGTTAATGAACCTCTTTGCTTTCTTTCTTCTGCTTGGACTGAGTTGATGACATCTTGAAAAGGTGGAGGTGGTTCTTTTTCTTCAAGAATTGTGACTAAGTAGTCATAAGAAGGTGGAAGTGCACTCAATAGTATGGCCACTTTGTCATCTTGTGGTACTTCGACCTGGATGTAAGTGAGCAGCATGACAGTGCTCTTAAGCCTATTTACTAGGCTAGCAATGTCCCCCTCTTCAATCATGGTGATCTTGTAAAGTTGTCTTTTGAGACTAACTTTACTTCTTTTGGCCTTGGCTACAAAATTGCTTTCTAAAACATTCCAGGCATCATGTGCATGTGTACATTCGTCTATGAAATGCACATAATTGTCATGCAAGGAGGTGATGATGATTCCTAACGCTTGTTCGTCTTTGGCCAAATACTGTGCACTTGCTTTGAGTGTAGATGCCCTAGTGTGCACTCCATCGGGTTCGGCTTGTTTCTCTAAGGCAATGCTGATGACAGACCACAAACATTTTTTCATAAGATATCCTCTTAATTTTGTTTGCCAGGTGTGAAACCCTTCCCCGTTGAATTTTTCTATTCCCTTATCCCCCATTTGTGCTAATAGACGGGTCTTAGCTTAGGAGACTCTCCTAGCCAATGTCTTATCTCTTTACACGGTGGAAAGGGGGAAACGAGAAAACCACCAGCACACTTAGTGAATACCTCTCTATAGCCCAGTGATTTCACAGCACCCCTATCCCCTAGTAAACACACACTCAAGCATCCAATTTGTAGATAATCATTGCCTGTGCCCGTACCCGACCAACCCTAATTGCACATACCACACCATAGAACATGTAACCATAGCTTTGACATTTGACCCTTGAGAACACTCTAAGCCCTTTCCCAAAGATAAGCCACACAAAACAGACTTTCAACAATTCACTCTTGCATAATCTCTAACAGGCTCCAACTTTGTCATAGGTTGCATATATACAACACATTAGATACCCACAAACCCTTTGAGATCATCAACATACACTACGTCTAAATAAATACAGAGCATCCATAGAATCAACCAACCCAAACTTGCACCAGAATCAATCACATACACAACACACATAGGGGCATGAGAGCAAGGGAGAGCATGAAAATAGTAATATAGGGATACTATGAGGATGCCGACTTGACTAGCTCCAACAGTGTACAGTGATGGGAATATATAAAAAATGTCTTCCTTTAGTATAGCATTTGGCCAATCCGTTGTTCAGCAAAAACGAGAGAGCCCAAACCTTCTTCTTATAGCACCATCACACGTTGGACGTAGTGCTTCCTCGCGTTTACTTCATGCTTTTAGCTTTTTAATGCAGCCCTCAACGATCTCGTGCTTACCGCCTTCAACCTGCAGCTATCGGCTTCTTGTAGCGCAGCATGTGCAAGAGCCCTGGCTGCCTCAACTCCTTGGGGGCCTTCTTCAAACCCTGCAGGCCACGACTTTTGGTGATATTCCTTCCATGCCCTCGGCCCTCACTGCAAAAGCTTGTAACACTGCTCTCTCACGCTACATGATTGGGCTCCCTCTCATGCTCCTCAAACCTCCTCGCGGCTAGCTCGAGTCAGTGCTCCTCTCCAACAATTGGTAACCTTGCACGTCCTTCTCGGACCACCAATGAAGCCCTCTTTGTTCGGCCTCGGATTGGAATAAATCACAAGCCTCTATAACCCTTTTGCTATACCACTCATGCAGACCTCAGAACCGGCTTCACAACTCCCTTCACATGGATATCGCTCCTCTTATATCTTGCTCAGGGGTAGCCCTTCTCTTGCAGCGATCCTGAATCCCTCCTCGGGTCGTCTTCAAACCAGCCAGCTCTCCATCCAGTGACCCCTCTTCTGTAGCACTCGCTCGTTCATAACCTGCAACCGGTCCCCCCAGCCAATAGCACAAATTTTTTGTGCCTGCTATGGCCGTCTTGCAGCATCGATATGACCGCCTCCCTCTGGCCAACCCTCTGGCGGTCTCCAACCTGCAAGGAACTTTCAACTGGCGACCTCCCTTCAGCCAGTGAACGCCACCCCTTTATCTTGATCAGGGCCACGCAACCTCTGGTGGCCTCTCCTCCTCTCTGACCTGCAGACAACAGGCGGACTCCCTCCTCTGCAGCACTCGGTCAACTGACGCTCCCCCTCTTGCATATAGAGCCACCCTCCTCTTTCTCTTGCTCATCAGCCTTCTATAGCGGCTACTGTATATGGCCTTGCTCTGTGGTGCCACGGCAGCCCACCCACCACTGGTGCCCCTCTTCTGTCGTCCACCTCTGCCTGCTATACTGGATATGGCACCTTGCCATGCTCCCTCTCTTGCCAACCATGTACTCCCCTTGAAGTCCTTGCCGACCCGGCCCTAGCGGCCCATGCACTGCCTTATCTCCCTTCCTAGCTCTCAAGGGGTCCAGCTTGCCAATTTAGGCCCTGTATTATGTCTAGCTCCTCCTTGCAAGTGGCGACTCCCTCCCACTTGCAACTCCCTCCAGATGGCAGTGGGCACGACATAGCCGCCATCCTTTACGAATTTCCCATGCAATGCTTGCTTTTCCCTGCAATATACTATTCTTTGTTTTTCCCGTCCATGAAATGTTGAAAATAAGACTTTGTAAGCGATCCTTCCCACTGAGAGCTTCAAACAGCGATCCTTCCCACGGAGAGCTTCAAACACAAGTATTAATAGAAGTGCCATAAAGCTTCATGGCCACCATTAACACTAGGTTGGCAATGGGACACTTTTATGTCCTGTTAAGTGACCATTTTCAAAATGGATTTTGAGGTGCTATCTGTTTAGAAAGTTGTCTCATGAGCTGAAAAAAACTCGACATTTTTTTAGAATATCAATTCCATCTTTAACCTTATCTTTACACAACATTTCACAACCTAAACTGTGTGAAAAAACGGGTCCTGTTTTTGGCTTTTTTCAACTTTTTGCAACTATACCACTCTAGAATTCATGTTTGTGAGGTCTATATTAATGCTAGAGAACTATCTTTAGTAGTCCTCAACATGTCCTGATGCTTGTAGGGAGAAATAAATGTTAAAGTTGTAAGTTATGACCAAATTTCAAAAATTGTCAAATCCTGTTTTTTAGCCAATTTTAGCTCTTCTATGATTTTTTTGGTGGCTTTCATGATATCCAAATGCAGTTTTGATTTTCTATGTCACTTATTGTAACATAAAGCTAATATTCCTTGAGTTTTGGGGCACCTAATACCCTATTTTGCATAGTAGACAACGATGGTTGATTTTTTCAATTATAGAAGAAAACAAAACATTCTATTATATCAAGTATAGCTTTTTCAATATTGTTAGTTTCTTGTGACAACTACATGCATTTTGTAGGTAGTAACAAAATCTAGTCATAAGGATCAAATTTGGATAGATATTGAATAGTTTCTATGGGATTCTACAACTCATAATGTTGAACCTAGTTTTTGTATGTTTGCTATATTTAGCACTTCATCTTTGTCCCCAAGATCCTCCTTGGTAAGAGATGTATTATTCTTTTGACATGCTCCATGGCTCCTTATGAACCTAAAGGACAATAGGGAACTAAGAAAACATGCATATATTATTTGTATTGAACGTGGCTATAGAAACTTGGATGATAGGTTTGCAGAATCGTAAAAATTCAACTTTTTTGTACCTATTTCTTTTGGAAAAACAAAAAATAGTGAGTGAGAAGTAATCATATTTTCTGATCACCAACCCATTGAAGTTAACTAGGGAATTTATCTCAAGTCCTACAAAAATCCCTAATCTTATTTTTATGCAACAAAACGTAAGAAATGACTGTTTTGATGAAAATGTACTGGTCCATCAACTTTGGAGGCTTGGTGTGACCAAAAGATGAGAAATTTTACAAGTTTCTTATTTTTTCCATGTGTAATAGGCCTTGAACTATAACCTCATGAAAGGATTTTACAAAATGAGTGGATCTACTATGGTTTTGGAGGTTTTTTTCAAAACCTTGAAAGGACACTTTTATGTCCTGTTAGGTTACCAACCTAGTGTTAATTAAAATAATCTATTAACCGCTCGGGTGAAGGAATTGTCACCAAGGAAAGCCGAGATCGTCACAACCATATGCCATTTTAAGCTCAATGTGAGGTCCCCACCCCGTCGTATCAAACAACGGATCTGATGGTAAACCTGGTGGCCACTAGATCTATAGCGGAAGCAAACAAAATAGTTCAAGGTTCAACTAGCGGACGATCTCTCATCACAAAGTGAGTCGAGTTCGAGCCTACTAGCAACGAGATCTAGCTCCACCTCGCAGGGGAAGCGTACTTAACTATCTAACGATCCTAAGACCCACCTTCCACGAGGAGAGAAACCCCAAGTGCCTTTTTCCCCATGTTTTAGAGGCACGTACTCTCGAGGATTCGCCGCTCTAGGGGCAATGAGTAATACCAATATCGAGTAAGCACTATGGGGACAGAGAGTTCCCGACCAATCGGGACCACCCATCTCGTAGGCTTTGGCAACCCGAGCCAAGCCCCCACTTTCCACCCCCACACTCACACTTCATCGTGTGACCTAATTACTACCACAAAGGTTGTTCAACATAAATATTCCTTGTTTAATTCCGAATCACATGGTTCGTTAACACAGCCCTTCAACCAGTATTGCAAACAACACCAAGACATAATTCTAGTAAAAATTATACTCAAACTTATTCATAAAAATTCCAATGTCCTGGAGGTACAACATCCCCCCTCCAACGAGAGTTCACTCCTCCCGTTGTCGCCTAGCTGCCCATACAACTAGGTATGTCCACCGCATAGAAAGCACCTCATGGACACTCCCACCGCATAAAAAGCAAGACGTGGGTTCCCACCGCATAGAAAGCAAGTGGTGGGTATCCACCGCATAAAAAGCAAGTTGTGGATTCAAGAGCCCTTAACGAGGAACTCTTCCCCCTGTGATCAGTAGGGGGGTCAGGACTGATTCAACATTGGAAATAAAATGAACATGCCGAGCTAAATTTTTCCTAGCAGACATTCTTTCCTATTGCAAACAGCATACCCATCAAACATTACCTTCCTACTTTAGAACTTAATGTACAATGATTTCAATGCCGAGGTTTTCGTCGGATTTCTCCAACATGTTTGGGGATATGAGCATTCCTATCTAGCGTATGCAATGTTAATTTACACAACTTGAATAAAAATATGATCTACCTCTTCCACTTCTTCATCGATGGCCCGTGAGATGGCCGATATTTGTTCCTCCATGGGAGCCTTCCCCTTTCCGTTGACATTGCAATGAGTAATACCAATATCGAGTAAGCACTATGGGGACAGAGAGTTCCCGACCAATCGGGACCACCCATCTCGTAGGCTTTGGCAACCCGAGCCAAGCCCCCACTTTCCACCCCCACACTCACACTTCATCGTGTGACCTAATTACTACCACAAAGGTTGTTCAACATAAATATTCCTTGTTTAATTCCGAATCACATGGTTCGTTAACACAGCCCTTCAACCAGTATTGCAAACAACACCAAGACATAATTCTAGTAAAAATTATACTCAAACTTATTCATAAAAATTCCAATGTCCTGGAGGTACAACATCCCCCCTCCAACGAGAGTTCACTCCTCCCGTTGTCGCCTAGCTGCCCATACAACTAGGTATGTCCACCGCATAGAAAGCACCTCATGGACACTCCCACCGCATAAAAAGCAAGACGTGGGTTCCCACCGCATAGAAAGCAAGTGGTGGGTATCCACCGCATAAAAAGCAAGTTGTGGATTCAAGAGCCCTTAACGAGGAACTCTTCCCCCTGTGATCAGTAGGGGGGTCAGGACTGATTCAACATTGGAAATAAAATGAACATGCCGAGCTAAATTTTTCCTAGCAGACATTCTTTCCTATTGCAAACAGCATACCCATCAAACATTACCTTCCTACTTTAGAACTTAATGTACAATGATTTCAATGCCGAGGTTTTCGTCGGATTTCTCCAACATGTTTGGGGATATGAGCATTCCTATCTAGCGTATGCAATGTTAATTTACACAACTTGAATAAAAATATGATCTACCTCTTCCACTTCTTCATCGATGGCCCGTGAGATGGCCGATATTTGTTCCTCCATGGGAGCCTTCCCCTTTCCGTTGACATTGCTCGTTCCTGCCTCGCGATCATGGGCACCACCGAAGCGCGTCCTCTTAACCGGGGCCATTTCGCACTACTTTAAATGATTAGCTTGGAGAAAGAGCTAAGGTTCACAAGCATCATAACAGTCTGATGGGTAGATTAGTGACATCAATTAATCCCTCCTATATGAGAGTCTAGATTTCTTTCATAAAGCAATCATTAAGGATGGCACATAATCCTATGGGAACTGGCTCTAACATAATTATTCGGCTTACATAATCAAGAATAATTAGGATTTCACTATTGGAATTACCAGAGAATTGGATTAAGTATGATTAAACTATTTCCTAGCAATTAGATGATGCAGATTTACCCTATGCATATGTGTGAGGAAAAACCAATTCTTAGAGACTTATTGACGGATTAATTTCTCCTTAATTACGTCTTAATTCATAAGAGAAATGAATTCAATTAAGCTACAATGTTAATGAGTGATTACAATATTGATTCTCTTCAATCTACACAAATACTAGCTTACCGATTAATTACTATGCTATCTAGAGAGAGAAGATTCTGATAATTATGCTCTAATCATTAATCGAGAGTGAAGAATGGCTGATAATTCAGCTATGGAATGATGATTACGTAATAGAGTACAAATAAGGATAATTTAGAGAGTAGTCATAGAGATTTTCGGCTAGGAATAGGCATAATGTACGAGAAATTTTGATGGTAGAGAAAAGGATTTTCAGATGGCATTAATTAAACTGTCGTTACCGTGATTAAGAGCTGGTAATCTTCTCGATTTTCTGATCTAATCGAGCTTCTTGAGATGAAAATTCGGCAGCACCTCCCTCCTAGCTTCTTCTTCAATAGGTGTGTGATTCGGCAGCACCTCCCCAATGTATGTGGGTGTGTACTGTGTATGCACTGTGTGTGTGTGTGATCATAAGTGTGTGTGTGTGTGTGTGTGTGTGTGTAGGTCTTTAAATAGGCTCCTACAGGCTGAAAATCGATCTGGGTTCCTAAATGCATCTGGGAGCTTCTCCAGTTAAGCATGGCAAGTCCAGTTCTCTGCCCACCAAGTGTCAGGTTGGCTTGGTCAACTGGTTCTGAGATTGAGTTGCAGGCTTGGCAGCTTTCCCAAGACTCCCACAAAGCAAGAGGGCGCCCCCTAGCTGCTAAAGCTGATCTGGAGTGGCCTGGGACCTGTTCCCACACAGTCCCGGGCCCCCGGTACCTCCCCGGACAATTTTTAGGAAATTTGGTTCTAGGCTAAAACGGGTCATACGAATCGGATTTTGATGCCGTAAATTGCCATACGAAGCTCTAACTAAGGCGTACTGGCCCGAGTACCTGCCATATTTAGCAGCCCCCGGGGTCCAAAAATGCATTTTTTTCAAATTCGGGGTACGGGTGCGGATTTTCGAGACGGTCGAGACTGGACGGGTCGGGTGACCAAAAACTTACTATTTTTAGAAAATTTTCACAAAAATTCTTTTAATTCACATTTTGAAGCTTTATAACATTCTAAACATCATGGCACTGACAGAATCTGGAAAAACTGCTAAAAATAGTAACTTATTCCATTATGATTATTTCATGGTACAAGGGTGTTCCTTTTGATCGGGGTCAGAAACCTTACAACCTCCCCAACGTGAAAAATTTGAGATGTCCTCATCTCAAGAATGAGTTTGGGTAATCTTTTAAGAGCGTCGATTCGTCCTCCCAAGTTGCATCTTCTTCAGGGTAATCCTTCCATTTTACTAGATGCTCCGTGATAGTTCTGTTGCGTAACTTCCTTTCCCTTGTTTCAAGTACATAGTCAGGTTGGAGCTCGAGAACTCCTTGTGCTGGCATGACTATCTGATCTGAGTCCAAGAATTGATCAGGATTGGGAATATAGGGTTTGAGTAAGCTGACATGGAATACATGATGAACCTTCAAGTTTGCAGGTAACTTTAGCGTGTAGGCCTGGTCACTTACAACCTTAACGATCTCAAATGGTCCACAATACCTTGGGCTTAGCTTCTTGTACCTGCCTAGCGATAAATTGCTTTTCTTAGGTCGGACTCGGAGAAAAACCTTATCTCCTTCCTTGAAAGTTCTATCTGTGCGGTTCTTATCCGTATAGTGCTTCTGCCTATCTTGAGCTGCGTGCATGTCCTGGCGAATGGCTCTAGTCTGTGCTTCCATATCTTCTAACATCTTTCTAGAGGCTTCTACTATGATGGTTGGATCTGAAAAGTTCAGTGGTGCTAAACAGTCCTGTCCATAAAGAGCTTTGAAAGGTGACATTCCAATGCTTCTGTGTTCGGAAGAGTTATAAGCATATTCTACCAAAGGTAGATATTTTAACCATTTCTTTGGTTCTTGCGAACAATAGGCTCTGAGAATGTCCTCAATGACTTGATTAACTCTTTCAGTTTGCCCATCTGTTTGTGGATGGTATGCTATACTGAAAGCTAATTGTGACCCAATAGATTGGAAAAGAGAAGTCCAAAATTTTGATGTAAACTTGGCATCTCTATCACTGACAATACGCTTGGGTAGACCATGTAGCCTGAAAATCTCCTTGATGAATACCCGACTAATATCTGAAGCAGTAAAGGTTGTCTTTAAGGGTATTAGATGAGCCACTTTTGTGAGCATGTCCACAACCACGAAAACAGAATCATAACCTCCTGTAGAAGGTAACCCTGTAACAAAATCCATACTGATGCATTCCCACTTCATCTGGGGTATGTCAAGAGGTTGAAGTTGCCCTGGTAATTTGATCCTTTCGGCCTTTATCCGTTGACAAGAAAGACATTGTCTCACATAGCGAAGTATGTCTCCTTTCATTCCAGACCAGAAATAACTCCTTCTGACGGCGTGAAGAGTTTTAGCATAGCCTGGGTGTCCGGATGTAGGGCTATCGTGTGCTTCATATAGAATGGCCTTCTTTAAAGCTGGGTCTCTGGGTACACAGAGTCTATGTCTGTAGTAAAGACATCCTCCCATGAGAGAGTAATCTTTAGCTTCAGGCATCTTATTCTACTGGACTAATGAAGCCATACGTTGGTACTCTGGATCTTCGAGGGATGCTTCTTTGATTCTATCCCAGATAGGGTTATTTGGAATAGAGATAGCTCCGAGAAACGATTTTCGGCTAAGACCATTTGCAACTGCGTTTTCCTTCCCTGGTCTATACTTTATGTCAAGGTCATATTCCTGTAATAGCTCTATCCATCGCCGTTGTCGCATATTGAGAATGGGTTGAGTAAAAATCCACTTTAAACTCTTGTGGTCTGTAACCAACTGAAACTTGCGTCCAATAAGATAATGTCTCCATAACTTCAGTGCATGTATAACTGCTAAAAGTTCCAGATCATGAGTGGGATAATTCTTCTCATGATCCCTCAGCTTTCGCGAAGTATATGCCACCGGTCTTCCTTCTTGAGTAAGAACTCCGCCTAGAGTGAATTTGCTAGCGTCGGTCACTACTTCAAATTCCTTACTGAAATCTGGAAGCTTTAAAATAGGAGCTGAGACCAAGAATTCTTTTAGCTTAGCAAAACTAGACTCATGCTCGGTCTTCCAATCGATCCTCATTCCTTTCTTCAGGAGTTCCCTCAAAGGTGCAGCAATACGTGCATAATCCTTGACAAAAATCCTGTACCATCCCGTTATTCCAAGAAATCCTCGTACTTCACTGACAGTGGATGGTTGACGCCAATCAACGATGTCTTTGACCTTATCTGGGTCCACTGAAATCCCTTCAGCCAATATGACAAATCCAAGATAGTTGACCCTTGGTGAGCAAAAAGTGCACTTGCTCTCCTTAGCGTAAAGTTGGTGTTTCCGAAGAAGATCAAGTACTTTGCGAACATGTTCTTCGTGATCTACCTCGTCTTTGGAATAGATCAGAATGTCATCAAAGAAAACCAAGACAAAATCATCGAGGTAAGGTCGGAAAATATCCTGCATAAGTCGGTTGAAGCTTGCAGGAGCATTTGTTAGACCAAAAGACATTACTGTGAATTCGTAGTGCCCATACCTGGTATTGAAAGCTGTCTTCGGAATATCTGATTCCTTGATCCTGATTTGGTAATATCCTGACCTTAGATCTATCTTTGTAAATATTTTGGCGCCGTGGAGTCTATCCAAACGTTCGTCAATCCTTGGAATTGGATACTTGTTCTTGACAGTTACCTGGTTCAGTCCACGATAGTCTATGCATAGCCTTAAGGTCCCATCCTTCTTCTTCTGAAAAAGAACTGGAGCACCCCAAGGAGAAGTACTGGGTCGAATGAATCCTTGCTCAATGAGTTGCCTAAGTTGTTCTTTGAGTTCGATGGCCTCCGGAAGTGACATTTTATAAGGTCTTTTTGAGATAGGTTCACACCCAGGGATAGTCTCAATCCCATGATCTACCTCTCTGTGTGGTGGAAGATTCGTAAGGTCTTCGGGGAATACGTCATCATACTCCCTCAGCCAGTCTGGTCGAAGTGAGGTATCTGATTGGTCCACCTTATTGAGTTTAACTGCATATATTTGTTGACCCTTCCTTAGTCCCTGCAAGAGTCTGCTGGCCTTAACTAGAATAGCCCTAGGTTTCCCATTTTTCCCTTGAATTAAGGCTTCATTACCCAAGTTATCTGTAAATATAAAGTTTCCTTGTGCACAATGGATATGGGCCTTATTTTGCTTTAACCAGTCCATCCCTAGTATCCCATCAAAGAATCCTAAGGGTAGGGTTCGAAATTGGGTGTCCCCCTAAATCGAAGTCAATTTTGCCTGCAGAGTGTTGAGATACTACCTCCTTGCCGTTTGCTAACTCGACAACTAGCTTGCTTGACGGATACTTATCTAGCTTAAGCTTTCTCATGCATCTAGGTGAAAGAAATGAAAGAGTACTTCCACAATCTATAAGGAAGTTAATTTGTTCACCTCTGAGAGATCCTGGCGTATGAATGACTGCGTATTGCTCGCAACCATTGGGGGTAGCTCCACGCCCACGCCCCCTGTTCATCCTTCCACGTCCTCCTCTTCCATTAGCTTGGCCACGCCCACGGGTATTCAAGGGTATGGCATTGGCGTTGGTTGCATGAATGTTCCTGGGGCAATTGGATCTGTAGTGTCCATGCTCGCCGCAACCATAGCATCGAACATCAGGGAACTCCATGGTTGTGGTGGTAGCCACAATAGGGCGCTGGTTATAGGTTTTGTTGGCTGGTCTGTTGTCCCAAGCAGTGTTCCTTGCCCTCTTTGACCAATGATTCCTCATGTTCTGATTAGCTTTTTGTACTTCGAGAGCTAGAGGTTTGGCCCTCAACAAGGCATCCTGTAGAGTTGTTGGTCTGAGAGCTTCCAACCGAGTATTCAAGGGATCGATTAATCCTTGGCAGAACCTTGCCACCTGTTGTTCCAAGGTCATCTTAGGAGCATATCTCCGAAGAGTGACAAACTTTGCATAGTATTCTTCAACAGTTGAATTCAGCTGCCGAAGTGAAAAGAATTCATTCATTCTCAAGGTCCTATAGGCAGGTGGTAAATAACGCCCCATTATTGCAGCTTTGATGTCTTCCCAGGACTAGAAAGATCCCTTAATATCCATGTCCCTGCAATGTTGCTTCCACCATATCTTGGCATCGCCAGTCAGGCGGAACATCGCAAGCATGGTCTGATTTACGGGTTGGGTTCCCGCGGCTTCAACGTAATCGTCCATGGCTTCCATCCATACTTCCGCATCTCTCTCCACATTTGCCCCCTCGCCCTTAAAGATCGGAGGTTGGGCTTGTTTGAGGAGAAGCTTCTTCTCTTGCGCTGCCGAGTACAGAGCAACAGGCGGTGCCTACATGGGTTATACGAATTCTTGATACATTACTTGGATTTCAAAATAGACACGAGACTTTAAATAAAATTCAAGATTCTACTTTATCAAGAGACAGAGATTCAGAGACAAAAAGCACTTTATTGATGAAAGTTTACTACAATCGAAACCCATCAAGGATTTCTGGATAACTGATGATCAACTTATTACATGGCTTTATGGATTGCGTATAACATATGTCTAGGAGATGGTATTGACATGATGCACTACTTCATTCGTGTAATAGTTCTTATATACATTCTTGAGGGGATAATAAACTAAGATATCGGGCCGGAGTTCCGCTTTCAGTAATCCAAAGGTCTTGACTCGGTTTTGCTGGAATCACATTGGTGACCTTCTCCAAGAGCCAGTCGTTGATGGTTTGGTTGGAGTTGCCCGAAACAGTCTGGTCTAATCGTGTGGGCACCAAGTAGAATATCTCTATCACTCTCAACTCTTCTCCCCAACGTATCTTCTTCAAGTCCGTAGCCAGGCACCCTAGCTTCCGAGCATTGATGTAGTAAACCCCTCCTGGAAATGTCCAATCAAGTTCCCATCCTTTGTCAATGCGAGTGGAGTGTGGCGTATAAGCCTTCAACAGTATCTCCATGACATCTCGCCTGAACTGGTAAACAGGGGATCTTCGAGCTTGCTCATAAATAAGCCCAAACACTTGGAACTTCCGATATTCGAGCACGGGGTCTTCCTGCAACACCAATGCAAGGAATTCGGATCAACTACCTATATACTTTCAATTCCTTTTAAATGTTCAAACAATACGACTTTATTTTCCCAGCCTAACCTAGGCTCTGATACCAGGTGAGAGGTCCCCACCCCGTCGTATCAAACAACGGATCTGATGGTAAACCTGGTGGCCACTAGATCTATAGCGGAAGCAAACAAAATGGTTCAGGGTTCAACTAGCGGACGATCTCTCATCACAAAGTGAGTCGAGTTCGAGCCTACTAGCAACGAGATCTAGCTCCACCTCGCAGGGGAAGTGTACTTAACTATCTAGCGATCCTAAGACCCACCTTCCAAGAGGAGAGAAACCCCGAGTGCCTTTTTCCCCATGTTTCAGAGGCACGTACTCTTGAGGATTCGCCGCTCTAGGGGCAATGAGTAATACCAATATCAAGTAAGCACTATGGGGACAGAGAGTTCCTGACCAATCGGGACCACCCATCTCGTAGGCTTTGGCAACCCGAGCCAAGCCCCCACTTTCCACCCCCACACTCACACTTCATCGTGTGACCTAATTACTACCACAAAGGTTGTTCAACATAAATATTCCTTGTTTAATTCCGAATCACATGGTTCGTTAACACAGCCCTTCAACTAGTATTGCAAACAACACCAAGACATAATTCTAGTAAAAATTATACTCAAACTTATTCATAAAAATTCCAATGTCCTGGAGGTACAACATCCCCCCTCCAACGAGAGTTCACTCCTCCCGTTGTCGCCTAGCTGCCCATACAACTAGGTATGTCCACCGCATAGAAAGCACGTCATGGACACTCCCACCGCATAAAAAGCAAGACGTGGGTTCCCACCGCATAGAAAGCAAGTCGTGGGTATCCACCGCATAGAAAGCAAGTCGTGGATTCAAGAGCCCTTAACGAGGAACTCTGCCCACTGTGATCAGTAGGGGGGTCAGGACTGATTCAACATTGGAAATAAAATGAACATGCTGAGCTAAATTTTTCCTAGCAGACATTCTTTCCTATTGCAAACAACATACCTATCAAACATTACCTTCCTACTTTAGAACTTAATGTACAATGATTTCAATGCCGAGGTTTTCATCGGATTTCTCCAACATGTTTGGGGATATGAGCATTCCTAGCTAGCGTATGCAATGTTAATTTACACAACTTGAATAAAAATATGATCTACCTCTTCCACTTCTTCATCGATGGCCCGTGAGATGGCCGGTATTTGTTCCTCCATGGGAGCCTTCCCCTTCCCGTTGACATTGCTCGTTCCTGCCTCGCGATCATGGGCACCACCGAAGCGCGTCCTCTTAACCGGGGCCATTTCTCACTACTTTAAATGATTAGCTTGGAGAAAGAGCTAAGGTTCACAAGCATCATAACAGTCCGATGGGTAGATTAGTGACATCAATTAATCCCTCCTATATGAGAGTCTAGATTTCTTTCATAAAGCAATCATTAAGGATGGCACATAATCCTATGGGAACTGGCTCTAACATAATTATTCGGCTTACATAATCAAGAATAATTAGGATTTCACTATTGGAATTACCAGAGAATTGGATTAAGTATGATTAAACTATTTCCTAGCAATTAGATGATGCAGATTTACCCTATGCATATGTGTGAGGAAAAACCAATTCTTAGAGACTTATTGACGGATTAATTTCTCCTTAATTACGTCTTAATTCATAAGAGAAATGAATTCAAATAAGCTACAATGTTAATGAGTGATTACAATAGTGATTCTCTTCAATCTGCACAAATACTAGCTTACCGATTAATTACTATGCTATCTAGAGAGAGAAGATTCTGATAATTATGCTCTAATCATTAATCGAGAGTGAAGAATGGCTGATAATTCAGCTATGGAATGATGATTACATAATAGAGTACGAATAAGGAGAATTTAGAGAGTAGTCATAGAGATTTTCGGCTAGGAATAGGCATAATGTACGAGAAATTTTGATGGTAGAGAAAAGGATTTTCAGATGGCATTAATTAAACTGTCGTTACCGTGATTAAGAGCTGGTAATCTTCTCGATTTTCTGATCTAATCGAGCTTCTTGAGATGAAAATTCGGCAGCACCTCCCTCCTAGCTTCTTCTTCAATAGGTGTGTGATTCGGCAACACCTCCCCAATGTATGTGGGTGTGTACTGTGTATGCACTGTGTGTGTGTGTGTGTGATCATAAGTGTGTGTGTGTGTGTGTGTGTGTGTGTGTGTGTGTGCAGGTCTTTAAATAGGCTCCTACAGGCTGAAAATCGATCTGGGTTGCTAAATGCATCTGGGAGCTTCTCCAGTTAAGCATGGCAAGTCCAGTTCTCTGCCCACCAAGTGTCAGGTTGGCTTGGTCAACTGGTTCTGAGACTGAGTTGCAGGCTTGGCAGCTTTCCCAAGACTCCCACAAAGCAAGAGGGCGCCCCCTAGCTGCTAAAGCTGATCTGGAGTGGCCTGGGACCTGTTCCCACACAGTCCCGGGCCCCCGGTACCTCCTCGGACAATTTTTAGGAAATTTGGTTCTAGGCTAAAACGGGTCATACGAATCGGATTTTGATGCCGTAAATTTCCATACGAAGCTCTAACTAAGGCGTACTGGCCCGAGTACCTGCCATATTTAGCTGTCCCTGGGGTCCAAAAATGCATTTTTTTCAAATTCGGGGTACGGGTGCGGATTTTCGAGACGGTCGAGACTGGACGGGTCGGGTGACCAAAAACTTACTATTTTTAGAAAATTTTCACAAAAATTCTTTTAATTCACATTTTGAAGCTTTATAACATTCTAAACATCATGGCACTGACAGAATCTGGAAAAACTGCTAAAAATAGTAACTTATTCCATTATGATTATTTCATGGTACAAGGGTGTTCCTTTTGATCGGGGTCAGAGACCTTACACTCAATATGATGCTTGACTACTGAACGACCATGTACCTTCTCCCAAGCACACAAAGAACCTTGACACCAATCTCATTTGACATACACCTAATTGGACTCGTTGAAGATTGCATCAAGTATAGCTTCAACCACTCTGCCATTTGCTTCCAATTCTCCATGCACCGGCTTCCGAAGTGTTTGTGGGCGAACCAAGTTTGAGTGCATCAACGGTGCACAAGAATTAAAAAAATTTATTTGAAGTTGTGCTGGGCTGGGTTCATTTCATTGCAAGTTAAAATAGAGAGGGAGAGAGAGAAATCCCTTTGTGAAGCTCCTCTCACAAGGAGGTAGCCGACCTTTGTTTTCGATTGTTGGTGTTTTGAAAAATGCCCTCCTCTTGGAGCTCCTGAGAGTTCTGCACAGGAAATTACCCTTGAAGCCTTCTGATTGTAGAAAATTCCTTGTGGAAGAGAGCCCTCAGTGAGATCTTTGAAGTTTCAAATCTTGACAGGGTTGCCTTCGATCCTTTTGTTGGAGCCTTGATGTGGGACTGCCTGATTCTTGCGAAAGGCTCGCTGGATTGTGGTCTTGTGTGAAGCGTTGGGGCAAAGGGGAGCCAAGACTCCCTTTGGGAGTTTAAGTGCTTCAGGGGCGTGGGAAGGTGGTTTTAAATGGGCTTCGGGCAGGCGGGGTCAGGCTGGGCAGGCTCTGCGGGCAGTTTGGGCAAGCGGGGGCAGCACGGGCAGGGCCTTTGGGCAGCCTACGCAGGTGCGGGCAGGTCGGGCTGTCGAGGAGCATTACCTGCTTGTGGAGCCGAGAGGGTTTAAAAACCCAATTTGAAGAGGCGTTTGGCGTCCGCGAGCATGGGGGAGCGCCGCTTGCTAGGGACAGTCCCTAATGGAACTGACCTACTCCAAAAGTCGATTTTGATGCAAATTTTGGGTATGCCCAGGTTGCCCAAAATAGCTAAGTCGATTTGAGCCTCGGACCCCACGAGTCAACACCCCATTTGTGGTGCACTAGCCAACAATGCCCACAAGCTTTGCTTGTGAAGGAGGTCCTAAAAATAGACCCTTAAACCCGAGCTAGTAGGCTCCACACACACACACACACACACACACACACACACACACACACACACACATACACCTTAATATAGGTAACTTTGAGGGTAGGTTTAATGGAATTCTCGGGCTCGGATTGCAGAGCTTGAAGGCTCTATGGAAAGCTTGAAATGAGCACTTCGGGATGAGGTGAGTAATGCAAAAAAGGAAATGAGTTTAATGAATTCAATTGAAGAGGCAAATGATGCAAAAATTGACACAAAAGGGAAATCTAAAATGCAACACAAAAGGATGCTAAACCTCTCCCTAATCAAGTCTACCTAGCCATGGAGGGTAGTGGCCTCTTGGGTGTGCCAAGGACATGCCCACACATAGCTAGATTAGTGCTTAACTAGTGAGAGATGCAACTAGTTATGAAAATGTCAATGGGCCGTAACAATCATTATGAGATGCTAATCAATCTAATGGAGATGCTAATAATTAACACACACTAATGCATAATGACAAATCTAGCTAGCATAACCTAAAGCTCTGATACCAATTGTTGGGAATGGGATCGTGCTAGCTATGGTGGATGAAAGAGAAATATAGCGTCAATGTGTGAGTGTGTCTGTAAGCAAGGTTATCACTCAAGTGAATTAGGTTCCAAGATAGAATTAGCTTGGACTCATAAACACAATCATGAGTATTGACTTAGCTTAGCACAAGCTCACCATAGACAAGCATGTAGTGCAAAATAGAGTTGTATTTATTCATTCATGAAATGAGCTTTAAGTAGCTCTACAACCTTGCTCCACAGCATGTGGAATAATTTTTCTCTTCTCTCCTTGACTCACACTTTAGGACAAAGCTCACACTTTACAATGATCAACATAGAAAACAAACTTGTTGGCCAGAAGGTAGTAGAGAAATTTCTTCACTGCATAAATCATACCTAAACCTTCTTGCTCTGTAGTGGTGTAGTTTCTCTCGGCATCATTCAATTGACGACTTGCAAAGCTAACGAGGTAGTCCAGTTTTCTCCTGGTTGAGCTAGAACACACCCAATAGCAAAGTTCAATGCATCAATATGCACATAGAAAAGTACATTACAATCGGGTACTCGTAGAATAGGAGCGCTAGTCAAGGTATTTTCAATGACTCATAAGCATGGTCATACTCCGCGGTCCAGGGGAACTCAATAAGAAGCTTGTACAAAGGATGAGCTATCTTGGCAAAGTTTTAAATAAACCGTCGGTAATAACCAACATGGCCCATGAACCTTTGAACTCCTTTATAGTTTGTAGGTGGTGGCAATTCAACAATGGCTTTAATTTTGCTCTCATCTGTGGAAATCCCAATTTTGGACACTATATGCCCTAAAATGACTCCATATTTAACCCAAAATTGGCATTTGAAAGGGTCTAAGGAGATGCAATACAATCTGCACTTCTTAAAAACTTTTTGTAAGTATGATAGATGTTCTTTCCAAGAGGAATAAATACAAAGGTTATCTAAGAAAACTTCACAAAACTCCCTCAAATATTCTCTAAAAGCAGTGTTTATTAATCTTTGAAAGGTAGCAGAGGCATTGGTTAAGCCAAAAGCCATAACACGAAATGCGAACACTCCAAATTCGGTTATAAAGGATGTTTTAGCTTGGTCCTCCAGCACAATTGTGATTTGATTGTAACCAGAGTACCCATCTAAAAAGCTATAAGCTTCCTTCCAAACTCTTTCAAGCACATGTTCTGAATATGGTAATGGTCCCTCCTAGTGGCGGCATTTACCTTCTTGAGATCCACGCACACTCTGAGTTTCCCATTCTTTTTTGGCACAATCACTATTGGAGACACCTATTCTGAGTGCTCAATAGGGTATATGACTCCGCATTTCACAAGCTTTTCAATCTCTTCTTGAACGATTTTTGCATATTTAGGATTCATTGGGTAGGGTCATTGCTGACCTGGTTTAGCCATGCTATTCATGGGGATTGTGTGTTGCACCACGGAAGGTGGAACACCTTTCATACCATGATATGTCCAGGCAAATATATCCCTGAATTCCTTGAGAAGTTCTTTAAGTACACACTCCTCAGTCTCTGTCAGATCTTGGGTAATGAAAACAAGTTTGGACTCTTCTCCTGGGTGTGCTAACTCTATTTCCTTAACTATCGCTGGACCGTCATAGACTCCATTGCTCCCATCGATAGGTTTTCTTTGAGCCTTTGTATACACAACCTTACATTCCTCTGTGGTATAGGATTTGAAATGTTCAGGTGTAAGTTTGTGGGGTCTTGTTTTTCTGTGGACTGTGATTTCACTTCCAATTCCTTTTGTTGTTGAGATAACTCTCGATTTTGTCGTCTCCTTACGGTACGGCTCAACTTTGGCTTCTCTGTAGCCTGTAGTTGTGTGATGTCAATGGGTTGTGGACTACACCACATAACGCTTTGAAGGTATTTACCCCAGTTATCTACCAACTTCCGATGAGAATCACATGCCCCTATATAATTAAGCCATTCCGTGATAGATTTCTTTTCATTTATTCTAGCACACACATTTGCTCGATATCGTCGCCTCTTATATCTCTTACTCTTCTTGTCTTATTTTTGATTACGATCGATCTCTAGTGCAGAGTCACTAGATGAATTGCTTCTTGTGTCTTCTGCTCCCTTGGATAGATTGTCATCTGGGGTACCACTCGGCGCTGAATGGTTTGTCCCCACATTTGCACCAAGATTTAACTTAGATTCTTTGTCCTCAGAGTCAATTTCAATTGATGATTTTGACCCCAAATCGTGTGGGCTATAGTCTTGTGAGGCGCTACTGGTTCCAATGCCAGTCAAACCTTCATCTTGTAGGTCATCAGAAGCTAGGTGGACCCAATCCACATTGCCTGACTCAGTCAACCCAAGTAGTACATCCATATAAGGAGAATCTTCCCCAACATCAGTGTTCGCTTTACACGTGTAACAATATTGCAATGGGGCCAAGTGAACTGTCATGTCGGATCTATGATCAATTATAAATCTGTTTCCTAGAGGATGTGCTCGACCAATTACAAGATCCACTCGAATGACAGAATCTTGGAACTGCAAGTAGACATGGTTTTTAGACCAATCATGCACCATTTTTGCTTCCCTCATGAAAGGACGTCCTGAGATCATCTCTGATGCCATAGTCTGCTTGGAGAAATCCATAACAATGAAGGTAATTCATGTTTTATGTCCAAAGACCTTGATCTTGAGATCTTCTAGCATCCCAATAGGTTTAACAATAGACCCATTGGCCATCTTCACTACTATGTTGTGGTCGCAAGGTGAGGTCTTCCCAAAGTTTCCCATCAATTTTTAGTCACAATGCTAACCCCAACACCACCATCAAGGATTCCCTTCACAGTTAATACCTTAGTAGTGATTGGTATGGTCACATTGGATTCATCACCCTCAAAGTATTGTCCCAACTTCTTAATAGGTATTTCTCTTCACAGTTAATACCTTAGTATACGTAGTGATTGGTATGGTCACATTGGATTCATCACCCTCAAAGTATTGTCCCAACTTCTTAATAGGTATTTCTACCACAAGGTTCTCATCTAGGTTGGGTTGTGGATCTAAGTGTTCCTCCTCTATTGGCATCTCCCCAGCTCCATCCATCTGTGCAAATTGTGGTAGCCCAAACTTCAGTTCTCCATTGAGGAAGGCTCGAAGAGCTGAGACTAGCTCAGGGTCTTTATATAGTTTGGATATGATGGTGATTCTAACTTCTGAAGACATGAAATCCATGAATTTGGTAATGTTTAACGGAACCTTTTGGGCTTCAGTCCCTTGACGTGGGGAAGATGGTATCTCCATTTCTTTGATAGGATCAATTAGTCCCTCTGTAAACATTCTTTCCATCAAGAAGTGAGTACGCACACTTTCCCATGACTTCAAGTCACTTTCTTCTTGGATGACACTAGGTATGGCTAAGGGTCTATGGACTTGGTGAGGTTGTTGTTGCGTAGGGAACACTGTGTCTGTAATCTGGATCTGCCTAGGTGCTGGCTCTAGATCCCTTTGGGTATCTTCTACCAAACTCCTTAATTGCTTGACTTTCTTGATCTCCTCTGTAGGGTTTGGATAAGTTCCTATCTTCTTCTTGGATCCTAGACATTGTGGCTCATGAAGATCTTCCTTGTTGGTTTCTATCTTAGTGGTTGTTTTGGTCTCCATGGTTTCACATGAATAAGAATCCTCTTCAATGTCGTTCATATATACGGGGTCGTCACGAGTCCCTATGTTGGCCTTTGAATTGGGGTTGACTTTGTTGCTTTTTGCGATCTCTTCCTTCGTGTTTTCTTCTTTTTGTGAGATTGCGCAATTGATGCCGTGTCTCTTTCCTCAAGAATAAAATTTTGTTTTTGGAGCATTGATCATGTGAGTATGTTTATCGTCACCACATGTGTACTTTGTGATGGCTCCTTGGTAACCTTAGCTTGATAAGCATACCTCCCACATGCATTGAAGTTCCCATTGAATTTTACTCCAAAAGTAGGGCATTCACTGGTACTATGCGGTCCATAGCATACTGAGCACCATTGTTGCTCCCTTCTGATTGTTTTGCGGAGCACAATTTTCTCTAAGTCTCTCTTGAATGGCCTTGATGAGATCTGCTAAAGTCATCTCAGATATCTTTGGCTCCTTAGCAATGAATCTATCAAGAAATTGATTATTATTGAAGCACTCATTTGGATTACAACGAGAATTCAAATGCTTCAAGTGACTAATAAAGTCTCTCACCGACTCTCCTTCCTCTCGTTGGGCTTTTTGGAGCTAAGAGGCTACACCCCAAAGCACTCCCTGTCGTATTTTTTTTTTCAAGAATAGTCTCCTAAGAGTAGGGTTAATCGTTTTTTCCTCCTCCCTTAGGGTTCTATACCAATCCCCTGCCTTCCCACTTAAGGTTAGGCTTAAAGCATTACTCTTATGCAGGTCATTGTGTTCTCCTAGAGAATCGCATATTTGTTCAAACACTTTGATATGCTTTCTCACATCCCCGTCTCCACTGAATTTTTGTGTGAGCTTGGCTATTTGTACTGCTTCACTTCTAGGTTCTCTACCAGGAGTGTTACGCATATTCTCAGCAATAGATCGACCGATAGCTTGAGCAAATGTTGCCAAGTCACCTAAGTGAGCAGGAACCGTGGGTGGAGGTGCTCCAAAGACTACATGTGGAGTAGATATTGGCATTGGGCTTGGCGCATAAGAAGCCCTTGGGTTCCAAGTTTGGTACGGTGTTGTGCCATGTGGCGGTCCAAAGTTCATATGTGTGGCCCTAGGCATAACAGACGTCGGATGTGACATGCTAATGCTAGCCGGTATGGTCCCATGGAAATAAGAGCTTGGGTGTTGTGGTTGTGGAGAATAGGTTGTTGAAACAATGGGAGGGGTAGGAACTACATGAGTACGAGGACCCATGGGTGTATACGATTGGTACACACTTGTAGGGGCGATTGTCGGCATTGAGCTACCATGTAGCGGTGCTTTACTAACAAATGAGATCCATGGCGTGTTCCTTGGCATGACTATCATTGGGGTAGGCATGGTAGCCGTGTTGTCATCAAGGGAAAGATGAGCTAGACTTGGAAAAGTAAAGCTATCACTTGTGGGCTCAGATTGCACTGAGACCCCTGGTGAAACAACATATGGAGGATCCATCAGACTTACCGAAGTAGTCTCCATTTGCAATAAGGTTGGTTGTTTAGCCTTCCCTGTATATCCAAGAATATCATAAGACTCGATGAAGGCATGTGGATCCCCTTGTTCTGTGTCTCTAGCTGAATAACCCTATGGATGACCTCAGAAACTCTTTGTTGTTGATCCTCCACAATAGTAGCACCCGTTGTGGATTGTAGGACATCTAGCCAACCCACGTGATAGGTGTGACCTGTGTATAGGTTGGTTAGAGTTTTTGTTTGTAGTTCGTACTCCCAGTTCGCATTTAAGAATGCTCCATCTAGGATTGAGGTGCTAGGGGTGTCTTTTGAATTAGATGCAATGTGGCTCTCTATGGGTTGACCCTTAGTGGTCGCTAATTTAGGAGCACTCGATTGCTCTCCTAGCAAAGATATTGACATAGGAGCTTTTGCTTTTAATTCTCTGTTGGAGCCCCATTGGTCCAACTGTTGTAATGAGCCCATTTGTAAAGCATATCAAATTCCATTTTTTATGTCAAAGACGTCTTATCAGTTTGATCCATTTGTCTGGATTATGTAAATATTAGTCAGTTAGTCAAGACTCAGAATTATTCCCACTTTTGTAATCATGAGCAAGAGAACCCCATGTACATTTTTTGAGCTAAGGTGACTAAAGTATAAAAGTCACCTTAGAACCATTTTTTGAATAACATTTGAATAACATTTGAATAACATTTTTTGAATAACATTTTTTGAATAACATTTGAGAGAGAGAGAGAGAGAGAGAGAGAGAGAGAGAGAGAGAGAGAGAGAGAGAGAGAGAGAGAGAGAGAGAGAGAGAGAGAGAGTGTCTTATCCTCTTCGCTACACGCTTCTCCCTCACCGGATTCACAACGCGACCACACCACCGTGATAGTCTCTCCGAGAGCTACGTGCCCACGCCGTTTCGAGTTGATCGCGATCGATTCTTCCTCGAGCTTGTTTTGCTTGTAAGTAGCACAAACGGTGTCTGTTTTCAATAATCAAGTGCTTCATGGAATGAGAAAGAGATTAGCTACACATAGATACTGATAAACTTAAGTTTCACCCACTTTTGGATTATGACCTGTTGGTCTATCGCGACAGCATTCGAGATAGCTAGGGTTCAAATCTGGTGAGATTAGACTTATAGGTAAGTATGTCCTAGTGAGAGGATGGTGCCTAGTAAGTTTGATGTGATTCTGAGTTCATTGGACGTGTAAACTGTGTTGTGAGAGTTAAGGGATAGGGTGGGTTGCATTCTACCAGGGTTAGTGATTGATGCATCATAAAAGTGCGTATGTGTAGATTGGTCTCAGCCTGACAAGCTAACGAGATTGCCTACGTGCACCTACGGGTTAGTCGTGTCATTGGATGATAAGTATGTTGTCTGTGTCGTGCTCGTGAGTATGAACATGGGAGTAGTTAAGCCCTAAAACATTGGCGCCGCTGCTGGGGACACAAGACCTTAAGTAGGGAGATCTACGTCACTCGTGTGATGGTTACCTTACTTTAGTTTTGACTAGAGAGAGAACTTAAAACTTTTAGAACAAGATCCAGGATAGAGTATCCTGAGGTCTAGTGGATAGCCAGGAAGCCTGTGTCTTGCCGAGGGTCTGCGACTAGTTAGATTTAGTTAAATAGGATAACGAGGAGTTATGGTTTTTGGTTTTGAGTGCTTGTTATACTTGTGAAGAAATAGAGTAGAAAAACGCTGTAAAACCGCAAAAAACAAACAAAAAGAAGAAACAATAAGGCTGTTTGTTTACCTTGAAAGAAAAACCCACCTCATATACCCTTGAAAGGGGTGAAAAGAGTCGACATTGAAATTTATGATTCAACACTCGAGAAAACATAAAAACTGTGACCAAAACCAACAAAAGAAAAGAAAAAAAAGAAACAGGTGATTGTCATAAGGAAACACTAAGTGAACCTAAAAGAGGCCAAGATGAGATATAACCATTAGCCAAGGGTAAACTGATTGTGTCATGAGGTATGACTGATGTGCACAAGTTTAAGATGCAATGTCATCAAATTTGCATCACTTCAAGTGCAATGGAGTTGTGAATTGTCAGAGAAAAGTGAAATTTTTGAAGTGCTTGAGTTTGAGGTCAAAATAAGTCCAAACTTCACAAAACTTGGGGGATAAACTTGTATGGGCATAGGGAACAAGACTATGCAAAAACAGACAAAAAATTGAGTTCCTATTGCTCACTGCCTGGTCTATCGCGATAGACTGGTGAAGGTGGTGTTTGTCTAGCAACAAGCAAAAAACCCTTACACCACAAGCTTAACACATCAATACAAGGGTACTCACAAAAATTGAGTGAATTTGAACACCAATTTTGACCCCAAAACTTCAAAACTGGTGTTTGGAGTCTGGATTTAGAGACAAGGGCAAGAAGTCTTTAACCAGATGTGCAAACAGTGCCAAAATTGGTCAATGCACTACACAAGGGGAGACTAAACTAACTGTGGGGAAAACTTTGGAAAAAAAGCTGAAAATGAAGAAAGAGCTCAGTCTATCGCGATAGACCAAGGAACTTTCTGCTGGGGAACTTTTCTTTCAAATTTTCCCTAGGGAGAGCTTTATCAGGGCCTAAATAGCAGACACACCAAAATTCAAGGCATTTAGATCACTAAAGGTCAATCTGAGGGTCAGATAGAGAATCAAGCTCTGATTGAAATACTAAAAGGGGACCAAAACCCAACCCAAGTGTCCAAACTTCACAAAACTTGAGGGATAGGCTATAGAGGGTAACTGGAACCCAAGGGTAAAGTCACAATTTTGAACTGACTTGTGCTGAGCAAACTGTCAGTCTATCATGATAGACTAAGGAAGTAGTGAGTCAGGCATTTTTTGCATTTTGTGACTATATTGCTAGAACATACTCTCTATATAGATCCCAGCCATCATTTCATCATCGAAATTGGACCACCAGAAGACTGACTAAGTGGTTGCTGTATATACTTGAAAGATTTTTTGGTAATTCAGGGAAAACACTTGTGAACAGACTAACCATCCTTGTGTAGATCCCAGAAGGAGGTCATCACAAAGCTATACAGGAAGAAGGAGTCTAGGTAAGCTTTAAGTTTGCAAAAAACCTTTAATTCTTATGTATTTGAGGTCAGGAGCCTTTGTTAAGTCGGGAGCTAAAAGTGTCAAAAGTCAAGTTAGCACCACGTCCACAGAAGAGAGTGTAACTTAGACGAGACTAGACCCATTGGCACCAATCATTGAAGAGGGAAGTGATACTGATAGTTCGTCAGAAAAGTCCTTCTTCATGATGGGGAGTCAATAGCCAGTAGGTTTCAATGGTGAAGGACCAATGCCAGGGGGGAGCACCTCCCTACATCCTTTAAACGAAACCAAGTTCACTACAATCTTCTTGGAAGGAACTAACTCGAGGGGAGCCCTAGTCTATTTTGACTATCGGGGACACAAGTGTATCTGTATTGAAGAAAGACCGGCTCAGAGACTAGAGATAATTCGAGTCTACGATGATGGAGACAGATTCAGAGACGAAAAGGGAAACCACTATCTGATAGTAAGTAACCCTGAGGATTACAACAGATATGGGGATAACGTGGCCAAAGGGAAAATGGTTTCAGAAACCCAAGAACCGCCTCCTAACATTGATCGACCTGAAGCGCTTTTTATGTATGATAAGAAAACAACCAGAGTCCCAACCTATCATGAGAATGCAGGGATTTACAAGCATGAAAGCGAAGGAATAGTCTCTTACTTTCAATGCAAGGAACCCTACCCGAATGAATTAAGCAAAGACAAGGTTCTTTACTTATTTTCTTATGAAACTGCTATGGGGAAGGATATTGTTTTTGTTGACAGATACGGGCGAGACTACAAACGTATTCTCCCAGAAGAGGTTGAAAAGGAAACAGTTCTGGGAGCATCGACCTATGGCCTCGACGAGGTACCAAGAGCCACCTACTCCCCTACCAAGTCGACTAATCCCTTTTCAGAAGAGTATGATGCTACCTCACATTCTACCCGACCATCGATGACCAACTACCGGGACCAACCAGCTACTGAGCGATTACTGCAGGCATGGCTTCGACAGAGTGCTACATTAGAACAAGACCGAACCCGAGAGGGTTATCAAACCGCACGAGGAATAAGGGATTTACAAGAACCACCACTCTATACACAGTATCAAGGAGAGAGTAAGCCAAAGACTCAGGGGTCAACTGAGCTTGGAAGAACACCCCGAGAATGAGTTCGGAGAGATGAACCATCTCTCCCGAGAGCTGTTAGAAATTATGGATTAGGAGCACCTTTGGGAGAAGAACCTGGCCACTACAGAAGACCAGAGGAGGTATATCGACTAGGACGGGGAGATCCCATGATGAGATTTGGAGACCATCGTAGAATTAAACCTTCTCAAGTGCAAAAATGGGTAAACAAGAAATATACGGGAAGCAAGGATCCAAGAGATCATGTAGTAGCCTTTGTGCGTGTAATTAGAGATGAAGAGGTGCTAGACTTTCCTACCCAATTTGCAGGATTCGGTTTAACCTTAGAGGATGATGCGGCTACATGGTTTGACTCGGTGGAGCGAAGAGACTTTGAGTCTATGGAGGAAGTGTTTGATGAGTTTATCGAGGAATTCTCACAAAGGGGGATAGCTCATAATACCGTCTCGCAAATCCATAAATTCAAACAGAAAGATGGAGAGTCCGTGCGAAAGGCCGCCCTCCGATTAAAAAAATATGTTAAGTTCTGTCCTGTGGAAGAACTACCAACTCAGTCCAGACTTATGCTTATATTTATACAAGGACTAAGGAATGCAGATCTTCAAAAGGACTTACATATGAAAAGGAGCACTACGTTGAATGATTTGACCAAGGAAGCGCTATACCTTGTGGACAATTGTGCGGTCTACAAAGAGGGTGAGTTCAACGATCTTGACGATGATTCTTCCTCACAACAAAGCGGGAGCAAGTCTGCTAAGACAACACTGAAGGGGGAAGTAGCGGTAAGCCAAGAGTAGCTTGTAGAGGAAGTGCTTAAAAAGATTAACTTGTATTCCAAACCACAAGCTAAACAACCAAAATGGTGTGCGATTGAACAAAAATGGACGAACCATGGAACGGAGGAGTGTTATTATAACAAGGGAAATGTGAGAGAACGACCATATGCTCCACAAGCTCAGGCGGCATCTCCTCAAGTCCAACCGATGCCTAGATATCAGACTGGCAACCTACCAGGACCTGTAGGTGTAGAAATACCACAACCAGTGTTGGGACAACAACCACCCCTACCAGGATTACGACCAGTCGGCATAAGATACACACCCACAGTAACTGAGTCGGACGAGAAGGCTTTGGTACCTATTCATGCATACTACGACGAGCCCAATGGATATGCGGGCGGCAAACTCTGTCTATTACCCACAGGATGAACCCTCTACACCAGAACCATGGAGCATGATAGGAAATACAGAACCACCAACTGCTGCATAGGCAGCGGGAGAAGGACGATATAGCCTGGATGAAAGAACACTGTTGTTCATAGCCAACGGAGGCATGAGCGGGCAAAGAATTGCGCACCAACAAAGAGGATCTCCAGGAGCACCTCAACAGCCTAAAGGACCATGGTACAAGTGTGGAGGAGACCATTGGCTGAGGGATTGCCCTCATGACGAAATCATTAGGGTCAACGCATATTGCACGGAGTGTAGAATTACTCACTTGATCCTTGATTGCCCTAAAAACCCGAGCAAAGGAGAAAAAACTACCTTGAATATGCTGGGAGCGCTACCGTCCAGTGGAGGGTCAGAAAACGAAACTGCGATTCCTGTTAAGGTCTTGACGAGAGCCCAAGCAAGGAAAAATGACAATCAGCCCAAGAGTAACGATGAAAATCAAGAAGAAATCAAGACTGACATGTCTAGTGTCAGGCGTGATAATCCTTGGAAAGAACGAAGAGCGAAAATGAAAGCTGGATGTGAGCAAAAACAAAAAGATGTAGAAGCTGAGCTAAGGATAGCTCGAGAACAACTTAAACAGTAAAGAGAGTCCGACTCTCTAAAATCAACGGAAGGACCAAAGAGTGCAAGCTCAGGAGGGTTGGTATTGGTAGATAAGATCAATGAACCCTTAGATGCAATCTTGCAAGAATATGAAGCAAGATTGAAGAACAGACAGACCCTAGAGCAAAGGTGGATGACATATCCATATCCAGAGATAGAAAAACAGAGACTAGAGATGTGCAAACAACTGATTGAAACTGCACAAGCTTTACTAGAGCCTCCACCTATGGAAGCAAGAGATAGAGTAATCAAACCACCAAACCATGAAACACCTCACAAAACCGAACAAAGGATACCCGACAAGATAGAAAACATTAAATCCTTGCCGGATGTAGAGGATGCAAAAGACGTACCTAATAGCACTGATGAATCACTGAAATATTTTCCACCATATTCGCCTATTGTGAAAGAAAATTGGCCCGAAGAGCTATGGGAAACGGTGCGAAAAGCTCAAGAAAAATATGAGACAAAAACAGTCGAGTCAGCGCCTTTCTCGGAGCTGAACTTGAATAAGACTCCATGGGATTTGGACGTTAAATCATTTCAAGGGGATAATGGTTCAGTTGCATCCGAAGATAGCAGACCACAATCTCTCAGAACTTTGCCATCAAATATGGGGGACTATGAGGCAAGATCAGAAATTCGAAGAGTACCTTCTCAGAGAATAGGCGGTTCAAATCAATTGGACACTAAAATCCTGACAGACTTGTTGACCACTCCAGTCAAGTGTACAATCACATTGGCAGAATTGTTAAAAATTAGGCCAAGCATGTGGAAGGAAGTGGGAAAATGTCTTGAAAAATTTGGCATAAGGACGCCTCTTAAGTTCTTCGAAACCGAGCTTAATGACACAGAACCGAAGAAAGTCAACACTAGACCAGTGCCACTCAACAAGGTAGGAGAGTATTGTGAGGGTGAAGATGGCAACACGACCCTACCAGTTGAGTATAATGGCATAGAAACTAAGCCAATACTTGATAGTGGAGCTAGCATTGCCATTGCGACCAAATTGCTATGGGAAAAATGGGGAAAACCAGCAATACGAACGAATAGAATGAAATTGCAACTAGCGGATAGGCACATAGAAAGGCCTATAGGATTGCTTGAGGCAATCGTGGTATCTTTCTGTGGCATAGAGTACGAACATACCTTTGCCATAGTAGATTTCGGCAAGAAGAACAACTATGAAATTATCCTTGGTAGGCCGTTCATGAGGCAACTCAAAATGGTGCAGGACTGGGGGTATGATTATTTGTATCTAAGACATGCTGAAACTACTACACGCGTAAACATGAAAAATCATAGCTACCATGATGTCACGAGAACCCCAGTGGAAGAATTTGAGTCAACCACCATTAGTGGATCAGAAGTCCCAGCGTGGCTTTGTAAGAAAAAAAAGATATGGATGTGTGGGGCATCTCAATGTAGTGAATTTGACCACGATGAAAGGGCACTAGAGAGGGTCTTGGAAGACGATGCCTATATACGAGAACCTTTTCCTGAAGAGAAGCTCGAACCCCTAGAATGGTCTCAAATTTTAGCTACATTGGATGTATGCGTCAATGAAGTCACTCCCACCAAATTTTGTGATGAGAATGGCTACGATATCATACCATAGTACATGTTGAGAAAAATTGTGGAGGAGGACGAGGACGAGGTAGATACTGAGAATACGATGATCCATAAAACAGAAACGAAACTTGAGATTAAGATAGTGGGCTATGTGGACATCCCCACTAAAGAAATCAAGCAGGAAGGAGAAGAATTTTATGATTCTCCTGATCAAAGTGAAAACAAGGATAACGCGGATGACGAGAAGTCGGAAAATACAGAGGAAAAGACGGATTTTCCAATCAGTTATGCTAGTAGACAACTCAACAGTGCAGAAAAGAATTATACTACCACTGAAAGAGAAGGATTGGGTATGATATATGCCGTAAAGAAATTTCGGCATTACTTACTCGCGAAAAAATTCACATTCTTTGTGGATCATCAGGCACTCTTATACTTAGTAAACAAACCTTGCAACACGGGACGAATTGTAAGATGGTTCATTGTGTTGCTGGAGTTTGATTTTACGGTAGTGGTTAAGAAAGGAAAAACTCATCAAAGAGCAAACCACCTTTCTCGATTACTACATGGCGAAAAATCTACCGGAGTAGATGATGATCTCCCAGACGCATACCTGTTTAATATAGAGATGGTACCGAAATGGTCAGAGAAAATTATTCCGTTGTTGACATATGGAATGAATCTTGACGACAAACACACGGTGGAAGACATTAGACAAGCACGAAATTACACAATGCTTGCGGGAAGAATGTACCATCATGGAAATGATGGGATTCTAAGATTGTGTATAGGCCCAGAGGAGTACGAAGCGTATCTAGAGGAGGCCCACACACAAACAGGGGGATTCCATAGAGGAAATCAAATGATGTATGCACAATTAAGAAGACTTGGAGTGTATTGGCCAGGAATGGCAGGCGATGTAGCCAATTACATCAAGAAATGCGACTTTTGCACATCCAATACCACTGTGGATTATGCCACATTATACCAAGTGACAGTAGCACCCTCATGGAGTCATGCTATTGTGGATTATTTGACTAATAAGGAGCTGCCAGGAGATTGGTCTAAAGCCAGACAAAAGTCTTTACAAATCGAAGCAAATAGGTATACCATCATTAGTGACCAATTGTATAAAAGAGGAACTGATGACCAATTGAGGTTAGTTCCTCATGAAAATGACTACTTTCCATTATTGGAACAGGCTCATGCAGGCATAGCAGGTGGTCATTTTTCAGCAGAGAGAACCGTAAAAATCATTATGATTGCAGGGATTTGGTGGCCGACCATGATTCAAGACGCAGCAAAATTCGTGAAAAGGTGTGATGAATGTCAACGCACTAAGGTACCAGTTAAAAGAGACGAAATGCCTTTAAGACCAATGATGAGTGCTCAAGCATTCGCTAAATGGGGATTGGACTTTGTTGGTCCTATCACTCCACCAGCGTATCGTTCACAAGCACAATATATCATAGTGGCCACGGACTACATGAACAAAAGGGTGGAAGCAAAAGCCACAACGAAAGCAAACGCTAGAACCACGGCACAATTCTTATATGAATATGTGTTTATACGTTATGGCCTTCCAATCGAGCTGGTAAGTGATAGAGGGACACACTTTGTAAATGAAGTTATCCAACATCTCTTAAATGAGTTTATGGTAATTCATCGCAAGTATGCACCCTATCATCCACAAGCCAATGGCCAAGCAGAAGCGACCAACAAAGTATTGTGCACGGCTCTCACGAAACTGGTTAGTGAAACAAGAACAGATTGGGATCAGATGCTCTATTCGGCATTGTGGGCTTATCGAGTTGCATATAAAACAACACTCAATGCTACACCATTTAATATGGTATATGGGTTAAATGCAATATTGCCTGTTGATTTTTTGATCCCCACACTAAGGGTAGCAAAACAGTTGGACTGGACGGGGCATGAACTTTCAGAGCGGTTAGAGGACCTTGAAAAATTAGATGAGTTACGACTCAGCGCTGTAGCAGCCATCTATTAAAAAAAAAGACAACAGAAAGAGTTTTTTGACAAACATGTCAAGAACAAGGACTTTAAAACGGGCGACTATGTCTTAGTATACACCCTTAAACAGCATGCCAAAAAGATAAAGAAAAGGGGCATGGGACCTTATTTGATCCAAGAAATATCGTCCAGCGGAGCAGTAAAACTGTCGACACTAGATGGAAAAGAAATGCCGAATTGGATTAGTGGGTGTCGTTTAAAAAAATATCATCTCCCTTTAACACCGAAAATGTTGTTTCAACTGCATTATGGAAAAACATATAGACATGAACAACAACGAATTCAAGACCAGGCACAACAAGAAGCAAAGGAACGGATTGCTAAACGAAAGCAATTTCTCAGGACAATAAACATGGTCACCCCAATGATGACTGACGAATATCCTCTTTCAACATCCCAAACAATCGAAGCGGATATACAAAGCGACGAATTAGAAAAGACCATGACAGACCTTAGGGCTCAGGACGATAGCATCATCAACGACTTGGAAGATACATTGTGTAGTCCTTACATAAAAGCTTATGCAGGCACAAAACAAGTTGAAATCTATGCATTTCTTGACACTGGAGCAAAAATGAATGTCATCAGCTTTGAAATCTTTCAGAAACTTGGACCAATGAAGACGATTCCAGAGACACACAGGTTGAAAGTAGCGTCGGGTGATGAGGTGACCACGATGTGGTCTATTATAATACCAATCACAGTGCAGGCACACCTGTACACTACAAAATTCCATGTACTGCCACCAAGTCGGTCAGCAACTCCGTGTATCTTAGCAGTGTCATGGATGAAAGCTAACAGGGTATTCATTGATTTGGATACGAATGAGGCACTGTTCAGAAAGGAAAACTTTTCAGAACCCTTCTTATCATATAACCAATTCATATCAAGGAGGAAACAAAAGTCAATACAACCGCAAAAATCTGTCCAACAACAAACAAAGTTTACAAGTCCAGCAATGTCTTATCAAAAATCAGCAACCATGCAGGGAACCAGGCAAGTTTGGGTACGGCGTACAGAGCTGACCGAGGCACAATTACATCAAAAGCGGAAATACAAAGTGTGGATAAGGTACGACAGCCTAATTCCTATAAAAGAGGAGTTTGAAGAACAGACACAACACCGAAAGCCAACAAATCTACAGAGAAACATAGTCAATCTGTCAAATACGCAACGGACTATATTGGTATGGAGGCCAAAAGTGCCAATTCAAAACGAGCCAACAACAAAAGAAGGGCGGACAAAGATGACAATCATGCAGCTATCTACAACCTTCAAGGTCAAGCGACATCATACAAACAGCACGAGGAAACAAACAGAATCAACAACGAAAACTACAAGGATGTATCAGACACAAATCATCAAGGCAGCAAGAGAGAATGTTCCACCAGATACAACAATAGTGATTTCAAAGGAACCACATACGCCAATTCAAAGCCAGTGGAAAACAATCAAACAACGGGCGGCGGAGTTACAAATACTACTTGCAAAGAAAATCTGCCAGCCAATTCAAGATACCACAGGATGCCAATAAGCGAATCGCTTATACCTTCCTCTTGCACTGCATACATTCTTTCTACATGCATTGACCGTACATGCATATAGGGCTATATTACAAGGCCTGCATTAGCACGAGTTCAAACCCATGCACAACACATACCCTTGACGATACCCTGTCGTCCGGGAGGACTCCAACTAGGAGGGGGGGAGGCATTCCAAATGCGGACTCATCATGTCATATATTAGAGGGCAATGTTTGCGAGCAATTTTTCAACCATTTTTTGCGTTTTATTGTGTGATTTTTGAAAAAAAATATGCCCTCGTAATTAATCAGAATCGGGGACCAAATCATCATTCATGAGCCCCTAGGGATGTGTATAGACTATAAAGAGAGTCAAATCTGGCCAAAAACTGTCTAAAAACAGCAAAAAATAGGCCAAGGTTAACGATAGTGAGCGAGATTGTACATAGACGAGAGAAAAGTGAGCTACAAAGTGTTTTGCTTCTCATTGGTATTTTTCTAGGTTAGAATTGCTATTTTCGGGTTATTTTGGGATTTATTTGCTTTATTTTAGCCATTTTCTAGCAAAAATTATAGAAAAAAATCCGCAATCCAGATGGAAACACAAAAGAAAAGACGCCTGATCAGAACAAGGTAAAGAAGACACAAAAAAAATAAGGACTGCAAAGGTGACAGAGCAAAATGACCACCGTCATGAAGGGACCTCCAAAAGGAGAAATCTACAAAAATGGTAAAATTGGAGCAACCGAAGTGCAACCGAAGTCCAAATCAGGAAATTTGCGAGCCTAAACCGCATCTCGCAAAAAGTTATGGCCACAGGTAAAAGATGGGAAAATTTGGTGTCGGAGTCTCGATGACATATAGAGAGACTAGGCTAGAAATCCCTCATTTAAGTCATTTTCCATAGTGAGAGAGAGAGAGCTCCCTACAGCAGTTGAGAATTCCAAGAGCTCATCCATCGCGCACGGTCGCCAGATCGACATCAGATATGAGAGGTATGCTCGTCAACACTGACTCTAAGTGTTGTTTACTTCAGTTAGTCGCAAAACCTAGCCGACATCACAATCACAACCTGTGCACACATACGGTAGAATGGTTGTTAGGAAGACCTAGAGGCCACCAAATGGGACCAAAAGTGAAAGGCACAATGCTAATAGCTTAGGTATTGAGCCTATGACCTCGGTAAGCGTGAAGGAAGCCGCTCAGAAAACCCTAATTTAGCAGGACCTGCAAATGGGCGACAAAACCAAGGTGATCGGAAATGAGCCAAAATTCATAGACAGCAAGCCAATGACCTCGACAAACCGACTGAAGGGTTAGATTATGAAAAAGTTCGTTAAAACGGAGCCTAAAGTCCCTATCTGACAAAAATCGCACAAAGCGTCACGATACTCTAACGGGCCGACCAAGTGACAAAATTACACCAAATTCAACAAGGAACATCCAAAGGAGGTCAACTACGAGATGGAATGTGTCCACTCAGGAAAAAAAAAAGTTCTTCCACTAGGGCAAATGCCGGCAACAGGCCAGAAAGACGTCCAAATGGTCGTTCTTGGTGTTTCAAACACCAAAACAACAACCGACTGCTTGGATGGAAGGTCAAAAGGAAGTAGAAGATAGCCGGAATCATACAAAGACCAAAAGGAACCGCGACTATCACCTAAGTGGTCTACTTCGACTTCAGGACCAGCTAAGTGCTGCAAACAGGGAGTACATTCTGCTAAATTGATTAAAACTTGATGTGTGTGTCTAGGAGGGCCTATTAACACCATGAATGTCAACTAACATCAAAAAACTGGTAAAAATGACAAAGTGCCCAGTCTATCGCGATAGACTTGAACTTGCACTTAGATAAGGGAAACTTTGACTTTGGCTTCATGAGGGGTGCTAACAAGGAATGTTAACCACCAATATCAAGTCAAAGTGCCAGAAAAATCTATTTTGGCCAAAAAGCTCAGTCTATCGCGATAGACTTGCTGCAACAATTTTTGGGGGGAAAGACTTTTCAAATTTTTATCAGCTAGACTTGGGGAAGCACATGAAGGCAATACACCAAATTTGGTGCCAAGATGGACTCATATAGCAAGCTGAGAAAGACATGCAGACAACTCAGAGTCAGAACAGAAATTCTCAAGGGCAGACAAGTAAAATTTACATGTAAGGGGTCAAGAAACCTTGCAACAACTGGGAGAAGGCAGACAGATGGTCACAAAGCCAGAAAATGACAAACTGGCACTAAGTCCCAGTCTATCACGATAGACCAAGTAGACGGATATTGGACCATCTTATCAAAAATCTGAATTAGCAGTTGTCTTCAACACGATGCAAGATGACCACCCACTAAGTTTGAGCCCAAAACAACACAAAATGAAGGAGATAGACCAACATCTCTCTGAAGGGAATCTGGAAAATTGGGAGTTGATCCAAAAAGGAGTCACTTGACATTCATTTGAGGTGAAAAGGGGATCAGACCATGTGCAAGGTATGGGAAACCAAGTGGTGGAGTCACAACTGCAAAAAAGGACCCAGATAAAAAAAAATGCCTGTCTATTGCGATAGACTAAGAAAAAGTAGCAAAGGGACAGATTTTGAGCTTTGGCTTATGGAGTGACCTTACATGCCATGAGAGAATACACCACACAAAGTTTCAAGGCATTTGGACTTGTTCTCCTTCACCAACAACATCAATTTAAAGCCGCCAAAGTCGCACAATGGAAGAACTTGTCTATCTGCTAACATTTTATCTTAACTAATCTTGGGATTTTGAAGGCTCATCTAGATGCATGATTAAGTGGTAATCAATTTAGGAGAGTAGTACTATGTTTGTGCATTAACTGATAATTGTGATGACAGGATCTATGGAGGCTTCTCAGGGAAAAAGAAAAGGCAAGAACCTGGCAACGGAAGGTGCAGCACCCTATGCACTTCTACCCAATTCTTTAAAGCCAACAGCCACATGGATACCTGCAGATGTGCAACAAGCAGCGGCCTTTCATATATATCAAGGTTCATATGTGGATGACAAAAGAAACTTAGTGGATACGGTGATGATTCCCAAGGAGGCAGAGAATTACTTGAAAAGATCACTGCAAAGGTCATGGCTCAAAAAAGTCGGCTTGTGGAACTTTGTGTCACTACCACCAGTAGGGATAGATTTCAAGAGGGTACATCATCTAATAGAGACTATCCAAGAAGATGGAACTTGTAGAGTGGCAGGCATGGATAATGAAGTGATGGAGATCCAGATCACCAAAGAGATCATCAAAGAGGCATTGAAACTGTCAGATCAAGGAGCAAACATGAGAGAAAGAAGAAAAAATCTCACAGTTTACTTGGAAAAGTCCAAACTACCTTCTTTCGAACTCATAGCAAACCCAGAAGTAAGAGAGCTGACACAGATCTACAGTCAGTGTTTGTTGAGCTACAGCAAAAGGCCGCCAAGATACACTACACCGCACGGGAGCATCTCAACCACATTGACATGGGCTATGGGAATGACCCGTGAGTTCTACATAGATCACGCGTCATATCTGTTTGAAGAAATGACAAAGCTAAGGCAGGACAGACCCAATTACATTGCAGGAGGAGAAGTCCTAACCAGAGTAATATACCATGCCATAGGCGCGGCATATCAATTGCAACCTGCCCTCATCAGAACGACTGGCTGGTATTAAGGGAAAATAGCGAAGACGGATCACAAAGGAAAGTACCGGCATCTATTAATACCATTGGAGGACGCAAGCTGGAAAGAGTGACAAGAAGTACACAAGAAAAGATGGCTGAAGAAAAAAGAACTGAAGAGGAAGATGCCCGACTAAAGAAGCAAAAAGCGGAAATGGAAAACAACACCAGGTTGCAAAAGATAGCAAAGATGGAAAGGATGCTAGAAGGGTTTGCTCTAGAAAGATCTCTACGAGGGGATGTAGGCGCCACTTGGAAACCGTCTAGTAGCACTTTCACACTGAGAATGAAGAATAGAAACAACCTAGCTTTTGAGCTGGACTGGTTCGAGAAATACATCCAAGAAAGAAATGCGAGGGATGAGCCAGAACTGCTACTAGAAGAGGAGGATCTCCAAACTTTGAGAGATCAGCTGAGGCCGACTTCACGTGATCAGGAGACACCGCCGCCATCTCCAAGGCCAGATACAAGTGAGAGGCAATCTAGCCCACCTACTGAATCTACTTAGCATTTAGAAAGCTCACATCGAGATGATAGAGTTCACACACCGCCCAGTGAACAGGAAGAAGAAGAAGGAACAGATAGACGCCAAAACATTGGAACCATATCACAAAGTGCTAAAGGCAAGCAAAAGGTGGTGGATCAGTCTAAAGATAAAGCTTCCTCCTCTCAAGAAATTGAGCTGGAAGCTACTATGGATGAAGATTTGCAGTCAATGGCGACAATACTAAATGGAACAAGACTGCACAGTCAATGGTTAGCTGATCAGAACCGGTCCAACAAAATGAAGCTACAAAAAACTGATGAGGAAGTTCAGAGACTGCAAGAGCAAAGGGAAGACACTCTAAAGCTGATCAGCATCAGAGATACTGAAATATTGGGGCTCAAAGGCACAGTAAATATTCTCAAGGACAATTTACAGGAATCAGAAGACTTCAATGCCATATGTGAAGATACAATAAACGTGTGCCTTGAAGATGTCAGTGAAAGAGACGAACACATCCAACATTTGGAAAAGGAAAAGCAAGATGTGCTAGAGGCCATCACAAGTTTGCAAGTCGTCATCGATGACTTACAAATTGAAGTCAAAGATTTAAGAGCAGTAACAGCTATCCAAGCAAGAGAAATCGAACGCGCTAAAAAGCAAAAAACGTCGCTACCAACAACACCAGTAGTCCATCCAGAAGAAGAAGTGGCTGCACTAAAGAGGGAGCTGGAGTTAGAAAGAAAACAACGTTTAATGATTGCTGAAAGTGCGCTTAGAGCAGAAGGTGAACTACAAAGACAAATTTCAGATTTGCAAAGTGAACAACAACAAGGACCAGCTCCTGACAGTGAAATGGAAAGCATTGTTTCCAAATCACTCAGTGAAGAAAATGAAAACCTGCACATCACGATAAAACAACTAGAGGAGTCGGCCGCTAAAAAAGACATGGAATTTCAAGCTCTACAAATCAATAGTAGAACAATGACCGCACAAATCGCAAGTCTACAAAGTGCAGGGCGGCACCAAGGACAGGGACGAGTGCACATGGAGCCAGTAACAACGAATTTGGCTGGACTCGCCGAAGTTTATGGGGGTCAAGATGAGTACGACGAAGATTCAGATGAATAGGAGGCACATACGCAGACTGATCAAACCGGCTCCAAAGACCAAGAGAGAGAAGAAGATTCAATCACGAAGATGGAAGAGCAGAGGCTAGCCGCGCAGATGGAAAAGCAAACAGAAATGATATGGTACAAGGCTATGCAACTCGAAAAGGAGTTGCTACAAGGGCTTTCCAAGTCAGGTAGAACAGCAGCAGAGCTACGGTAAGAATGGAATGCGCCTATGTTACCTTATGCTCTGCTGAAGTATGAGACTCTAACACATCAATGACAGCTTGAAAAAGAAGAACAAGTGCCAGTATTTGAAGGAGAAGTACAAGATAGGGAATGGAAAAACAGAATAGTGGACAGCCAGCCAAAGTGGAGGCGTTAATGGCTTTTGGACCATCCTCATAACTTGATCCACTTAGTCAACGCACCGCCTGAGCTGAGGAATGACAGAACGTTTTGCCCAACTCCCCAAACATACACCTACAGCCAACATAAAGCACTACAAAGCAGAAATCCGACATGGCTGAATTATCCAGTAATGCCAGGGCCAGCAGAAGGAGAGAGAATATCCGGTTCTTACATGGTGAAAACCCTGCAGGGCGCCATAGCAGAATTCGGAGGCTCTCGTGGCCTATCCTGCAAGATGCTATGTAAAATAGCTCGCACATTTTTGGCCTGTCTCACAACCTTCTCAGAAAGCTGGACATCAGAGTATATGAATACTGAAAGAAGCATCTCAGAATTGTCATACGATCTAAGTGGGCCACCGACAGAGCCACTATTGTATGCTTATTTCAAATGGCTGATGTTTCTGCCAAGCTACCATCTCCAGACATTTGAAGAAGCATTTTACACGAGCTTCTTCATGTATAAGGCAAAAATTTTTGGCCCATTAATGGCAAGTGACTCTATGCGCTATGATGTTTTTCTACAACAAATCACTCAAGAAAGGCGACAACGACAATAAAGACAAAGACGATCATGTCGTGGTAGACATGAACTAGGAGGGGGGGAGTGTTGGAGTCCCATTGGTCCAACTGTTGTAATGAGCCCATTTGTAAAGCATATCAAATTCCATTTTTTATGTCAAAGACGTCTTATCAGTTTGATCCATTCGTCTGGATTATGTAAATATTAGTCAGTTAGTCAGGACTCAGAATTATTCCCACTTTTGTAATCATGAGCAAGAGAACCCCATGTAAATTTTTTGAGCTAAGGTGACTAAAGTATAAAAGTCACCTTAGAACCATTTTTTGAATAACATTTGAATTAATCCTATGTCGTACGAGTCTGAGAGAGAGAGAGAGAGAGAGAGAGAGAGAGAGAGAGAGAGCGAGAGAGAGAGAGAGAGAGAGAGAGAGAGAGAGAGAGAGAGAGAGAGAGAGAGAGAGTGAGAGCGTGTCTTATCCTCTTCGCTACGTGCTTCTCCCTAACCGGATTCACGATGCGACCACACCACCGCGATAGTCTCTCCGAGAGCTACGCACCCACGCCACGCATTCGCCGTTTCGAGTTGATCGCGATCGATTCTTCCTTGAGCTTGTTTTGCTTGTAAGTAGCACAAACGGTGTCTGTTTTCAATAATCAAGTGCTTCATGGAATGAGAAAGAGATTAGCTACACATAGATACTGATAAACTTAAGTTTCGCCCACTTTTGGATTATGACTTGTTGGTCTATCGCGACAGCATTCGAAATAGCTAGGGTTCAAATCTGGTGAGATTAGACTTATAGGTAAGTATGTCCTCGTGAGAGGATGGTGCCTAGTAAGTTTGATGCGATTCTGAGTTTATTGGACGTGTAAACTGTGTTGTGAGAGTTAAGGGATAGGGTGGGTTGCATTCTACCAGGGTTAGTGATTGATGCATCATAAAAGTGCGTATGTGTAGATTGGTCTCAGCCTGACAAGCTAACGAGATTGCCTACGTGCACCTACGGGTTAGTCATGTCATCGGATGATAAGTATGTTGTCTGTGTCGTGCTCGTGAGTATGAACAGGGGAGTAGTTAAGCCCTAAAAAATTCTCTTCGTTGCTCCACCTTGCGTAAGCTCCCAATTTCCTTTTCCCTAGCCGCAATGATATATTGCTCAACCTCTTGCACTTCGGCAAGGCTTCTACCATCAGGTAATATGACCTCAGAGGAGAATAGCTCTGAAGAGTCAGGGGGTGCAGTGAATGGAGTATTCATGTGCACATTCTTTAAGAGCATGGGGTCTACGTTGGTCATGAATGGCGAATTTACTTCCCCACCCCCCTCATTTACATCAATAGCTCCATGTTCGAAGGGAGTGGCTCTACTAAAGGTTTCCTTCAAGCGGCTAAGCACGCTCGGCCCGGACCGTGGACCCATGGCATGCATGTCTTGGCTTGAGCTATCGTGATTAGGCATTGGAAAACCCTCCATGATGTCGTAGTCAGAGGAAGAGTCACTAGCCGCTATGTTTGGGTCTTGGTTTGTACTAGCTTGGGTCCCCGCCGAGGGCCCAAAACCTAAGGTAGGTGGATATTGAGAACTCGCGTAAGTCGAAATGCTCTCTAGTTGCTCGGCCTCTAGCACACCACTAGAGCGCAGATGCATGTGCCTTTGGCACCCTACAAGCGTCGGCAAATAACCTCGAAGGTTAACCGCTTACTTTTTTAGGAGTCCGTTTTCACTTGTTTTTTGATGTTTTTTAATGATCGGTTTTTAGATTAGAGTGTGTGATAGCTCAAAACAAACGTATCGCTCAAGGGGTTGTGATGTGCTTTAGAGCACTACGTTCACTTATCTGAAGCTCCGTTGGTCTTCAAAAAGGTTGATTTTTACCTACGCGTGAGGCTAAAAAACGTAATTTTAAAGGGGGACTGAGGCCTGAGCCTGAGCGTGAGCTTGGGCTTGGGTCTGGGCTTGGATCTGAGGGATATTCTCGATCCGGTCCTACCTTGATTTTTTTTTATATTTTTGTAAAATTTTTTTTTTGGGATAAGGTCACCGCGGTCGCGCTGTGCGCGCGAGCACACACACACCTAACCTACCTACTTACAACTAATACAGCTATTGTAACATACTAACACACTACTACAGTAACTCATTAGCTAACATATCTACTTACTGTACTTTACACAGAATTAACATTATGGATATACTACCTTAATTCTAACACCTTATCACAAAGAAAACACACTACCTTTCAACACCTTACTAACAAAAAAAACACCGTACCTTTCAACACCTTATTAACAAAACAATACACAGCAGCAAAACAAACTCCTTCTCACCATACACACCTTCCTTCTCTACCTTTCCTACATTTGAAATTGCACCACAACGCAACATAGAGTGCTACTCGAGCTTAGTGTAAGGCATTTCCCCGGCAACGGCGCCAAAAATGTGCGCATCTGTTGCATGTGTCAATGCAAGGGACTTGCCGACAAAATGTGTGCGAGCCACAAATGGCTGCAAGCACACAACTAGACTAATCTAGCAAGCTCAAGAGAGCAAGGGTGTGTCACTCACCGCCCTACGCTCGCCTTCGTGGAGGATTCCTCGCTGCGAAGAAGGAGTTACCGTTGTGCCACACTCAACCTCTTCGTCGCCGCCGTGCCATCATTGCAATGCTCGATTACACACACACACACACTCTCTTTCTCTCTCTCACACGCATACACACACACACAAGGAGATGAAGAAGAAGAAGATGGAGATGGAGCAAGAGCACTCTTCAATTGCACAAATGAAAGAATGAATGATTTTTAGGTTTATGTGACTTTTATATGAGCTCGCCCCATTCACACTTGGGTGCCCATACTTAGCCAACTAACCCTTGAACGTTCCTGTTAGAGTGCACCTCTCATCGGCGATCATTCTTACCCTTTTCCTATTGGACTGACAAGCCCGGCCCATGACTACGAGAAGTGGACGCCAGTGGTTAACAGAAAGAAGGTGGAATCAAAGAGTAACATGTTTGAGATTTTACTAGGTCAATTGTATTACAAAGATCTTTGAGGACTGCTATTGCACTGTGTTCTTGGATTGGAACAACGAGCCATACTCAAGAAATCTCGTGAAGGCATTGCTAGTGGGCATTTGTTTGGACCACTAACAACAAAAAAAGTATTTCAACCTGGGCATTGGTGGCCTAGAGTGCATGCAGATGCAATCAAATTTGCAGTTTCAATGTGATGTTTATCAGCGAATTAATTAGCAAGTGAATAAGGACACAATATGGTTTAATTTGGTACTTGTGAGCTATCTTATTTTGTAGAGACTGTGAAAATCATGTACATAAATGTCATACCATGGGACGACATCAACTTGACCAGTTCATGGAGGCTACAAGTGGTTTTCAAGTTGTTGGAAAACACACTCAATCCCTATCTACTCAAAGCTACACTCAACTGCTTGTTAAGTAGCAAAAACTAATCGAGGCATCCGCAAGCAAATCTCATCGATTCACAACGCAAATGAAGTCCAAATATGACCAAACTTGTAGGATGGCTAGACCATGACTAAAGACACATACCTATGGTCTCAAATCCCCCTTTTAACCAATTGCCAAAATCATGGTTATTATCTACAAGGTAGATTTGACCTAACTATTTTCAATCCCAAATGCACCCTAGAGCTTGGCAAGGTTTCCCTAACACCCCTCCTATGCATAAAATGCAGTTTGGTTATGTAAATCTTGAGTTATGATCATATTTAGAAGGAGATTATGCACAAAAAAACACAATTTTATTGTGAGAAACTTACAATGCAATGTAGATCTTTCACATGCAAACACAATGAAGCATACAATGCTCCAAAAGGACCATTTGCAAGAGAGTTATGAGCTTGAGACAATAGAACGAGAGTAACGATGCTCTGTAAACATGTCGTATGCTTATTATCCAGAATGAACTTACAAAAACTTTACAAAAAAAAGTAGGGACTAGAGATGACCGATGACCAAGAATAAATACAATCTAGAATCTCTTGGTCTCGACTACCGTGTTAAGTATGGAGCCTGATTTACCCTTGTAATTTTCTGTGGTAAAAGCGCACATTTGTAAGGCCCCCATTATGAGGAGAAGCCATCGTGCGTGAAGGAAAATCACTCAGTGGAAACCAAAATTTTCACGGACAAGAATCCGCCGGAATATTCCTTTCCCCCGGAATATTATGGCCGGACGGCGGCCGGAAAGTGGTCGGAAAACAACCGGTCGGTTGGCCGGTGGCCGGTAGTCAATGGCCGATGGCCGGTGGTCGGAAGTCAATGGCCGGTGGCCGGTGGTCGGATGTCAAGGGCCGGTGGCCGGTGGCCGAATTCAAAAGCAGACTTGTCTTCTCAAGGGCGGCCACACATGGGCGGATTGGAGGGTCCGATTTGGACTTATTCGCACAAGGGCGGCTACACATGGCTGTCTCTCATAAGAGAGGGCAACCCTTTTGGCCTATAAAAGGAGGCCATTTCTACACACATTTCATAGTGTGAAGTTGATGCAACAAGGTGAGTGTGAGGTGGTGAGAGTGAAGTAAGGGGGGAGCTCCATTAAGGGTATAATCCCTTTGTAAACTACTTCTTGTTTTGAAGTACTAAAGCCATTGAGTGGCTGCTTTCCCGTGGACGTAGCCCACATTGGGTGAACCACATATATCGTGTGTACTCTCTCTCTCTCTCTCTCGCTACTCTATAATCTAGTGTATGTAAATCTGTCTCTCTCCATTAAGTAATCTACTCCATTATCTATTTAGCTACGTCTTATTTCCTAACATACCGACTACATTCTTGAAATCATAATCAAATCTACATATTTGACTAAACAATAATTTTACATAAAAAATATAGAAATTACAAAAGTAGGCTCAAAATTTGCAAAATTATGTTGTCGGGTTAGGATCAAAGCATGTATTAGTGGTCCAAAAAGGGTTGTAGCTTGTGAACACTACTTTTTCAAGTGATTTTGGGGGTGTAGGGAATGTTACCATATACATGTGGTAGTGATGTGTGTGAACACACTAGGACCGCCGGGGCATTTTTTCCCTCTTTAGGAGGTTTTTTCCCCCGTGCATTGTATATACGTCCATCACTCTAGGGCTATCTATCTTTCTATTGCACACTAAGTAATACACTCTCTATTGTGTGCCTTGAGCTTCCTTCGTCTTCTCCAAGCTGTGTGTGCAACCCTAATTCCAACAATTGGTATCAGAGCAGGTCACGTCCTCCCGGGGTTAGTCGCCAGCTGCTCCAGCACACGCCTGCTCAGAATTTTGATTTGGGCTCATTTCGGCCTCGGTTTCCACTACAGGCAGTACTGCACATGCTATTTCGTCATTTTGTGCAGAATTTTTGTCAGTGCCATTTTCTCCATAACAGGTGCCTTACAATCTTCTACGGTTTGTGCTATATAGCACAGGTTGTTCTCGCTCCGTTTCTCCTATTTTCGGGCAGTTTTCACATCAGGTGCAACATTTACCATGGCTGACAACAACAACACAAATGTGTTCAAGATGTTTGCTGCTGAGGACAGGTTCGATGGGGACAACTACCCTATGTGGGCTTATATGATGCAACATGTTCTTGTGTCAAAGGGTGTCTGGAACATTATGCAGGGCATTGATGTACGTCCTGGTTCTGAGGATGTAGGCGATGTTGAGGATGTTGCAGGTCTTGCTGCAAGGATTGCAGCTGTTAGAGTTGTTTTGCCTACGGCAGAACAAGCTCGTTGGGATGTAAAGCATGCGCAGGCTCATGCATTGACTGCGTTGTCTGTGAAGCGCACCATTGTTCCTCACATCCGTTTAGCAAAATCTACAAAACAGGCTTGGGATATTCTAGCAGGTCTTTATGCAAGCCGCAATGAGGCTAAAATTGCTTCAAACAATTTCTGGCTATGGCTGAAAATGTCTCGAAATGTACTATGGGCACCCTCCGTTCCGATCGAGGGGGGGAGTATATGTCTCATGAATTTAATGCATTTCTGGCTAGTCGTGGGATAAAACACCAATGTACAGTGCCTTATACGCCTCAGCAAAATGGTGTTGCTGAGAGGAAAAACAGGTCACTGACGAAAATGGCACAATGTATGGTCAAAAGTCATGCTTTACCGCATTCTTTTTGGCTTGAGGCCATCATGTGTGCCACTTATGTACTTAACAGGTGTCTATTGCTCCATATGAAGCATGGCATGATAGAAAGCCTTCTATTGAGCACATGCGTGTTTTTGGGTGTTTGGCATATGCTTTGGTGCCACAAGTGCAGCACAGAAAATTGGATGATAAGGTTGTCAAATGTATTTTTGTTGGTTATAGTGCTGAAAGCAAAGGTTACAGGTTGTGTCATCCGCAAACAAAACGTATTCTGGTTTCTCGGGATGTAGTGTTTGTGGAAGATTCTGTTCAGCCCTTGCTGTGATGTACTAGAGACAGTAATGTAAGCTCACAGGACATTTATGACACTTTGTTGCCTCTTTTCAGTGGTGGAAATACGAATGTAAGTTCCAATGAGGCAAATGTACAGCCTATGGGGGTTTCTGAAAATGTTTTAGATCAGCCTATTACTGATGCACATGTACATGATGTACTTGATGAGGAAAGGGCTGAAAATGAGCAGGCTAGAGGTATGCCAAAATGGCTGGTGCACACTTTGCGTGACAGTAAATTGGATGCACCTTTGTCTAGTTGTACTCGTTCAGGCTCTCGCCATGCATCTTATGCATCAGATTGTTATGCTTTGGCTGTGTCTAGTTTACATGATGTTGAGGAGCCTCTGTCTTTTGATGAAGCACAGAATTCAGAAAATTGGATGGCTGCCATGCAATCAGAATATGATGCACTTATAGAAAATGACACATGGACTTTATGTGATTTGCCTCCTGGCAAAAAGGCCATTGGTACGAAGTGGGTTTACAAGTTGAAACGCAAGCCGGATGGTGAGATGGATCGCCATAAGGCCCGACTTGTTGCAAAGGGTTATGCACAGCAAAAAGGCATAGATTATGAAGAGACTTTTGCTCCCACTTGTCGTATGACTACTGTGCGTTTTCTATGTGCATTGGCAGCTCATTTTGGTTGGGATGTACATCAATCAGACATTGTTACTGCTTTCTTGAATGGTGACATATTTGACGAAGTTTATGTAACGCAGCCTCGCGGTTTTGTCATAAAAGGACAAGAGGACAAAGTGTGCAAATGTAACAAGGCTTTGTATGGGTTGAAGCAATCTCCTCGTGCTTGGTATGAGAAAGCTGACACTCATTTGGTCAAAAAAGGCTTTCGTAACAGTCCAACAGAAAGCACATTGTATGTAAAGCGTGAGGCGGATGTATTTCTCATAGTGGTTCTTTATGTTGATGATTTGCTAATCACTGGACCAAATGAGAGACATATTGCTGAATTTAAGGCTGATTTGAATGCTACTTTCAAGATGAAAGATTTGGGGTTGTTGCATCATTACTTGGGTATACAGTTTAAGCAGTGTGATGGTGGTATTGCCTTGTGTCAGAAAAGTTACATAGAGACATTGCTATGTAAGTTTGGACTTGAGGATTGCAAACCTATTGCCACTCCCATGGAAACAGGTTTGAAGTTGAGTCTACATAATGCTGACGATGCTGCTGATGTCACTCTTTACCAAACTGCTGTTGGCTGCCTCATTTATGTATGCAACACGAGGCCAGATATTCAGTTTGCAGTCTCACAGGTCAACAGATTTATGCATAGCCCAGGGTCTAAGCATTGGCAGGCTGTCAAGAGGATTTTCCGCTACCTTAGTGGCACTTTACATCTTGGCTTGTTTTATCCCAAGGGGGGATCATTGCCGCCAGACTTACATGGTTTTTCGGACTCAGATTGGGTTGGTTGTTTTGACACGCGAGTGTCCACATCAGGTTTTTGTTTCATGCTTGGAAGTTCATGTATATCATGGTTGAGCAAGAAGCAACCTACTGTGGCCACTTCGAGTTGTGAGGCTGAGTACAGGGCAGTCTTCACAGCTACAATTGAGTGTGTATGGCTCAGACGCCTTATGGCTGATTTGGGTGTTGGGCAGGACACTGCCAACACTATCTACACTGACAGTCAGAGCGCATTGGCAGTTGCGAGGAACCCAGTTTTTCATGCTCGCACAAAGCACATTGAGGTGCATTACCACTATGTCAGGGAGAGGCTTTGAGCAGGAGAGATCAGCTTGGCTTATGTGCCAACATAGGACAACCTTGCATATCTTTTCACAAAGGCATTGTCTCGGGAGAAGCTTGAAGCTTTCCGCAAAGCTTTGGGCTTACTCCCCTTTGTGGACTGATCCTGTCCTCAGGGCATGGCACTTCCCTTTACTCATGTGCCAGCTCTCATTTACCGCATCACTCCAGGGGGGATTTGTTACCATATACATGTGGTAGTGATGTGTGTGAACTCACTAGGACCGCCGGGGCATTTTTTCCCTCTTTAGGAGGTTTTTTCCCCCGTGCATTGTATATACGCCCATCACTCTAGGGCTATCTATCTTTCTATTGCACACTAAGTAATACACTCTCTATTGTGTGCCTTGAGCTTCCTTCTTCTTCTTCAAGCTGTGTGTGTTTCTCTGCAACCCTAATTCCAACAGGGAACTCATTGAGCCAGTAATGACTTTGGGGGGAGGGAACTCACTGAGTCAATAATGAAATGAAAATTTAAAAAATGAGGGGTGTGCATTTTTGAATGCCACTCCTTCTTGGATGTGGTCTATACACCGAGCTAGTCTCTCCCTCACTCTCCCCTTCTCTACACGTGTGTTTTGCAGAAAGCATCCCTTTTCTCTCCTTCTTTGCATGCATTTATTTCTTGTGTTTCTATAGCTCTTCTCCATCTCTCTCTCTCTCTCTCTCTCTCTCTCTCTCTCTCTTTCTCTCTCTCTCTCTCTCTCTCTCTCTCTCTCTCTCTCTCCCTGTTCTATGCACATAGAATGGAGTCTTCTCTCAAGATAGGTGTGTGCGCGTGTGTGTGTGTGTGTGTGTGAGAGAGAGAGAGAGAGAGATAGATTTTTTGTCATGTTGATGCCTTGAGCTCTCCTTTGTGGTTGTTATGGATTGAGCTCTTTCTATGCAGATTTCCTTAACTCGGTTTCATGCCCACCAGTGCACACTCGAACATATTTTTGCTAATAATTTCATAGGATCCTTATGGGACGACTATGCTACACAAAAAGGGAACAAAGAGAGAGGCAAATACACACTCCCAATGTTGAAAAGCAGACGGATGTCCAACTTGATGAAAGGCAAAAAGGAAGATTCTTTATGATATGTCAAAGTGCTGGCAAGAGCAGACACAAGGATTGACAAACAAAATCTAAGGAGACATATTTGATCAGCTACTCCAACAACCAATGTTCTATAACCTGCAAAACTTGGCAAATTGTTTTGTAACCTGTAGTATAGAGAGAGTAGTGCTTTCAAACATTTGCAGCACCTCATCAAAGGTCAAGGTCCCGCACTCAACAATAAAAGTAATTTTTAAGAGGGCTATAATGATGGCCTGCATTGATTCTAGGGATGATGTAGATGCAAGGCTCTTTACCAATAGAGCACTTGCAAATTCTGGGTATACATAGAAGAACCATTAGTTTTGAAAATACACCACTATACTTTAGGATGAGAACAATCATTTTCTGATTATAGCATGCCAATGACAAGTTCATTGTTCTACATGCATCATAGAGGACATTAAGGATCTTGTGTTTGGTCTCCAAACAATAGATACGTGAGACTCTCCAAATAAGAATACATATGCCAAACATGTGTCGATAGAAAGGTTGTTGTTAAGCATCCATTGCTTTTGATAGACCAATCTCAGGTATTATGAACCATGCAATATAACTTTGTTTCCCTGCAAAGTAAGAATAGGCACTAGGTAAAGTCCTTTCAACCACCACTTCAAAGACACTTTGAAGCAAAAGGTCAAGTTCTTTCAACCACTTTAGGGGGCAATTGTTTGTATAAGCACTTAACCAACGGTTAAAAAGCGAGTAAAACCCTATAAAACTACTTCATGTGGCTATTTCTCTTGATAGCACTTAACAATGGGTAAAATAAGATAAGAATCCTATAAAATACACTTAAAACCCACTTTAAAGTAATTTGTTGACCGATGTTAATCATTTTTTGGTGGTTGGATTTTGACAAGCTTTTGAAGGTGCTCCTAAACACTTTAAGGTGGCTTCAAAAACCAATGAGTGGCTTTTACCACTCTTTGGTGATCTTAACCACCACTATCAAAACATAATAACCACTGATAATTAGGAAAACTACTTGAAAAGGGTTTAAGCGACCTCAAATACCACCTCAAGGGATTTTTGTGGTGCTCAAATCACTTTCAAGTACAATGAGGACACTCTTTCAGGTGGTTGAACATTTTCCAAGTGCTTATAGAATCTTCTTAAGTATCACTTTCAAGTAATTTGATGACCACTTCAACCACATTCAGGTGGAACTTGAAATTTTTCCAAGTGATTGTATAAGTTCTCACCATTTTCAGGTAGTTTGATGACCGCTTCAACCATGTTAACCATTGGCATCCACTTCTAGTAGTCATGGGCCGGGCTTGTCAGTCCAATAGGAAAAGGGTAAGAGTGATCGTCGATGAGAGGCACACTCTAACATGAACATTCAAGGGTTAGTTGGCTAAGTATGGACGCCCAAGTGTGAATGGCGAGAGCTCATATAAAAGTCACCTAAACCTAAAAATCACTCATTCTTTCATTTGTGCAATTGAAGAGTGCTCTTGCTCCATCTCCATCTTCTTCTTCTTCATCTCCTTGTGTGTGTGAGTGTATGCATGAGAGAGAGAGAGAGAGAGAGAGAGAGAGAGAGAGAGAGAGAGAAAGAGAGAGAGAGAGAGAGAGAGAGAGAGAGAGAGAGAGAGAGAGAGTGAGAGAGCATTGTGATGACGGCACGACGACGGTGAAGCGGTTGAGTACGGTGCAGCGGCGGCCTCTTCTTCTTCGCGGCGAGGAATCCTCCACGAAGGTGAGCATAGGGCGATGAGTGACACACCCTTGATCTCTTGAGCTTGCTAAATTAGTTTAGTTGTGTGCTTGGAGCCATTTGTGGCTCGCACACAGTGTATCGGCAAGTCCCTTGCATTGACATGTGTGACAAATACGCACATTTTCGGCGCCGTTGCCGAGGAATGCCTTGCATTAAGCTTGAGTAGCATTCTATGCTACTTTGTGGTCAATTTTGAATTGTAGGAAAGGTAGAGAAGGAAGGTGTGTGTGTTAAGAAGGAGTTTGTTTTGATGCTGTGTATTGTTTTGTTAAAGGTACTGTGTTTTTTTTTGTTAATAAGGTGTTGAAAGGTACCGTGTTTTCTCTGTGATAAGGTGTTAGGATTAAGGTAGTAGATCCATAATGTTAGTTCTGTGTAAAGTACAATAAGTAGTTCCATTAGCTAAGGAGTTGCTATAGTAGTGTGTTAGTGTGTAACAATAGCTGTATTAGTTGTAAATAGGTAGGTTAGGTGTGTGTGTGCTATCGCGCACAGCGCGGCCGCGATGACCTTATCCCCAAAAAAATAAAATTTCAAAAAAAAAAAAGGTAGGACTCGGATCGGGAATATCCCCCAGACCCAAGCCCAAGTCCACAATCAGGCTCAGGCTTCAGTCCCCCTTTAAAATTACATATTTTAGCCTCACACGTAGGTAAAAATTGACCTTTTTGAGGATCAACGGAGCTTCGGGTAACCGAACACTATGTTGTAAAGCACACCACGACCCCGTGAGCGATATGCTTGTTTCGAGCTATCACACGCTCTAATCCAATTGATCATTAAAAAACATAAAAAAACGAGTGAATACGGACGCCTAAAAACGTAAGCGGTTAGCCTTCGAGGTTATTCGCCTACGTTTGTAGGGTGCCAAAGGCACATGCATCTGCACTCTGGTTGTGTGCTAGAGGCCAAGCAACTAGAGAGCATTTCGACTTACGCGAGTTCTCAATATCCACCTATATTAGGTTTTGGGCCCTCGACGGGGACCCAAGGTAGTAAAAACCAAGACCCAAACATAGCGGCAAGTGACTCTTCCTCTGACTACGACATCATGGAGGGTTTTACAATGCCTAATCCGGATAGCTCAAGCCGAGACATGCATGCCATGGGTCCACGGTCTGGGCTGAGCGTGCTTAGCCGCTTGAAGGAAACCTTTAGTAGATCCACTCGCTTCGAACATGGAGCTAACAATGAAAATGAGGGGGCGGGGAAGTAAATTCACCATTCATGACCAACGTAGACCCTATGCTCTTAGAGAGTGTGCATGTGAATACTCCATTCACTCCACCCCTTGACTCTTCAGTTATTTTCCTCCGAGGTTATATTACCTGATTGTAGAACCCTTGTCGAAGTGCAAGAGGTTGAGCGATATATCATCGCGGCTAGGGAAAAGGAAATTGAGAGCTTACGCAAGGCGGAGCAACGAAGAGAGTTAAAAGAGAAAGCCCCTATGTCAATATCTTTGCTAGGAGAGCAATCGACCACTAAGGGTCAAGCCATAGAGAGCCACATTGCATCTAGTTCAAAGGACACCCCTAGCACCTCAATCCTAGATGGAGCGTTCTTAAATGAGAACTGGGAGTACGAACTACAAATGGAAACTCTAACCGACCTATACACAGGTCACACCTATCATGTAGGTTGGTTAGATGTCCTACAATCCACAATGGGTGCTACTAGTAATGAAGATCAACAACAAAGAGTTTGTGAGGTCATCCATAGAGTCATTGAGCTAGAGAGACAGAATAAGGGGATCCACATGCCTTCAACGGGTTTGATGAGATTCTTGGATACAGGGAAGGGTAAACAACCAACCTTATCGCAAATGGAGACTCCCTCGATAAGTCCGATAGATCCCCCATATGTTGTTTTTCCAGGGGTCTCAGTGAAATCTGAGCCTACAAGTGATAGCTTTACTTTTCCAAGTCTAGCTCATCTTTATCTTGAGACACCACGACTACCATGCCTACCCCAATGATGGGCATGCCAAGAAACACGCCATGGACCTCATTTGTTAGTAAAGCACCACTACATGGTAGCTCAATGCCTGCAACAGTACCTACAAGTGTGTACCAATCGTATGCACCTATGGGTCATCGCACTCATGTAGCCCCTACACCTCCCATTGCTTCAACTACCTATGCTCCACAACCACAACACCCAAGCTCTTATTTCCATGGGACCATACCGGCTAGCATTAGCATGTCACATCTGACGTATGTTATGCCTAGGGCCACACATATGAAGTTTAGACCGCCAAATGGCACAACACCGTACCAAACTTGGAACCCAAGGGCTTCTTATGCGCCAAGCCCAATGCCAATATCTACTCCACATGTAGTCTTTGGAGAACCTCCACCCACGGTTCCTGTTCACTTAGGTGACTTGGCAACATTTGCTCAAGCTATCGGTCGATCTATTGCTGAGAATATGCGTAACACGCCTGGTAGAGAACCTAGAAGTAAAGCAGTACAAATAGCCAAGCTCACACAAAGATTCAGTGGAGACGGGGATGTGAGAAAGCATATCGAAGTGTTTGAACAAATATGCGATTCTCTAGGAGAACACAATGACCTGCATAAGAGTAATGCTTTAAGCCTAACCTTTAGTGGGAAGGCAGGGGATTGGTATAGAACCCTAAGGGCGGAGGAAAAAACGATTTACCCTACTCTTAGGAGACTATTCTTGAAAAAATACATACGAGAGGGAGTGCTTTGGGGTATAGCCTCTTAGCTCCAGAAAGCCCAACTAGAGGAAGGAGAGTCGGTGAGAGACTTTATTAGTCACTTGAAGCATTTGAATTCTCGTTGTAATCCAAATGAGTGCTTCAATAATAATCAATTGCTTGATAGATTCATTAGGGGATTACGACATGAGGATATGTACAGTGACCTAGTCATTAGAGGTATCACCACTTGGGAAGCCGTCACCACCAATGCGATCCAATTGGAGGATAATTTAATGATTCAAGGAGAAAGAGTGTCTGTTGAGACTAAATCTATTAGCTCGGAAGCATCAGGGCATCAGCGAATGACCCTAAAGCCTATTGCTAAGGAGCCAAAGATATCTGAGATGACTTTAGCAGATCTCACCAAGGCCATTCAAGAGAGTCTTAGAGAAAATTGTGCTCCGCAAAACAATCAGAAGGGAGCAACAATGGTGCTCAGTATGCTATGGACCGCATAGTACCAGTGAATGCCCTACTTTTAGAGTAAAATTCAATGGGAACTTCAATGCCTATGGGAGGTATGGTTATCAAGCTAAGGATTGCATAGTATTTAAGTGCGCGATGGCCAATAGACAAACCTTAGAATGGACAGATACACCTCGAGTGCCTGCATTGAGGCCGACCCCACCTCTTGAACAAACGTCACAACACATGGTCCCTAGGGCCCAAAATGTTGTTCAAGCAACACCCTTAGCACCTCCAATGCTAGGACCACAACCACCACATCCAAGAATCAACCGTGTGAATCAAGTGGGTTGTGAGTCATCCATTGCTTGTTTGAAAAGCTGTGAGAAAGATATAGACCCTAATAATGGGATGGATGCGCTTGAAGAAAGTTGACAATACTACATGGAGGACTATTGGGGACAAGTCAAACCTGTCTATCAAGTAGCTGCACTTGCTGCAAGAGGCCAAAATATCAATTACACTGCTAAGAGACCACCTCTTCAATGCTATGAGTACGCCACACTAATGCAAACCAATCAAACGAGCACGTCTACAATGCCAATACTCATGTGTAATCGATGTGGCATAGATCATTTGATTGCCCAATGTTCGAATAATCCAAATGCACCAAAGATCAAGTCAATAAACTTGATTGAGGTTACTGAGGAGCCATCACAAAGTACACCTATGGTACCAGTAAACGTACTCACACGATTGATGCTTCAAAAACAAAATTACATTCTTGAGGAAAGAGACACGGCATCAATTGCACAATCTCAGAAAAATAAGAAAACACAAAGGAAGAGATCGCAAAAAGCAGCGAAGTCAGACCCCATTTCAAAGACCAACATAGGGAGTGGTGATGACCCCGTATATATGAACGACGCTGAAGAGGATTTTGATTCAGGTGAAACCATGGAGACCAAAATGACCACTAAGATAGAAACCAACAAGGAAGATCATTATGAGCCACAATGGCCAGGATCCAAGAAGAAGATATGAACTTATCCAAACCTTACAGAGGAGATTGAGTGAGTCAAGCATTAACGAGTTTGGTAGAAGATACCTAAAGGGATCTAGAGCTAGCACCTAGGCAGTTCCAGATTATAGACACAGTGTTCCCTACACAACAACAACCTCACCAAGTCCATAGAACCTTAGCCATACCTAGAGTCATCCAAGAAGAAAGTGACTTAAATTCATGGGAAAGTGGGCATACTCACTTCTTGATGGAAAGAATGTTTACAGAGGGACTACCTGATCCTATCGAAGAAATGGAGATACCATCTTCCCCACGTCAAGGGATTGAAGCCCAAAAGGTGTCGTTAAACATTGCCAAATAGATGGATTTCATGTCTTTAGAAGTTAGAACCACCATCATGTCCAAACTATATAAAGACCTTGAACTAGTCTCAGCTCTTCGAGCTTTCCTCAATGGAGAACTAAAGTTTGGGCTGCCACAATTTTCACAAATGGATGGAGTTGGGGAGATGCCAATAGAGGAGGAACACTTAGATCCACAACCCAACCTAGATGAGAACCTTGTGGTAGAAATATCTGTTAACAAGTTGAGACCATACTTTGAGGGTGATGGATTTAATGCGACCATACCAATCACTACTAAGGGATTAAATGTGAAGGGAATCCTTGATGGTGGCACTGGGGTAGCATTGTGACTAAAAACTGCTGTGAAACTATGGGAAGACCTCACCTTCTGACCACAACCATAGTGGTGAAGATGGCCAATGGGTCTATTGTTAAACCTATTGGGATGCTAGAAGATCTCAAGATCAAGGTCCTGGACATAAACTAGAATTACCTTCATTGTTATGGATTTCTTCAAGTACACTATGGCATTGGAGATGATCTTAGGATGTCCTTTCATGAGGGAAGAAAAAATGGTGCATGATTAGTCTAAAAACCATGTCTACTTGCAGTTCCAGGATTCTGTCATTCGAGTGGATCTTGTAATTGGTCGAGCACATCCTCTAGGAAACAGATTTATAATTGATCATAAATCCGACATGACAGTTCACTTGGCCCCATTGCAATATTGTTACACGTGTAAAGCGGACACTGATGTTGGGGAAGATTCTCCTTATATGGATGTACTACTTGGGTTGGTTGAGTCGGACAATGTGGATTGGGTCCACCTAGCAGCAACCATAGACACTTGGGGAAACAAGGGGACGACCTCGGTAACACCTGAGCGGATGAAATGCCACCACTCGTACCCTTAAGGATGCTAGAAGCAATGCATATAGCTTTTGATGACCTAGAAAATGAAGGTTTGACTGGGATTGGAAGCAGTAGCGCCTCACAAGACTATATCCCACACAATTTGGGGTCAGAATCATCAATTGAAATTGACTCCGAGGATGAAGAATCTGAGTTAAATCTTATTGCAAATGTGGGGACAAACCATTCAGGACCGAGTGGTACCCCAGATGACAATCTATCCAAGGGAGCAGAAGACACAAGAAGCGATTCATCTAGTGACTCTTCACTAGAGATCGATTGTAATAAAAAATTAAACAAGAAGAGTAAGAGATATAAGAGGAGACGATATCGAGCAAATGTGCGTACTAGAATAAATGAAAAGAAATCTACCATAGAATGGCTTAATTATATAGGGGCATGGGGCATGTGATGCTCATCGAAAGTTGGTAGATAACTGGGGTGAATACCTTTTTGCGTGTCTGTTGCACGTGTCAATGCAAGGAACTTGCCAATACACTGTGTGCGAGCCACAAATGGCTCCAAGCACACAACAAGCGTAAACTAGTAAGCTCAAAGATGGTGATGGTGTGTCACTCACCGCTCTACGCGTGCTGTCGTGGAGGATTCCTCGCCATGAAGAAGAGGGAGACGCCGCTATGCCCCGCTCAACCGCCTGGCCGCCGTCGTGCCACCACAATGCTCGATCGCACACACACGCACTCTCTCTCTTTCTCACGCATACACACACACACACACACAAGGAGATGAAGAAGAAGAGGATGGAGATGGAGCAAGAGCACTCTTCAATTGCACAAATGAGGAATGAGTGAATTTTAGGTTTAGTTGACTTTTATATGAGCTCGCCCCATTCACACTTGGACGCCCGTGCTTAGCCAACTAATCCCTTGAATATTCCAGTTAGAGTGCGCCTCTCATTAGAGATCACTTTTACCCTTTTCCTATTGGATCGACAAGCCCGGTACCTGACTCTACCAAGTGAATAATACAACGTCCGTCATAGGTGATAGGGTGTCCGTGAGCCGTGAGGGTTAACATGCCCCCCTTCCTGATGTAGATTCCGTCCTCGGAAGCTATTGAGTTGAAGCTCGTTCGTCGAGGTGGACGAGCATTTGAGATGAATGTCCTTAGCCTTCTTCAGTCTCACTGCAAAATCAAACAACATTGGCATAGTAATTGCTTTCTAATACAATTAAAAAGCATATGCAGTTGTAAGCAGAGAATTTGATTGGTAACAGAATTTTAAATCATTTATCAGCAATAAATATTAAATTGTAATATAATCAAATGCATAAACAATTGTAAAGATAAAAAATTAAACAAGTCTGGGATTGCTAATTTAACGTTTGAAAGGCACTAAAGATCGACTATTAATACCATGGGTAAGCTTCTTAATTTTCTCTGGTCAATTAAGTTTTTTAATCACGAGAGCCAAGTATTTCATGTTCAAGGGTTAACTAGAGGCTATACCTAGAAGACCTTGTAGTTAAGCTACGATAAAAGGAATTTCTCATGAAATCATCGCCTGACTGATTACCTTTTCTTTGACCCCGAAAAGTCTTTTCACAGTGATTCAATTTTGATGTGTGTGCTTATTTTGTATGCCTTGGGTTATTTGCTTTTCAAGGAAAAGCACCCACATTGGGAACCTCTAGGGCTCTAGTACCATAGGCGATACATGTGAGTGGAGTACCAAATCAAGCTGAGGTTTCTCTTCCAGCTTAAGATTTTACATTATGGCACTTTGATTTTTTTGTTTGTTCGTTTTCAGCATTTTAATTTTGTAACTTTGGAGGGTCATATAATAATGTTACCCTCCCCAGGCTCATCACACTAGTAACCTCCCTTTATAATACTTAAGCTAAAGGTCAATAGGAACTAAGCCCACTAGAAAGCCCTAATACATTTCACACAATGCTGCCTAAATCGGATTAAGAACCTAAGTAACCATTGTTTATTAGGAAGGCATTCCCCATGGTATTAAGAAAAGATCTCTAACGCCTAGCTTGGTCAAACTAGCTTAGTCAGACTGCTTGATTTTTAAACCTAGACAAGTGATTATGACAAAAAATTACATTGAATTCAATGTTTGATACTAAGAAAATGTGTTGAATATCATGCTACCAATCACAATTAAAGCAGACAAACATGGATGCAAAAAGATAAGGGACAATGTTAATGGACAAGAAACACCTGTATGTGTTGATGGTCGTGCTTGATTTGAAGTGTGAACAAGAGAAAGATTCCATGAAGGTCCAAATCCTAATAACAACAACACGTTCCTGTATACACTAAGAAACAAAAAGAATACCTCTAGAAGGCACATCAGTGGGAAAGATACCAACACTTATTGAACACAATTAAAACCATAAGGAACCCTAACCTAATTATTTGCACTCCCCTTAGAGAGTCAAGGGAATAGGATATTGTAGAGGTTGGGGGGAAACCCTAAGGCTAAACCCCTATCCTCGTCATCGACATAAACAAAGTCATCATCCATGAGACCATATGTGCCATCCGTGTAGTCATGTAAGTCTTCTTCTTCATCATAGGTACCCATGTTTACTAAGAAGGTCACTAGACGCCTATAGTCATCTTGGTCAAAAGGATAGGTTTGTGCAATGGGAGAGACACTCTCTACTAAGTATGGATCAGTCGTGGTCAAGAGACGTATCAGCCATTCTAACTCCTCAAAATTCCTCTCACATGCTAGCGTACCTACCAAATCCCATTCACAGGCAAGCACCGCAAAGACCATGTGAAACATTTGTGAAAAGTATCGAGGGTACCTCTCACCCAAGGCAGGAGTGGATGACTCTAGCGTACTAGCCATATCTGTACACACAAATAGATGATGGTTAGAGTGCAAATATTACAAGGGTCGTGTTCTTGTGCATAATGTGTTTTAATGATTATGTGTTATGGCTCTTTCTCTTTTACTTTTTTATCTTGTTTTTGTGAGTATAAGGCTTTATATATACATTACCTAAGATTGGAGATTGAGATGTTAGGGAGGAAGGTTGAGAGGGAAGCAAGTGAATGATGGATGTCAGCAAACACTCCCCCCTTCCTTGGGTAGATCATACCGTTTGAAATGTGCTCGTCACCCTTTGAAACCAATTGTTCCAAGTTGTTATAGGTGAAGGCTTTAACCAATAGGTTTCGACCGCCCTATGCATTTCATCTAGTTGCAAGGGTGGTAAGGTACTCTCCCATGATTTTATTTGCAACATTGTTGTAGGTGGTGAACTTACAAAGGGAGGTGCAAACTCTTCCTTGTTTGTATAGATATGTACAATGGTAGGTGGACCTTGTGTCAAAGCTTCTATTTCCGTATAGGAACTACATGAAGAGAAAGAAGCTTCATTTGATTTCCCTGTTCCTGAGCTAGGTGGAACAATTCGTTCCTTCTTTGGTACCCAAACTAGCTCTGGAGCGGGCGTGTAGCATTCTGTGATTTTTTCTTTCCACGATGGTCAATTTGTTTTGGAGCTACAGGATTGGGCCCACATGGGCCTAGTGACAAGTAAAAGCACAATTTACGTTATGGCACCCAGATTTGATCATTTCCTTCATAGTAGCCTTGGGCTTCCAATGGTTTTTTAGGAATCCAACGCAACGTTTCTTTACATTTCTTGGGGCGAATGGCACGTCTCCTACCAGCAGGTTCCTGTCTTTTAGCACTGGCTATGGTTACGAAAGAAACTTTAGGGACCCACTTGTATGTTTTCTTTGTTACATTGGGATGGGTCTTGTGTGTCTCAAGCTTTATTTCAACTACATTAGTTGAAGCTCTAGAGAGTTGGGTTATGGGGACATATGGTTCAACCTCTTGGACATGCAATGTTTTGGGTTTTATTTCCTTAAGAGGCAATATCTCAGGGACTATGGCTTGAGTTGTAGGGCTAAGAGTTGGTTTTTGTGTTGTGACACCCTCTGTCCCCCAATCAATAGTGCATTTGGTGGCTATCATCCACGTGCGTCCTAGGTTTATATTACCCTCCATAGTTCCAACAGGCATGACCAAAAAGTCTTGAGCTACAACCCCATTGTCATAACTGACAAAACTGTGCCAGATTCCAAAAATCATAGTTTTTTTCTTGTTGACACGCTTGAATTGGATGATACTCTCAGATAGAGGTGGATTCCCTAACTGATACCACACCCCATATGATAGTAGATTATATTTAGCACCCTGTCCAATAAGGAGTTATATAGCACTTTTCCATATGTGCTGTTTAACTCAATAGGGTATCGTAGAGGTGTGTCAGAGTCCAACCAATCCTCGTTGGTTTCAACGTGGAATGCATGTGTGACTCCAAGGTTAGCCTCTCGTTTTCGTCTTATGCGTTGTTGACGCTCCTTAGCCTCAGCTTGAGCTTGTATCTTATTCAATTCTATTTGTGTCTTGGCTGCCTTTTTTGTATGGATGGCGCGTAGCTCCTCTTGGCTTAAAGGATCATAGTATCTTTCAAATTTGCTCCCATTGAGGAATCCAATGGTTTCAACTCCATCAAGAGTCTCCACACGAATGGTTCCTTGTGGGGTGATCTCACATACTCTATATGGTCTTTTTCCCGCATATTTCAACTTTTTCTTTTTGTTATGCACTCCATACATAAGGACTTTATCACCAACATTGATATCTTTGTTCTTTAGATGACGGTCAAACCATTTCTTCCTCCTATCTTTCTCCACAAGTACATTTTGCACAGCTAATTGCCTCTCTTCACCTAGCCTTTCAAGGATATATAATCACTCAACTAAGGGGTTACCATCCCAACCTTCTTGAGAAGCTACTCGAAGACTAGGAACGACAAACTCCCATGGCATAACCGCTTCTTGGCCATATGCAATCTTAAACGGTGTGCAGTTAATGGCAACTTTGTACGCAGTACGATAAGCCCATAGAGCTGATGTAAGCTTTAAATCCCAATCTGTGCGATGAGCTTCCACCGTTTGGTCAAGATAGAGATTAAGGTTTTGTAGGTGCTCTCAGCTTGGCCATTTGCTTGTGGATAATAAGGTGTGGACTTATGGTGAGCTATCATAAAGTTGGTAGTGAGTTCTTTTATTACTCCATTTATAAAATGAGTACCATTGTCACTCACCATCTCAAAGGGACAACCAAATCTTGTCATAATGTTCTCAAAGAGAAACTTGGCAGTTGATTTCGCATCGGCCTAACGTGTCGCTCTGGCTTCCGCCCACTTTGTCACATAGTCAGTGGCAATGATAATATATCAAAATTGAGTGCTACGAGCTGCAGGACTAATTGGCCTACAAAGTCCAAACCCCATTTTTCAAATGGTGAAGTCACTTTAACAGGATGTAAGGGCATCCTATACTTTCGTTGTGTGATCTTGTAACGTTGGTGGACAAGTATTTGAGCTATGTCCTTACGAAGCTCTTTGGGTGGAAAACCATTAATTAGAAAGTTCACAATCTACTCACTCCATTCAGGTATGGTTTCGACTAGGAATAGAGAAGTATCAGGCAACTCAAGTAGAGACAAGTATAAGGCAACTCATCATCGACTCAAGTAGGGGCTTCACCATTGGGTATGCGAGACAAATGATCCGCCATGACATGTCTTTTACCAGGTCTCACCACAACGGTAAAATCAAACTGAAGGAGAATTCATAACCATCGTGTAATTCTTCCCGTGGAACAAGGTTTATTTACTAGATACAACAAGGCTTGATGATCAACATAGAACACAAACTTGTTGGCCAGAAGGTAGTAGCAAAATTTCTACACTGTATAAATCATACCTAAACCTTCTCGCTCTGTAGTGGTGTAGTTTCTCACGGCATTAGTCAATTAACGACTTGCAAAGCTAATGGGTTAGTCTAGTTTATGTTCTCCTGGTTGAGCTAGAACACATCCAATAACAAGGTTCGATGCATCAATATGCACATGGAAAATTACATTCCAATCGGGCACTCGTAGAGTAGGAGCGGTAGTCAAGGTCTTTGTCAATGACTCATAAGCATGATCACACTCCGCAGTCCATTGGAACTCAATAAGAAGCTTGTACAAAGGACGAGCTATCTCGACAAAGTTTAAAATAAACCGTTGGGTAATAACCAACATGGCCCATGAACCTTTGAACTCCTTTAAAGTTTGTAGGTGGTGGCAATTCAACAATGGCTTTAATTTTGCTCTCATCTGTGGAAATCCCATTTTTGGACACTATATGTCCTAAAATGACTCCATGTTGAACCCAAAATTGGCATTTGAAAGGGTTTAAGGAGATGCAATACAATCTACACTTCTCAAACACTTTTCGTAAGCATGATAGATGTTCTTTCCAAGAGGAATAAACACAAAGGTCATCTAAGAAAGCTTCACAAAACTCACTCAAATATTCTTTAAAAGCAGTGTTTATTAATCTTTGAAAGGTAGCAGGGGAATTGGTTAAGCTAAGGCCATAACACAAAATACGAACACTCCAAATTAGATTATGAAGGCTGCTTTGGCTTGGTCCTCCAACCCAATTGTGATTTGATTGTAGCCAGAGTACCCATCTAAAAATCTATAAGCTTCCTTCCCTGCAACTCTTTCAAGCACATGTTCTGAATATGGCAAGGGATAATGGTCCCTCCTAGTGGCGGCATTGACCTTCTTGAGATCCACGCACACTATGAGTTTCCCATTCTTTTTTGGCACAATCACTACTAGAGACACCCATTCTGAGTGCTCAATAGGGTATATGAATTCACATTCCACAAGCTTTTCAATCTCTTCTTGAACGTTTTGGCATATTTAGAATTCATTGGGTAGGGTCGTTGGCTGAACTGGTTTAGCCATGCTATTCATGGGGATTGTGTGTCCAGGCAAATATATCCCTGTATTCCTTGAGAAGTTCTTTAAGTACACACTCCTCAATCTCTATCAGATCTTGGGCAATGAAAACAGGTTTGGACTCTTCTCCTGGGTTTGCTAACTCTATTTCCTTAACTATCGTTGGAATGTCATAGACTCCATTGCTCCCATCGATAGGTTTTCTTTGAGCCTTTGTATACACAACCTTACGTTCCTCCGTGGTGTAGGATTTGAAATGTTCAGGTGCAGGGTTTAGGTTTGTGGGATCCTGTTGTTCTGTGGATTGTGATTTCACTCCCGATTCCTTTTTTTGTTGAGCTAACTCTCGATTTTATCGTCTCCTTACAGTACGGCTCAACTTTGGTTTCTCTGTAGCCTCTAGTTGTGCGATGTCAATGGGTTGTGGACTACACCACATAACACTTTGAAGGTATTCACCCCAATTATCTACCAACTTTCGATGAGCATCACATGGCCCTATATAATTAAGCCATTCTGCGGTAGATTTCTTTTCATTTATTCTAGCACGCACATTTGCTTGATATCGTCGTCTCTTATATCTCTTAATCTTCTTGTTTAATTTTTGATTACGGCCGATCTCTAGTAAAGAGTCACTAGATGAATCACTACTTGTGTCTTCTGCTCCCTTGGATAAATTGTCATCTAGGGTACCACTGGTCCTTGAATGGTTTGTCCCCACATTTGCACTAAGATTTAACTCAGATTCTTCGTCCTCCGAGTCAATTTCAAATGATGATTCTGACCCCAAATCGTGTGGGCTGTAGTCTTGTGAGGCGCTATTGGTTTCAATGCCAGTCAAACCTTCATCTTGTAGGTCATCAGAAGCTATATGCATTGCTTCTAGCATATTTAAGGATACAAGTGGTGGCATTTCATCCCCCTCAGGTGTTACCCAAGTCGTCCCCCTATTTCCCCAAGTGTCTATGGTTGCTGCTAGGTGGACCCAATCCACATTGTCCGACTCAGTCATCCCAGGTAGTACATCCATATAAGGAGAATCTTCCCCAACATCAGTGTCCGCCTTACACGTGTAACAATACTGCAATGGGGCCGAGTGAACTATGGTATTAGATCTATGATCAATTATAAACCTGTTTCCTAGAGGATGTGCTCTACCAGTCGCAAGATCCACTCAAATGACAGAATCTTTGAACTGCAAGTAGACATGGTTTTTAGACCAGTCATGCACCATTTTTGCTTCCCTCATGAAAGGACGTCCTAAGATCATCTCCGATGCCATAGTGTGTTTGGAGAAATCCATAACAATGAAGGTAATCCTTATTTTATGTCCAAAGACCTTGATCTTGAGATCTTCTAGCATCCGAATTGGTTTAACAATAGACCCATTGGCCATCTTCACTACAATGGTTGTGGTCACAAGGTGAGGTCTTCCCATAGTTTCCCAGCAATTTTTAGTCACAATGCTAACCCCAGCACCACCATCAAGGATTCTCTTCACAGTTAATCCCTTAGTAGTGATTGGTATGGTCGCATTGGATTCATCACCTTCAAAGTATTGTCCCAACTTGTTAACATGTATTTCTATAACAAGGTTCTCATCTAGGCTGGGTTGTGGATCTACGTGTTCTTGGCATCTCCCCCGCTCCATCCATCTGTGCAAATTGTGGTAGCCCACACTTCAGTTCTCCATTGAGGAAAGCTCGAAGAGCTGAGACTAGCTCAGGGTCTTTATATAGTTTGGACATGATGGTGGTTCTAACTTCTGAAGACATGAAATCCATCAATTTGGCAATGTTTAACGGAACCTTTTGGGCTTCAGTCTCTTGATGTGGGAAAGATGGGATCTCCATTTTTTTGATAGGATCACGGAGTCCCTCTGTAAACATTCTTCTCATCAAGAAGTGAGTACGCCCACTTTCCCATGACTTTAAGTCACTTTCTTCTTGGATGACACTAGGTATTGCTAAGGGTCTTTGGACTTGGTGAGGTTGTTGTTGCGTAGGGAACACGGTGTCTATTGTTACCATATACATGTGGTAGTGATGTGTGTGAACACACTAGGACCGCCGGGGCATTTTTTCCCTCTTTAGGAGGTTTTTTCCCCCGTGCATTGTTTATACGCCCATCACTCTAGGGCTATCTATCTTTCCATTGCACACTAAGTAACACACTCTCTATTGTGTGCCTTGAGCTTCCTTCATCTTCTCCAAGATGTGTGTGTTTCTCTGCAACCCTAATTCCAACAATTGGTATCAGAGTAGGTCACGTCCTCGCTGGCTTAGTCGCTAGCTGCTCCAGTACACGCCTGCTCACTTTCTCCGATTTGAGTGAGATTTGGCGAGCGTTCGCAGGTCGACAAATGCTTCGGGTGCACTCGTAGAGCTTGGTCTGCTCAGATTTTCGATTTGGGCTCATTTCGGCCTCCGTTTCCACTACAGGCAGTACTGCACAGGCTATTTCGTCATTTTGTGTAGAATTTCTGTCAATGCCGTTTTCTGCATAACAGGTGCCTTATAGTCTTCTACGGTTTGAGCTATATAGCAAGTGTTGTTCGCGCTCCGTTTCTCCTATTTTCGGGCAGTTTTCACATCAGGTGCAACATTTACCATCACTGACAACAACAACACAGATGTGTTCAAGATGTTTGCTGCTGAGGAAGGGTTGGATGGGGACAATTACCCTATGTGGTCTTATATGATGCACCATGTTCTTGTGTGAAAGGGCATCTGGAACATTGTGTAGGGCATTGATGTACGTCCTGGTTCTGAGGATGTAGGCGATGTTGAGGATGTTGCAGGTCATGCTGCAAGGATTGCAGCTGTTAGAGTTGTTTTGTCTACGGCAGAACAAGCTCGTTGGGATGTAAAGCATGCGCAGGCTCATGCATTGATTGCATTGTCTGTGAAACGCACCATTGTTCCTCACATCCGTTCAGCAAAATCTGCAAAACAGGCTTGGGATATTTTGGCTGGTCTTTATGCAAGTCGCAATGAGGCTAACATTGCTTTGCTGCGTAAAGAGCTGGAGTCCAAGATTATGCATAAGGAAGATGATATGGACACTTTCCTTGCTAGTGTCAAGGATATCAATGAGCAGCTTATTTCTGCAGGTGAAGTCATTTCAGACAGTTCCCTTGTGTAGACTGTTCTTGATGCCTTACCAAATTCCTACCAGACTTTTGCTAGTACTTGGAGACTGATGACCCAAGGAAATCCTGAAGTTGTCAAGTTTGATTCATTATGCACATTTCTGTTGCAAGAGTCACTTTCTAGAAAAAACAGGACTAGGCAGCGTGTAGTTGAACAGGCTTTTATTGCTTCTCAAATAAAGGGTGGTAACAGTAATGCAGCCACTTCTTATGGTTCTACTGCGAGTGGCAAAAATTCCGTTCCTAATGCTTCTGCTGGTGATAAGGGCAAAAAGAAGATGCGTTGCCATTATTGTAAAGCTAATGATCACTTGATCAAGTCATGTCCTAAGTTTAAGGCCAAAGAGGCTAAGAAGAAAGAGGGTGGTTCCACTACAAATGCAGCCATTGTTGAGTGTTCTAGAAAAGGAGACTGTAATGCTGATGTTGATGTAGAATGGGCTTTTAGTGCAAAGTGCACTTACAATCCTTCTGTCCATGATGCATGCTTGTTAGTTGCTGCAGATTCACATGTGTGGTATTTCGAAAGTGGTGCTACAAAGCACATTACCTCACATCGTGAATTGTTTACCTCTCTTGAGTCTGTCCCTCATGGGAATTCAGTCACTTGTGCCAACAATGCCTCTTATCCAGTTCAGGGAGTTGGAAAGATTGTGCTTACTGCTGCTAATGGTAGTTCTTTCACACTTGTTGATGCACTTTATGTACCTGAGATCAAGAAGAATCTCTTGTCTGTATCCGCACTTGCTAGACTTGGACTTGTAGTCAAATTTGTGGATGACAGATGTACAGTTCATGATCTCAATTTTGGTGATGAAATTGTTGCATCTGGCCTTTTGTGCCATGGGCTGTATAAGCTCACTTTGTATGACAAGTGTGGACAGAATTTTGCAAATGCTATTGCAGATTCAAGGGCTATTTCAGATGCAAAACTTTGGCATGCACGTTTTGGTCATCTGAATTTTGCCGGTTTGCTGAGTTTGCTGAGTTTGCCTCTTGAAGCACCTATCAAACATGTTTGTGAAGGCTGTATTTTGGGTAAGATGCAGCGTTCTAAGTTTCCAAAGCATGGTTCAGTTCAGGCCACATGCAGGTTGCAACTTGTGCATAGTGATGTTTGTGGGCCCATGCAAACTCAGTCCTTGGGCAATTACCTGTACTTCGTGACTTTCATTGATGATTACTCCAGGCATGCATGGGTATTTCCGCTTAAAGCGAAGTCCGAAGTTTTTATGTGCTTTAGACAATTTTTGGCTATGGTTGAAAATGTCTCGAAATGTACTATGGGCACCCTCCGTTCCGATCGAGGGGGGGAGTATATGTCTCATGAATTTAATGCATTTCTGGGTAGTCGTGGGATAAAACACCAAAGTGCCCTATACACCTCAGCAAAATGGTGTTGCTGAGAGGAAAAACAGGTCACTGACAGAAATGGCACGATGTATGGTCAAAAGTCAAGCTTTGCCGCATTCTTTTTGGCTTGAGGCCATCATGTGTGCCACTTATGTACTTAATAGGTGTCCTACGAAAGCTTTGCAGTCTATTACTCCATATGAAGCATGGCATGATAGAAAGCCTTCTATTGAGCACATGCATGTTTTTGGCTGTTTGGCATATGCTTTGGTGCCACAAGTGCAACGCAGAAAATTGGATGATAAGGCTGTCAAATGTATTTTTGTTGGTTATAGTGACGAAAGCAAAGGTTACATGTTGTATCATCTGCAAACAAAACGTATTCTGGTTTGTCGGGATGTAGTGTTTGTGGAAGATTCTGTTCAGCCCTTGCTGTCATGTAATAGAGACAATAATGTAAGCTCACAGGACATTTATGACACTTTGTTGCCTCTTTTCAGTGGTGGAAATACGAATGTAAGTTCCAATGAGGCAAATGTATAGCCTATGGGGGTTTCTGAAAATGTTTTAGATCAGCTTATTACTGATGCAAATGTACATGATGTACTTGATGAGGAAAGGGCTGAAAATGAGCAGGCTAGAGGTATGCCAAAATGGCTGGTGCACACTTTGCGTGACAGTAAATTGGATGCACCTTTGTCTAGTTGTACTCGTTCAGGCTCTCGCCATGCATCTTATGCATCAGATTGTTATGCTTTGGCTGTGTCTAGTTTACATGATGTTGAGGAGCCTCTGTCTTTTGATGAAGCACAGAATTCAGAAAATTGGATGGCTGCCATGCAATCAGAATATGATGCACTTATAGAAAATGACACATGGACTTTATGTGATTTGCCTCCTGGCAAAAAGGCCATTGGTACGAAGTGGGTTTACAAGTTGAAACGCAAGCCGGATGGTGAGATGGATCGCCATAAGGCTCGACTTGTTGCAAAGGGTTATGCACAGCAAAAAGGCATAGATTATGAAGAGACTTTTTCTCCCACTTGTCGTATGACTACTGTGCGTTTTCTATGTGCATTGGCAGCTCATTTTGGTTGGGATGTACATCAATCAGACATTGTTACTGCTTTCTTGAATGGTGACATATTTGACGAAGTTTATGTAACGCAGCCTCGCGGTTTTGTCATAAAAGGACAAGAGGACAAAGTGTGCAAATGTAACAAGGCTTTGTATGGGTTGAAGCAATCTCCTCGTGCTTGGTATGAGAAAGCTGACACTCATTTGGTCAAAAAAGGCTTTCGTAACAGTCCAACAGAAAGCACATTGTATGTAAAGCGTGAGGCGGATGTATTTCTCATAGTGGTTCTTTATGTTGATGATTTGCTAATCACTGGACCAAATGAGAGACATATTGCTGAATTTAAGGCTGATTTGAATGCTAATTTCAAGATGAAAGATTTGGGGTTGTTGCATCATTACTTGGGTATACAGTTTAAGCAGTGTGATGGTGGTATTGCCTTGTGTCAGAAAAGTTACATAGAGACATTGCTATGTAAGTTTGGACTTGAGGATTGCAAACCTATTGCCACTCCCATGGAAACAGGTTTGAAGTTGAGTCTACATAATGCTGACGATGCTACTGATGTCACTCTTTACCAAACTGCTATTGGCTGCCTCATTTATGTATGCAACACGAGGCCAGATATTCAGTTTGCAGTCTCACAGGTCAACAGATTTATGCATAGCCCAGGGTCTAAGCATTGGCAGGCTGTCAAGAGGATTTTCCGCTACCTTAGTGGCACTTTACATCTTGGCTTGTTTTATCCCAAGGGGGGATCATTGCCGCCAGACTTACATGGTTTTTCGGACTCAGATTGGGTTGGTTGTTTTGACACGCGAGTGTCCACATCAGGTTTTTGTTTCATGCTTGGAAGTTCATGTATATCATGGTTGAGCAAGAAGCAACCTACTGTGGCCACTTCGAGTTGTGAGGCTGAGTACAGGGCAGTCTTCACAGCTACAATTGAGTGTGTATGGCTCAGACGCCTTATGGCTGATTTGGGTGTTGGGCAGGACACTGCCAACACTATCTACACTGACAGTCAGAGCGCATTGGCAGTTGCGAGGAACCCAGTTTTTCATGCTCGCACAAAGCACATTGAGGTGCATTACCACTATGTCAGGGAGAGGCTTTGAGCAGGAGAGATCAGCTTGGCTTATGTGCCAACATAGGACAACCTTGCAGATCTTTTCACAAAGGCATTGTCTCGCGAGAAGCTTGAAGCTTTTCGCAAAGCTTTGGGCTTACTCCCCTTTGTGGACTGATCATGTCCTCAGGGCATGGCACTTCCCTTTACTCATGTGCTAGCTCTCGTTCACCGCATGTATTTCTCATAGTGGTTCTTTATGTTGATGATTTGCTAATCACTGGACCAAATGAGAGACATATTGCTGAATTTAAGGCTGATTTGAATGCTACTTTCAAGATGAAAGATTTGGGGCTGTTGCATCATTATTTGGGTATACAGTTTAAGCAGTGTGATGGTGGTATTGCCTTGTGTCAGAAAAGTTACATAGAGACATTGCTATGTAAGTTTGGACTTGAGGATTGCAAACCTATTGCCACTCCCATGGAAACAGGTTTGAAGTTGAGTCTACATAATGCTGACGATGCTACTGATGTCACTCTTTACCAAACTGCTGTTGGCTGCCTCATTTATGTATGCAACACGAGGCCAGATATTCAGTTTGCAGTCTCACAGGTCAACAGATTTATGCATAGCCCAGGGTCTAAGCATTGGCAGGCTGTCAAGAGGATTTTCCGCTACCTTAGTGGCACTTTACATCTTGGCTTGTTTTATCCCAAGGGGGGATCATTGCCGCCAGACTTACATGGTTTTTCGGACTCAGATTGGGTTGGTTGTTTTGACACGCGAGTGTCCACATCAGGTTTTTGTTTCATGCTTGGAAGTTCATGTATATCATGGTTGAGCAAGAAGCAACCTACTGTGGCCACTTCGAGTTGTGAGGCTGAGTACAGGGCAGTCTTCACAGCTACAATTGAGTGTGTATGGCTCAGACGCCTTATGGCTGATTTGGGTGTTGGGCAGGACACTGCCAACACTATCTACACTGACAGTCAGAGCGCATTGGCAGTTGCGAGGAACCCAGTTTTTCATGCTCGCACAAAGCACATTGAGGTGCATTACCACTATGTCAGGGAGAGGCTTTGAGCAGGAGAGATCAGCTTGGCTTATGTGCCAACATAGGACAACCTTGCAGATCTTTTCACAAAGGCATTGTCTCGCGAGAAGCTTGAAGCTTTTCGCAAAGCTTTGGGCTTACTCCCCTTTGTGGACTGATCATGTCCTCAGGGCATGGCACTTCCCTTTACTCATGTGCTAGCTCTCGTTCACCGCATGTATTTCTCATAGTGGTTCTTTATGTTGATGATTTGCTAATCACTGGACCAAATGAGAGACATATTGCTGAATTTAAGGCTGATTTGAATGCTACTTTCAAGATGAAAGATTTGGGGCTGTTGCATCATTATTTGGGTATACAGTTTAAGCAGTGTGATGGTGGTATTGCCTTGTGTCAGAAAAGTTACATAGAGACATTGCTATGTAAGTTTGGACTTGAGGATTGCAAACCTATTGCCACTCCCATGGAAACAGGTTTGAAGTTGAGTCTACATAATGCTGACGATGCTACTGATGTCACTCTTTACCAAACTGCTGTTGGCTGCCTCATTTATGTATGCAACACGAGGCCAGATATTCAGTTTGCAGTCTCACAGGTCAACAGATTTATGCATAGCCCAGGGTCTAAGCATTGGCAGGCTGTCAAGAGGATTTTCCGCTACCTTAGTGGCACTTTACATCTTGGCTTGTTTTATCCCAAGGGGGGATCATTGCCGCCAGACTTACATGGTTTTTCGGACTCAGATTGGGTTGGTTGTTTTGACACGCGAGTGTCCACATCAGGTTTTTGTTTCATGCTTGGAAGTTCATGTATATCATGGTTGAGCAAGAAGCAACCTACTGTGGCCACTTCGAGTTGTGAGGCTGAGTACAGGGCAGTCTTCACAGCTACAATTGAGTGTGTATGGCTCAGACGCCTTATGGCTGATTTGGGTGTTGGGCAGGACACTGCCAACACTATCTACACTGACAGTCAGAGCGCATTGGCAGTTGCGAGGAACCCAGTTTTTCATGCTCGCACAAAGCACATTGAGGTGCATTACCACTATGTCAGGGAGAGGCTTTGAGCAGGAGAGATCAGCTTGGCTTATGTGCCAACATAGGACAACCTTGCAGATCTTTTCACAAAGGCATTGTCTCGCGAGAAGCTTGAAGCTTTTCGCAAAGCTTTGGGCTTACTCCCCTTTGTGGACTGATCATGTCCTCAGGGCATGGCACTTCCCTTTACTCATGTGCTAGCTCTCGTTCACCGCATGTATTTCTCATAGTGGTTCTTTATGTTGATGATTTGCTAATCACTGGACCAAATGAGAGACATATTGCTGAATTTAAGGCTGATTTGAATGCTACTTTCAAGATGAAAGATTTGGGGCTGTTGCATCATTATTTGGGTATACAGTTTAAGCAGTGTGATGGTGGTATTGCCTTGTGTCAGAAAAGTTACATAGAGACATTGCTATGTAAGTTTGGACTTGAGGATTGCAAACCTATTGCCACTCCCATGGAAACAGGTTTGAAGTTGAGTCTACATAATGCTGACGATGCTACTGATGTCACTCTTTACCAAACTGCTGTTGGCTGCCTCATTTATGTATGCAACACGAGGCCAGATATTCAGTTTGCAGTCTCACAGGTCAACAGATTTATGCATAGCCCAGGGTCTAAGCATTGGCAGGCTGTCAAGAGGATTTTCCGCTACCTTAGTGGCACTTTACATCTTGGCTTGTTTTATCCCAAGGGGGGATCATTGCCGCCAGACTTACATGGTTTTTCGGACTCAGATTGGGTTGGTTGTTTTGACACGCGAGTGTCCACATCAGGTTTTTGTTTCATGCTTGGAAGTTCATGTATATCATGGTTGAGCAAGAAGCAACCTACTGTGGCCACTTCGAGTTGTGAGGCTGAGTACAGGGCAGTCTTCACAGCTACAATTGAGTGTGTATGGCTCAGACGCCTTATGGCTGATTTGGGTGTTGGGCAGGACACTGCCAACACTATCTACACTGACAGTCAGAGCGCATTGGCAGTTGCGAGGAACCCAGTTTTTCATGCTCGCACAAAGCACATTGAGGTGCATTACCACTATGTCAGGGAGAGGCTTTGAGCAGGAGAGATCAGCTTGGCTTATGTGCCAACATAGGACAACCTTGCAGATCTTTTCACAAAGGCATTGTCTCGCGAGAAGCTTGAAGCTTTTCGCAAAGCTTTGGGCTTACTCCCCTTTGTGGACTGATCATGTCCTCAGGGCATGGCACTTCCCTTTACTCATGTGCTAGCTCTCGTTCACCGCATGTATTTCTCATAGTGGTTCTTTATGTTGATGATTTGCTAATCACTGGACCAAATGAGAGACATATTGCTGAATTTAAGGCTGATTTGAATGCTACTTTCAAGATGAAAGATTTGGGGCTGTTGCATCATTATTTGGGTATACAGTTTAAGCAGTGTGATGGTGGTATTGCCTTGTGTCAGAAAAGTTACATAGAGACATTGCTATGTAAGTTTGGACTTGAGGATTGCAAACCTATTGCCACTCCCATGGAAACAGGTTTGAAGTTGAGTCTACATAATGCTGACGATGCTACTGATGTCACTCTTTACCAAACTGCTGTTGGCTGCCTCATTTATGTATGCAACACGAGGCCAGATATTCAGTTTGCAGTCTCACAGGTCAACAGATTTATGCATAGCCCAGGGTCTAAGCATTGGCAGGCTGTCAAGAGGATTTTCCGCTACCTTAGTGGCACTTTACATCTTGGCTTGTTTTATCCCAAGGGGGGATCATTGCCGCCAGACTTACATGGTTTTTCGGACTCAGATTGGGTTGGTTGTTTTGACACGCGAGTGTCCACATCAGGTTTTTGTTTCATGCTTGGAAGTTCATGTATATCATGGTTGAGCAAGAAGCAACCTACTGTGGCCACTTCGAGTTGTGAGGCTGAGTACAGGGCAGTCTTCACAGCTACAATTGAGTGTGTATGGCTCAGACGCCTTATGGCTGATTTGGGTGTTGGGCAGGACACTGCCAACACTATCTACACTGACAGTCAGAGCGCATTGGCAGTTGCGAGGAACCCAGTTTTTCATGCTCGCACAAAGCACATTGAGGTGCATTACCACTATGTCAGGGAGAGGCTTTGAGCAGGAGAGATCAGCTTGGCTTATGTGCCAACATAGGACAACCTTGCAGATCTTTTCACAAAGGCATTGTCTCGCGAGAAGCTTGAAGCTTTTCGCAAAGCTTTGGGCTTACTCCCCTTTGTGGACTGATCATGTCCTCAGGGCATGGCACTTCCCTTTACTCATGTGCTAGCTCTCGTTCACCGCATGTATTTCTCATAGTGGTTCTTTATGTTGATGATTTGCTAATCACTGGACCAAATGAGAGACATATTGCTGAATTTAAGGCTGATTTGAATGCTACTTTCAAGATGAAAGATTTGGGGCTGTTGCATCATTATTTGGGTATACAGTTTAAGCAGTGTGATGGTGGTATTGCCTTGTGTCAGAAAAGTTACATAGAGACATTGCTATGTAAGTTTGGACTTGAGGATTGCAAACCTATTGCCACTCCCATGGAAACAGGTTTGAAGTTGAGTCTACATAATGCTGACGATGCTGCTGATGTCACTCTTTACCAAACTGCTATTGGCTGCCTCATTTATGTATGCAACACGAGGCCAGATATTCAGTTTGTAGTCTAACAGGTCAACAGATTTATGCATAGCCCAGGGTCTAAGCATTGGCAGGCTGTCAAGAGGATTTTCCGCTACCTTAGTGGCACTTTACATCTTGGCTTGTTTTATCCCAAGGGGGGAATCATTGCCGCCAGACTTACATGGTTTTTCGGACTCAGATTGGACTGCTTCCCAAGTGGTGATACCTCTAATGACTAGGCCATTGTAGATATCCTCATGTCATAATCCCCTAATGAATCTATCAAGCAATTGATTATTATTAAAGCGCTTATTTGGATTACAACGAGAATTCAAATGCTTCAAGCGACTAATAAAGTCTCTCACCGACTTTCCTTCCTCTCGTTGGGCTTTTTGGAGCTGAGAGGCTACACCCCAAAGCACTCTCTCTCGTATGTATTCTTTCAAGAACAGTCTCCCAAGAGTAGGGTAAATCGTTTTTTCTTCCACCCTTAGGGTTCTATACCAATCCCTTGCCTTCCCACTTAAGGTTAGGCTTAAAGCATTACTCTTATGCAGGTCATTGTGTTCTCCTAGAGAATCACATATTTGTTCAAACACTTCGATATGCTTTCTCACATCCCCGTCTCCACTAAATTTTTGTGTGAGCTTGGCTATTTATACTGCCTTACTTCTAGGCTCTCTATCAGGAGTGTTACGCATATTCTCAGCAATAGGTCGACCAATAGCTTGAGCAAATGTTGCCAAGTCACCTAAGTGAGCAGACAACGTGGGTGAAGGCACTCGAGAGACTACATGTGGAGTAGGTATTGGCATTGGGCTTGGTGTATAGGAAGCCCTTGGGTTCCACATTTGGTACGGTGTTGTGCCATGTGGCGGTCCAAAGTTCATATGTGTGGCCCTAGACATAGCAGACATCAGATGTGACATGCTAATGATAGCCGGTATAGTCCCATGGAAATAAGAACTTGGGTGTTGTGGTTGTGGAACATAGTTTGTTGAAACAATGGGAAGGGGAGGGACAACATGAGTACGATGATCCATGGGTGTATACGATTGGTACACACTTGTAGGTACTGTTGCAGGTACTGAGCTACCATGTAGCGGTGCTTTACTAAGTGAGGTCCATGGCATGTTTCTTGGCATGCCCATCATTGGGGTATGCATGGTAGCCGTGGTGTCATCAAGGGAAAGATGAGCTAGACTTGGAAAGGTAAAGCTATCACTTGTGGGCTCAGATTTCACTGAAACCCCTGGCAAGACAACATATGGAGGATCCATTAGACTTACCGAGGGAGTCTCTATTTGAGATAAGGTCAGTTGTTTAGCCTTGCCTGTATCCAAGAATCTCATGATACCTGTTGAAGGCAGGTTGATCCCCTTGTTCTGTCTCTCTAACTCAATGACCCTATGGATGACCTCACAAACTCTTTGTTGTTGATCCTCCACACTAGTAGCACCCGTTGTGGATTGTAGGACATCTATCTAACCCATGTCATAGGTGTGACCAGTGTATAAGTCGGTTAGAGTTTCCGTTTGTAGTTCGTACTCCCAGTTCTCATTTAAGAACGCTCCATCTAGGATTGAGTTTCTAGGGGTGCCCTTTGAGCTAGATGCAATGTTGCTTTCTAGGGGTTGGCCCTTAGCGGTTGCTAAGTCAAGAGCACTAGATTGCTCTCCTAGCAAGGATATTGACATAGGGGCTTTAGCTTTTAACTCTCTTCGTTGATCTGCCTTGCGTAAGCTCTCGATTTCATTTTCCCTTGCTGCAAGGATATATCGCTCAACCTCGTGCACTTTGGCATGGCTTCTACCATTGGGTAATATGAACTCGGAGGAGAATAGCTGTGAAGAGTCAGGAGGTGTAGTGAATGAAGTATTCATGTGCACATTCTCTAAGGGCATAGGGTCCACGTTGGTCATGAATGGAAAATTTACTTTCCGACCCCCCTCATTTACATCATTAGCTCCATGTTCGGAGCGAGTGGCTCTACTAAAGGTTTCCTTCAAGTGACTAAGCACGCTCGGCCCGAACCGTGGGCCCATGGCATGCATGTCTTGGCTTAAGCTATTGGGATTAGGCATTGGGAAACCCTCCATGATGTCGTAGTCAAAGGAAGAGTCACTAGCCGCTATGTTTGGGTCTTGGTTTGTACTACCTTGGGTCCTCGCCAAGGGCCCGGAACCTAAGGTAGGTGGATAATAAGAACTCGTGTAAGTCGAAATTCTCTCTAGTTGCTCTGTCTCTAGCACACGACGTGAGTGCAGATGCATGTGCCTTTGAACACCCTACAAGCATCGGCGAATAACCTCGAAGGTTAAGCGCTTACTTTTGTAGGTGTCCGTTTTCACTCTTTTTTTAATGTTTTTTAATATTTTTGAATGATCGATATTTTGATTAAAGTGTAAGATAGCTCAAAACGAGCATATCACTCAGAGGGTCACGGTGGTGCTTTACAGGACAACGTTCGGTCACCTGAAGCTCCGTTGGTCCTCAAAAAAGTCGTTTTTTAGCTATTTGTGAAGCTAAAATACGTAATTTTAAAGGGCGACTGAGGCCTGAGCCTGAGCGTGAGCTTGAACTTGGGTCTGGGCTTGGGTCTGGGAGATATTCCCGATCCCAGTCCTACCTTTAAATTTTTTTTGTTTTTGTTTTTTTTTTTTGGGATAAGGTCACCGCGGCCTGCGCGCGAGCACACACACACTCTACCTACCTACTTACAACTAATACACCCACTACTACACACTAGCTAACACACTTCATTAGCTCTCACAGATCTACTTCCTACTTACTGTACTTTATATTACACAGAACTAACAACCTTAATACTAACACCTTACACAGAGAAAACATAGTAACCTTTCAAAACTTCATTAACAAAGAAATACACAGTAGCAACACAAAATCTTTCTTCTCAACACACACACCTTCCTTCCCTACCCTTCCTACAATTGAAATTGCACCACAAAAGAAGCACAGAGTGCCATTCAAGCTTAGTGTATGGCATTCCCTGGCAATGGCGCCAAAAATGTGCACGTCTGTCGCACGTGTCAATGCAAGGAACTTGCCGATACACTGTGTGCGAGCCATAAATGGCTCCAAGCACGCAACAAGCCTAAACTAGTAAGCTTAAATATGGTGATGGTGTGTCACTCACCGCTCTACGCTTGCTGTCGTGGAGGATTCCTCGTCGTGAAGAAGAGGGAGACGCCGCTACGCCGTGCTCAACCGCCTCGCCGCCGTCGTGCCACTGCAATGCTCGATCGCACTCTCTCTCTCTCTCTCTCTCTATCTCACGCATACACACACACACACAAACATAAGGAGATGAAGAAGAAGAAGATGGAGATGGAGCAAGAGCACTCTTCATTTGCACAAATGAGAGAATGAGTGAATTTTAGGTTTAGTTGACTTTTATATGAGCTCGCCCCATTCACACTTGGACGCCCATGCTTAGCCAACTAATCCCTTGAATGTTCCAGTTAGAGTGCGTCTCTCATCGGCGATCACTCTTACCCTTTTCCTATTGGACCGACAAGCCCGGTACCTGACTCTACCAAATAAATAATACAATGTCCGTCTTAGGTGATAGGAATGTGCATGAGGGTTAACAACCTTCAAAGAGTTATGTGGTGTAGTCCACAACCCATTGATATCACACAACTAGAGGCTACAGAGAAGACAAAGTTGAGCCGTACCATAAGGAGACGACAAAATCGAGAGTGAGCTCAACAACAAAAGGAATCGAAAGTGAAAGCACAGTCCACAGAACAACAGGACCCCACAAACTTACACTTGAACCTGAACATTTTGAATCCTATACCACAGAGGAACGTAAGGTTGTGTATACAAAGGCTCAAAGAAAACCTATTGATGGGAGCAATGGAGTCTATGACAGTCCAACGATAGTTAAGGAAATAGAGTTAACAGACCTAGGAGAAGAGTCCAAACCTGTTTTCATTGCCCAAGATCTGACAGAGACTGAGGAGTGTGTACTTAAAGAACTTCTCAAGGAATTCAGGGATATATTTGCGTGGACATATCATGATATGAAAGGTGTTCCACCTTCTGTGGTGCAACACACAATCCCCATGAATAGCATGGCTAAACCAGTTCAGCAATGACCCTACCCAATGAATCCGAAATATGAAAAAATCGTTCAAGAAGAGATTGAAAAGCTTGTGAAATGCGGATTCATATACCCTATTGATCTCCAATAGTGATTGTGCCAAAAAAGAATGGGAAACTCAGAGTGTGCATGGATCTCAAGAAGGTCAATGCCGCCACTAGGAGGGACCATTACCCCTTGCCATATTCAGAACATGTGGTTGAAAGAGTTGTAGGGAAGGAAGCTTATAGCTTTTTAGATGGGTACTCTGGCTACAATCAAATCACAATTGTGCCGGAGGACCAAGCTAAAACAACCTTTATAACCAAATTTGGAGTGTTCGCATTTCGTGTTATGGCTTTTGGCTTAACCAATGCCCGTGCTACCTTTCAAAGATTAATAAACATTGCTTTTAAAGAATATTTGAGGGAGTTTTGTGAAGCTTTCTTAGATGACCTTTGTGCTTATTCGTGTTGGAAAGAACATCTATCATGCTTACGAAAAGTGTTTGAGAAGTGCAGATTGTACCGCATCTCCTTAAACCCTTTCAAATGCCAATTTTGGGTTAAACATGGAGTCATTTTAGGGCATATAGTGTCCAAAAATGGGATTTCCACAGATGAAAGCAAAATTAAAGCCATTGTTGAATTGCCACCACCTACAACTATAAAGGAGTTCAAAGGTTCATGGGCCATGTTGGTTATTATCGACGGTTTATTTTAAACTTTGCCGAGATAGCTCGTCCTTTGTACAAGCTTCTTATTGAGTTCCAATGGACCGCGGAGTGTGACCATGCTTATGAGTCATTGAAAAAGACCTTGACTAGCGCTCGTATTCTATGAGTGCCCGATTGGAATGTAATTTTCCATGTGCATATTGATGCATTGAACTTAGCTATTGGGTGTGTTCTAGGTCAACCAAGAGAACATAAACTGGACTACCCCATTAGCTTTGCAAGTCGTCAATTGAATGATCCTGAGAGAAACTACACCACTATAGAGCGAGAAGGTTTAGGTATGATTTATGCAGTGAAGAAATTTCGCTACTACCTTCTGGCCAAGAAGTTTGTTTTCTATGTTGATCATCAAGCTTTGTTGTATCTAGTAAATAAACCTTGTTCCACGGGAAGAATTACACGATGGTTGTTAATTCTCCTCGAGTTTGATTTTACCGTTGTGGTGAGACCTGGTAAAAGACATGTCATGGCGGATCATTTGTCTCGCATACCCAATGGTGAAGCCCCTACTGGAGTCGATGATGAGTTGCCCGATACTTCTCTATTCGTAGTCAAAACCATACCTGAATGGAGTGAGAAGATTGTGAACTTTCTAGTTAATGGTTTTCCACCCAAAGAGCTTCGTAAGGACATAGCTCGAAAACTGTTAAAAGAATGTGAACCTTACTCTATCATTGCAGGAACTCTCTACAGGCAAGGTAAGGATGATATTCTTAGACGTTGTGCCCGTGAGGATGAGTATTTATACATACTGCAAGAAGCCTACATGGGTATAGCCGGAGGAAATTTCTGAGGGGAACTAACAGCTGACATATCTCAGAGGAAGTAACAACTGGAAAGGTGTTGCAATCAGGCTATTTGTGTCCTGCCTTATTCAAGGATGCATCACTTTTTGCAAAAGGATGTGATGAATGCCAACATTACAAGATCACACAATGAAAGGATAAGATTCCGTTACATCCTGTTAAAGTGACTCAACCATTTGAAACATGGGGTTTGGACTTTGTAGGCCCAATTAGTCCGGCAGCTCGTAGCACTCAATCTTGATATATTATCGTTGCCACTGACTATGTGACAAAGTGGGCGGAAGCCAGGGCCACACGTAAGGCCGATGCGAGGTCAACTGCCAAGTTTCTCTTTGAGAACATTATTACAAGATTTGGTTGTCCCTTTGAGATTGTGAGTGACAATGGTACTCATTTTATAAACGGAGTAATAAAAGAACTTACTACCAACTTTATGATAGCTCACCATAAGTCCACACCTTATTATCCACAAGCAAATGCGTAAGCTGAGAGAACCAACAAGACCTTAATCTCTATCTTGACCAAAACGGTGGAAGCTCATTGCACAGATTGGGATTTAAAGCTTACATCAGCTCTATGGGCTTATTGTACTATGTACAATGTTGCCATTAATTGCACACCATTTAAGATTGCGTATGGCCAAGAAGCGGTTATGCCATGGGAGTTTGTCATTCCTAGTCTTCGAGTAGCTTCTCAAGAAGGTTGGGATGGTAACCCCTTAGTTGAGCAATTATATATCCTTGAAAGGCTAGATGAAAAGAGGCAATGAGATGTGCAAAATGCACTTGTGGAGAAAGATAGGAGGAAGAAATGGTTTGACAGTCATCTAAACAACAAAGATATCAATGTTGGTGATAAAGTCTTTATGTATGGAGTTTGTAACAAAAAGAAAAAGTTGAAATATATGGGGAAAGGACCATATAGAGTATGTGAGATCACCCCACAAGGAACCATTCGTGTGGAGACTCTTGATGGAGTTGAAACCATTGGATTCTTCAATGGGAACAAATTTAAAAGATACTGTGATCCTTTAAGCCAAGAGGAGCTACGTGCCATCCATAAAAAAAAGGCAGCCAAGTCATAAACATAATTGACGAAGATACAAGCTCAAGCTGAGGCTAAGGAGAGACAACAACGCATAAGACGCCAACAAGAGGCTAACCTTGGAGTTATACATGTATTCCACGTTGAGACCGACGAGGATTGATTAGACTCTGACACACCTCTACGATACCCTATTGAGCTAAACAGGGCCTATGAAAAAGTGCTATATAACGCCTTATTGGACACGGGTGTTAAATATAATCTGCTATCATATGGGGTGTGGTGTCAGTTAGGGAAGCCACCTCTATCTGAAAGTATTATCCAGGTCTACGAAAAGGAAAAAATCACGGAATGCTACACACCCGCTCCAGAGCTAGTTTGGGTACCAAAGAAAGAATGATTTGTTCCACCTAGCTCAAGAACAGGGAAGTTAGATGAAGCTTCTTGCTCTTCATGTAGGTTCCTTTACAGAAATAGAAGCTTTGATACAACCTCCACCCACCATTGTACATATCCATACAAACAAGGAAGAGTTTGCACCTCCCATTGTCCGTTCACCACCTACAACAACGTTGCAAATAAAATCATGGGAGAGTACCTTACCACCCTTGCAATTAGATGAAACACATAGGGCGATCAAAAACTATTGGTTAAAGCCTTCACGTATAACAACTTGGAACAATTGGTTTCAAAGGTGACGACATCTTTCCAAAATGTATGATCTACCCAAGGAAGGGGGGAGTGTTTGCTGACATCCATCATTCACTTGCCTTCCTCTCAATCTTCTTGTGAGCACCAAGCTAACACGGATACCATTTTTCGGAGTTCTCTTTGTAAAACATTTATTATTTTGATAAATTGGGAATATTGTAACTCCTATTTTCTCGAATAAAGTCTGTAATTAATGAGCCGGGCTACAAGCTTCCAGATTGTATTAGCCAGTCATTTCCTAGCTTTGGTAGAACTCCAGATTATTAGTTTTGACCACCCAAAAACCTTGGCTAAGGTATAAAAGCCAATTTTTTTTGTAAATTTTTTTTGGATAAGAAATACACAGTGTGAGCTAATGGTGCTCACTCCTCTCCTTCTCACGCTTCCTACTCCCTCCCCGATTGTCACATTGCAATCATGTTTGTTGCATTGCAACCACAGGTAAGAGCTTTACGCATTGACGTAAGCAGTTCACAATATTTCATAGCTTTTGGCATCATCGATCCACGGCCTAATTTCATCATAACTAGGAATTTACACTTTCAAATAAAAAACTAAGCTTAGGCGGGGTATTGGGACATCATTGCTAAGCAATTAGATGCATTCGGGGTCGAAAACGACTAGGTCAAAAATCCACTGCTGTTAATAATCGCGATTTTGGGACTTGACCTAAATTGGAGTTTGAGACCATAAGCATGTGTGATTAGGTCTTATAAACATGTCCTAGAAGTTTCATTACGTTTGGATGTCATTTGATGCTGTAACGAATGTGATTTGTTTGTCGATGAGCGATTGGCTTTTGGTGATTTCAGTCACTTAAGTGTAGCTTGAGTTAGATGCGAGTTGTTAGTTGTTTTCCGAGAGATTGACAACCTCTTGTAGCCTCTATGCACTAGTCGAGTCAGCTTCGTCCCATGGATTGACAATTTAATCGTGGTTCTCGCTAATACTGCAATAAGATAGGATGGTGAGGTTAGACATGCTTCCCACATTTGGCGCCGCTGCCGGGGATCGAAGAGACCTAAACTAGGGAAAAACACGAGCGTCTTGTGAAGTTATCCTTTAACTTCCTCTAGGTTCGCATAGAGTTTAAAACTTTCTTTTAGAAACCGCATAGCTTAAGATTGTCGTCTTTTGCTGTGTAGAGGTAGCTTGGAAGTAATCGTACTTGCTGAGTACCTTTAGGATTGTAGGATTGTAGAATTAGATTAGGATTTTGAGAATGATTGGTAGACGAGACAAGTCTTAAGATCAGTGCTCAGAAAAACATAAAACACAAGAAAACGAGTGTTTGTGGACACTTTCCACAACCCCATTGCTTGAGAATCTAGGAGTAGGGTAAGTAGGATCCGAGGTGGATTTCAAAAAATTTCTCTCCCTAAAAGAATCAAGTGTGAGTTGTTATTGGAAGTTGCAGAATTTCAGGTCTACGGCTAGAAATAGCTCGAACAGACTCGAAACCACTCAATCTGACTGGAGAGTAAGCTTAAGAGTTGGCTGAACCAGATGGTAAGCTCAAAGAAACTTCGAGGTAAAATTTTTAAGAATTGGCCAAAACTCTGATTATTTACTTTTTTTTTGACATTTTAGGCCAAATTAAGTTTTTACTTGATTCATAAGCTTAAAGTAGCTCATATAAAGACTGTCTTTGAAAAAATTGCAAAAAAGTGTTCATTTCAAGCTTGAAGTTAATAATCGTGATTATTAACTTTTTGGTCTAAATTGACGAAGGCTCATACCATTGACTCATTGCATGTGTACAAACAACTTTTGTAAAGGCCCAAGAGATTTGGATCACCAAACTGGCAAAAAATTGGGTAAAAACTAAAGTTTGTATTGACTTTTTGAATCTTGAGTGTAACTTTGGAAAAAATTTATCCAAACTTGTTGAAAATTGATTCATAGGCTTATTTTGATGTGATAAACATGTGTACATGCTCAATTGACCAAAAATTTACAAAAATTTATCAATTGTAAATAATCATGATTATTTACATCTGCCCCATTTTTCAACTTTTTTGATCAAGTCAGCATACCACTAGTTTCACCATGTTGTAATAAGCCTACAAACCAAATTTGGTAAGATTTGGATCACTGGATTGAAAATTGTGATTAAAATTGCAAAGTTAGTCTGCGGACAGATACTTGATGACCATTTGACCAAAAATTGTCCAAACTTGATGAAACTTGGCTAGTGACCTTAACTTAAGGTGCTTAACAGATCTGTGTCAAATTTGGGGCAAAAGTTGCAAAAATATAGCGGGAGTAAAGAATCGCGATTATTTACATTTGCTTCAAAACTTGAGAAATTTGCACATTTGAGTATACCACAAGGTCAAGCATATCAAGTAGACCTCACAAATCAATTTTGGTGAAATTTGGATCTCAAAAGTGAGACTTAAGACAGATTTTTGAAATCAGAGTCTGCGGACACTAAACAATTGATAAACTTGATCAGATTTTTTCCAATGCAGAAAATTGACAAAAGTAAATAATCACGATTATTTACTTCTGCTATCGAGAGACATCAATTTTGACTTTTGAACTTATAAGTGTTAGACCAACATAATATAAATCCATAGGGCAACTTTTGGTTCAATCGAATCAAAATTGGTACATGTACACTTAGTTTCTAGGTTGCAGATCAAACCTTGAATTTTTGCTAAAGTCGAATTTGAAAGTCAAATTTTGACTCCCATAGCTCGATTTGAAGTGATACATAGAGACCAATCAAGAGAGTTATAAAAAATTCTACTGTCTTTATGGAAGAATATCAGACTTGATCATATTTGTACAGGAATCACGTTGCAAACGAGGAATCGGTGGCTTGACGAAAAGTCGCAATCGAATCAAGTGGAAATTGACAACAAGTAGATCCAAAGGTGAGTACTCTATCCAGGGCTTCATAAGTATATATGAACCTTAGATCTGGTCGTGTACTAGGAAATCAGGGCATACTTGGAGAAACCTCCAGTAGAGTATCCACCGAAGAAAGCGCGAATCAAGGCAATTCCTTGTATACAATTCCTGAAGAAGTCTCACACGCTTTTTCAGATTCAACATCTGAAATGTCTTCTTACTCGACTCACTTGGAAACGAGAACGACAATGCGCTATAAGCATATACTCTCTTTTTACAAGACTAACCGTCATGGAGCCCAGGTTTACTTGGACCCTAACGAGGAGTATGCTATTCGCATTGATGACCATGGTATTGAGTTCAAAGAAGAGATTAGGGCAAACAAACAAGGAAAAATATACATGGATAGGAACGGAACTCAGTATGTACAAGTTGAAAACCCTGATGTGGTAGACAAATGGGGGTTAGAAGTAGACACCATAATCCCAGATATCTCAACAAAAGAAGGACCACCAACTTTAGAATTCGAGGGATACGACCAAGTAGACTTGAAGCCTTTGAAACGGCTTAGTACGAATAATCTTAGGATTGGGGTCTATTGTTGGGAAAATAGAAATATAAAAGATCTTTTATGGACTTTGTATGCCAAACCAAGACAACTAATGGCCATGAAGATCATCTATATCTTCAAGATCAAAGATAAGAGATCAGCGAACCTACCAACCTACCTGTTTAGGGATTGTTATAACAACAACTTTGTTATGATGACTCCTGAGGAGGTAGAACAAACCAAATACCAAGGGTATTCCATACGGGATTGGATATTGGGACAAGGACTAGAGACAATTCCAAGAGATGAACACCGTGAGAGATCATGTGAGAGTAATGTAAAGAAACCAGAAACCACCTCATCACGTAGAAAACCGGGTGACACTAAGGCCAGTCCAGGGCTACATGAGTCGCTATTTCCAACAGACTGGTTTGAAGGACTCGGAACATGACCAACTGCCAGGAGACCGTGAGTTGAACTAAACAGACGTGTCAGACCAGTTGATTTTCACAAATGGGTCAAAAAATACAGTGGATCAGGGGATCCATACGACCACTTAGCAAGCTTTAAGCAAGTGCTAAGAGCAGAATGTATATTCGATTTCCATACTCAATTCGAGGGGTTTGGAATGACATTAAAAGGAAAAGCATTGACATGGTTCCAAAACATTCCACCAGGTCAATCACGGACTTGAACACATTAGCTAAAGGATTTGTAGCTGCTTGTTCCAAAACGGGGAGCAAACATAATACGGTAGCTCAAATCTATAGCTTTAAACAGAAACATGGTGAGTCTGTTAGGGATTGTGCAACTCGAATGAAACAATACATTGCCAGATGCCCATAGCTAGAGATACCTGCAGAAGAACGACTTGTATCCTTGTTTCTAGAGGGACTGCTAAAAAAAGAACTTCATGCTATACTCTATAGTAAAAAGCATACAACCCAAGAAGAGTGTGTGTCAGATGCTATTGACTTAGGAGACAATTGTGATATTTTCAATGAAGAAGATGTCCCTAAGGATAACCAAAGCGAGAAAACAACATCCACTAAACCAACACAAGTGGGAACGGCTGCTGCAGCACCACTCTTAGCCATAGAAGATAGGCTTAAAAGGATGAACGACATGATGAACAACATGCAAAAAGCACCTACGAGGGGACCAGGACAAGGGATACCTCCCCAGGGACAACCAATTAGGCCACAAAAATGGTGTGCAATCGAGAATACATGGACCAACCATGAGACCCACAAGTGCTACTTCAGACCAAAGTATGATGGGAATGTTCAGTACGTGTCCATGAGGCCACAAGGACAACCCATGTACAAATATCAGCCTAATATGGCCCAAGCTCAAAGACCACCAATGGGTATGGAAAGACCTCAACCTGTGTTGGACAACAACCTCCATACCCCAGATATAATGCAGTTCCTGTAAAGTACATGCACTCTGAAGGAGTCATAGATGAACAAGCATTAGTGCCTATTACACCCTATGCAGAGCCTAGTCCATCTACTGTAATGGTAGAAGGAGATTGGTATAATTCACATCCACCACCAATGGAAGAAACCGTGACTTATGCTCCACTAGAGCTTGCACCAATGTATTATGTAGCTAATCAAGGTGTCAGACCCCATCAAACCTCCCATGGTAAGTGTTAGGCAGACGAAGCAACAAGCGACCGTTTCCAGAGAAGGGTCATATTTTTATGAGAAACCTTTGTAAAATTCTGCTGTAAGAGAGCATCTCTAAGCCGAGAGCTTGTCAAAGGATTTATGATTATTCTTCTGGGAGCAATTGTATATTAGAGAGCCAGTTAGAAGTTTAGGAGCTTTTGGCCGCACAAGCCATTTGTAAAGACCTAAACTATAAAGGTCAAATTTGTAAGTTTGAACATTATCTTTTTGATGGGAAAGTGAGAAGACATCATCGTTAATTTTTTTTTCAGAGTTATTTATTGCATTGTGTTCCTCTTACTTTGCTCTCCCATTCAAGCGTAATCATTCAAGATTCGGTGTAGGTTTTTAACTATGAGTTTGAGACCTTAAATTGTTGTTTTGAGTGTCTATATGCGTATTTTATGTTGTTTTCACCCTAGGAGAGGCTTTAGGGACCCTAAACGACCAATTAGGATCACCTGTTCACTGTTTTTGCTGACTTTGGGACAAACGATCGCGATCGTTGTATCTCTCCAGAATGCTATGACAATGATAGGATATGATCCTAATAGTCCCCTGTAGCTTCCCTTCGAGTTTCGTGCGATTCCGAATAGATTTGCATGGTAAACGGGCGTGATGACTGTAGAGCTGGTTAGAAGGACATAGTCAGATTACTTGGCGATAGAGCGTTTGATTTGCTTGTAGAGTTAGTAGATGCATCTCATTAAGTTCACTTCATTAGGAATGACACCCTAGTGAGTTTCCATGCCTCATCCTTGTCGCTTCCCTTGTATTGATAAATATGTTGATGCTTAAGAGCTATGCTATGGACGTCCGTCGCGGTGACCCGCAAACATTGGCGTCGTTGCCAGGGAATGCACCTTAGGTGATGAGTGACCGAGTGCGCAGTTAGATTCATTAAAAAGAAGATCAATCCACAAATCCATTTTACACCTCAGTTAGGCTACTAGACAAGGTTTTAGAGCTTAGTGGAGTATAGAGTCAGTGGACCGGCTAGATCCTCTCTTAGGAGATTTAGGGAGCTATGAGTGAGAGTGTTCAAAGCATTTTTTCTCTTCAATTTCTCTAATTCGATTGAGTACTGAAATCTCACCCGAAATCCGTCGTGTTTGTTTTGTTTGATTCATTTCCTTATGTTCTTTCATTTCTGTACTTAGGAGTAGGATAAGAAAATCACATTCCAATCAGATTTGGAACAAAAGTTAGAGTTGAGAAACCAGAAAACCATAACTTTGGCAAAAAGTCCATAAGACTCTAGAATTTTGAAAATCTGACCAAACAGAGGTGAAATTGATTTAAATCACAAAGTGGTAGCACCAAACACTGGGAAATACTTGTCAGAGGGAGCATACCAAATTTCATCAGATTTGGCCCAGGTACTACGATCTGCGATCGGTGTACCTAAGTGTCAGATTTTGACCAGATTTGTAATTAAGTGCCAGATTTTGACCAGATTTGTTGTGTGCCTTCCTGATAAGATTCTAAACAAGTTTGTCTAAAGCAACAACACCCAAAAACATCAAAAATCAAGAAAATCAGGCCACTTGGGTAAAACTATCCTGATAGACCCAGAAAGTGCAAAATCTTGGATTTTGATGATCCAAATGCAAAAAGACTCGGGGGATAGCTCTAAAATATTAGTGTCTATAGGCATGCCAAATTTGGTCTAATTTGGGCTCAGGACTACGATTGCGATCGGTGCACCTAAGTGCTAGATTTTGATTAGATTTCATCTGTGGGTTCCTCAGGTGTATACAAACATAAAATTCTAAAGGACCTAGAGCCAGAAACCTCAAAATACCTGTCAAACCATCTGAATACAGATCCAAGGCAAAAACTACTAAACTGGAATAGAAATTGACTTTCAGTAGACCAAAACACATCAAAACTAGGAAGAAACCATACAGAGGGATATCCTGTACACTGGACAACCCCAGATAGCTTCCAAATCCCAAATCAAACACCAAAATCAAATCAAACTAACAGATTCTGGAAAACAGACACTTCCAACCAAGAACTGGTAAAAGCTTGGCTTTTTAGAGTCTCAATACAAAAGTATTAGAGAGGTAGCCTTAAAATAGCCTAGTGAACAAGCTGGTGAAGTTTGGTTAAATTTGGGCTTAGAAGTACGATCGCGATCGGTGTACCTCTGGCCCAGATCTAACTCATTTTTGACCTGTTCATAGACCTAGACTATTTAAGATATCAGGAGTTGTCAAAACTCAAATTGGACATATTGTCAATAATCTGCAAGAAAAATTATGTTGAAGTCATTGTGAAGTGTTGAATCTGCTGACAGTTGGAATGATACAGTGATCTCATAGCCATCAAGTGTACTCATTTGCAGAGACCGATCAAGTAACAATCCATGCCGTCGCGAAAGTTAGAAGATCACTCCATCTCCAGGTAAGAGGTTTGGATTCAGTCGGTAAATCCCACTTTCTTCATGTTTTTGAGATCGGGAAAACAAATGAACATCCAACACCGAAATTTAGCGGATCAAGCAAGTGTTTTATCAACGGAGGAGAGTGTAAACCAAGGTGTAGTACGACCGTTAGAGCCGATCCTTGAAGAAGGCATCTCCGATACTTCTTCAGAGAGATCTTACGAGTATTTCACATAACACTGGGGACAATTAAAACTAAACGGAAGAGAAAACATGGCAGCAGGACCATCAGACCCCTCGGCCACAATGAAGCTATTGTTCATCAAGTATTAATAGGACAACAAGCAAGGTACCAAGATACAAAGATGGTATGGACCGCTACTGTGTGAAAATAGAAGATAAACCAAGTGAGTTCAGGGACTTAGTGCCTGTGAGCTATAGCGGAGATAGGTACCTAGATGACGAGGGTATCATGTACTTGGTAGTCCTGAATCCTAACATTGTAGACAAGTGGGGATTGATGGGCGCAAAAGCCAAAATAGATGAGGAACATGAGGAGAAGGCACCAACAATAAGCTTCCCTAATGCGAGGTTAAGGTGAGAAAATGAAACTTTGAGAGTCAGCACGGATAATGTCTACTTGGGGTTATACAAGTATAATAATGGAGAGCAAGATCTTTATTATAGATGGGAGGAACCCTACGTCGGAGAGATGACTGAGCGGAAAAGACTCTATGTCTTCACCTACACAGAGGGAGCAGAAACGAGAATCGCCGCATACGACAAGTATGGAAGACGATACGCAACAATTGATAAAAAGGATTTGGAAGGATATACATACTTTGGGGGACCACTCCACTAGTATTATGTCACTCCAAGCCCATTAAGACCAGCACCTACAACTGTCGTGCCATACCCGATGGCAACAGGTGGAGGGAGGACTCATGTAGCTGATTCTTTCAATCGACTTCAGTATTCTATGCCAAGCCCCATGGGAACGTTACATTCCAGAGAATCAATGTCTACGAACGAGGTAGTGTGGTTCCTATCTCTACACATACTGCAGTAGGTCCGACATTTGCAGCCACACCATCACATTTGCCTCTGAGTAGTAGATTCGAGGCAGGGGAGCCAACGAGAGCAACCCACGATACCCATGATGCACGAGAACGATTAAGTCGAGACACGGGAGCAATGAGACTGGTCGCAGACCATAGACGGATTAGGCCATCCGAAGTAGCGAAGTGCATGCCGAAGAAGTATAGCGGATCAGGGGATCCATATGCCCATGTATCGCTCTTCAAGCAAGTCTTAAGAGTAGAGCAGATCACTGATTTCCATACTCAATATGAGGGATTCGGGCTGACCTTGGAAGGGACGGCCTTAACATGGTTTCAACCTTTGAACCTTGAAACTTGTCCGAATATTGAACATGTATTACGAGAGTTCGCGGAAGAATTCTCAAAACGGGGTATAAAGCATAATCTGTATCACAGATATATGCTTTTAAAAAAAGGGAGAACGAGAAAGTGAAGGAAGCATCCTTGAGATTCAAGCAATACATTGAGAGGTGCCCGAGGAGAGAATTACTGCAGGACGAGAGATTGTCTGTGCTCTTCATTGAAGGACTTAGGAACGAAACCTTGAAAAAGGACCTTCACTTGAAGGCCTGTAGCACATTTCAACAGGTTACAAGAGAAATGTTATATCTTGTTGATAACTGCAAGGCATATGGGGAAGTGTCAGAGGATACTGATTGAGTAACGAGTGGCTCTTCATCTATTAAGAGCTAACCCTCTACCAAGAAAGATGCTCAGGCTTCCTTGATACCGACAGTTGACCAAATGATAGAGGAGGTAATGAAGAGAATGCAGCAACATATGAGATCAAATCCGGTGATGAGACAGTCTCAGACAAGGAAATGTGACATATGTGGGGGGGATCACCCGACGCCGTGGTGTACACAATAGCCAAAAGCACCAGTTGTGAATGGACGAGTACTGAAATGGTGTGCCATAGAGAAAAAATGGACAAATCATGGCACGGAAGAGTGTTTTTACAACAAAAACTATGTGAGGGAAAGGCCATATGGACCTCCAGCAGGACCACCCCAGCCACCTCCTCCAAGATATCAAGTTGGACCAAATATGAATATGGTAGCAGGAGCAGACAGACCTCAACCTGTGTTGGGTCAACAACCTCCATTACCACAGGAAAATAGAGCCATGATTAGGTATGCTCAACCTTGTGAAGCATTACCAGGAACAAATAGTACACTTCAAGTTTCTTATTATGAGGAACCGAATGAGCCTTACATAACAAAACCTGAATCACAAATGTACGCAGACGAAGCCTATCAACCGTGGGAAAATATCAAGGGTATGGAACCACCAACGTATGTAGCACAACCTTCGAGAGTTCAATATTTGGTGGACGAAAGAATGCTAATGTTCATTGTGAACTAGAACTACAAACCAAGAGGATATCCTAATAGGGCAGGACAACCTATGGGACCACCTCCTCAAAATCAACCACCAATCGGACAGTGCTATAACTGTGGAAGTACAGATCATTGGGAGCGTAGCTGCCCTTTCAAAGGCGAAAGAGTGAAAATTTTTGGGTTTTGTGACGGATGTGGTGTGAATCACATATTGCCAGATTGCCCAAGGAATCCAGACAACAAGGGAAAAGCAACTATAAATATTGTGGGGGTGTTACCCAGTGCAAGCAGTGGATCAGAAACCGATCCCAATGTGATAACCAGAGCCCAAGCCAAGGACCTAGAGAAAAACAAGCCATTGGAAGAAAAGGTCGAGTTGCCAATACCCACAGAAAATGAGAGTTTATCTGTGAGAACCCAACAAAAATCTTGGAAGGCGAAACGAGACAGAATGAAAACAAGAAGGTTGAAAACCCAAATTGCCATGCAAAACGAATTACATGAAACGAAAGAGCAACTGAAACAAGAGAGAGATAGTAAATATGCTGAGGATAACAACAAGCCGAGGAAAGCGTCCTCAAGAGGATCAGTCTTGGTTGAGAAAGTGCTAGAGCCTTTAGATGCTCTATTACAAGCGTACAAAGCAAGGCTAAAAACAAACCAAACCTTAGAGCAGAGATGGTTAACTTATCCTCAACCAGAAGTGGAAACGAAGCGTTTGGAAATTTGTAAATGCCTCATTGAAACAGCGCAGGCATTGATGGAACCTAAGGTGGTTAGAACCCCGGAACAAGAAGTGCTGTTTCACGAAGAGCGAGAAAAACTAAAAATCGATGAACCAGAACAAGTAAACAGACCCAGCCTTGAAACGTCATTGGATCACTGAGTGGTGCCGAACACCACTGATGACGCTAAGTCAATGACTATAATGTCAATTCCAGAAGTTGAAGAACCATGGCAACAACACTTATGGGAAACCATTAGAAATAGAAAGAACGGAAGCGCGACATTACAGTCTGCTCCAATTCCTGAGATTAACTTGGACAATGGATTTTATCCAGGAGATATACAATCACTGTATGGGGATGTAGGAACGAAGGTTTTGATGGAAAGCAAAGCTCAATCCTTGAAAACCCTACCTTCATTTATAGGTGAACACGAGGCACGATCGGAGATAAGGTTAGTTCCATCCTAGATGAGAACTATTCCACAAATGATTGACTCAAAAAGTCTTCAAGAGATGCTGTCGACACCTATAACATGCACAATCACACTGTCAGAACTCTTGAGAGTCAGACCACACTTATGGAAAGACATGGGGAAACATTTGGAGAACAAAGGAGTAAAGATTCCTCTTCAGACAAACCCTACGGGAGAAGAAAACAAACGGGAAGGTCAACCCAAAGCCCAACTAGTGCCCATAAACATGGTTGGAGATTACTGTGAAGGTGAGGAAGGTAATACAACCTTACCTGTCGAGTATCGGGATATAAAGACGATAGCTATCCTAGACAGTGGAGCGGGAGTTGCGATTGCGACAAAGAAAATCTGGGAGAAATGGGGCCGTCTCGCTCTCAGAAAGACGAGGATGAAACTAAAACTCGCAGATGGGTAGAGAGACCATTGGGAATCTTGGAACAAATAGTTGTAACTTCGTGTGGAATTAACTATGAGCACACCTTTGTTGTGGTGGATTTTGGGAAAACGAACAACTTCGACATTATTTTGGGGCGACCTTTTATGCGTCAACTCAAAATGATACCAGATTGGGGGTACGATCACAGCTATAGAGATGTTGCAAAAACACCAGTGCAAGAATTTAATTCGACCACAGTCAATGAAAAAGAAATACATGCATGGATACAAACGAAAGCACATGTCTGGATGTGTGGAGCATCTGATTGTGGAGACATAATCAAAGAGGAATGCGTATTGGAAAGATCCGTAGAAGACGAGGCTTATCTCCCAGAACCTTTCCCTGAACATTTATTTGAGCCATTTGGGTGGACTCAATATTGTCAACCTTGGACGTATGTGTTAACGAAAGCACGTCTACAAAATTTTGTGACGATGAAGGATACGACCTAGTAACGTTGCAAATGGATAGCGTCATCCTTGAGTCAGGATCAGAGAGCGAGGAACAAGAAGAACCACCACGTGAGACGGAGTGTAAAAGAATAATTGATGAGTTATCTGTAGTAAACGATAGGAATCGAACAGAGGAGGAATTCACAGATTCACTAAGCGCTGACCTTCCATCACTGGGTGATGAAATCCAAATGATAGATGTTGATGATGAAAGATCAAGTGGATCAGAGACGAATAGGAAATATAGGTCGAGACAGGACAGGTTTTACGAGTTAAACCTAATCGACAAGAGCGGTATAAATCCAAGAGAACAAGGAAATCAAGAGCGAATAAGCATAATCCAATGCCTCTTGTCAATGACAGAACGGGATATCTAAAGCTTGTCAAAGCTGACGATTGTGTCAAAGATGAGGTCACTGACCGGTTTTCAAAACTAAACCATGGAAAACAACAAGAAGAACAGGCGCGAAAAGCGAACGACTAAGACACATAAAGGGGGGAAAACAGGGTCTGGAATGACCAAAACAGAGAGGAAAATGGAGTACAATAAGCTCAAACGAACCCTCAGAGACATATGGACGACTGAATTGGAAACAAATGAGGACATGAATTCTGACAAGATGGATCCGTCGTCCCATTATAAGAAGTATACCATAAAAGATAGGAGAATCATAGTGCAACAACCGATGAGGGAATTGAAGGAACCTGGTACATCGTACGACGGTCTTGAAAAAGCCAAACGAATAGATCTAGCGGCGCCGGGAGAAGATCCAAAACCTGCATATATTGCCACGGATCTTACTGAAGACGAGGAAAAGCTTTTGGTAGCTACACTTAAACAGTATAGAGATGTGTTTGCATGGTCATACAAAGATCTTAAGGGGGTGGATCCAAGTATCTGTCAACACACAATACCCCTTAAGAATGACGCCAAACCCATCAGACAACGTCCCTATACTTACAATGAGACGTTTGCAAAAAAGATCAAGGAGGAGATAGATAAGCTTAAAGAGGCAGAGTTTATTTATGAAATTGAGCACACCGATTGGGTTTCACCGATTGTGGTGGTCCCGAAGAAAAATGGAAAGTTAAGAGTGTGCGTCAATCTCAAGAAAGTAAACGCTGCTACAATTCGGGACAACTATCCACTACAATTCGGGACAACTATCCACTACCCATTACTGATCATGTAATAGAAAGAGTGGCAGGTAAAGAAGATTATAGTTTCTTAGATGGCTTTTTGGGCTACAACCAGCTCGCAATAAAGCCAGAGGATCAGCACAAGACGGCTTTTGCAACTGAATGGGGCATTTTTGCATTCTAGGTAATGGCTTTTGACTTAACAAATGCACGAGCCACATTTCAGAGGCTGATGGGTCATGCTTTTAAAGAATATCTAAGGCAGTTCCTAGAAATTTACATGGATGACTTGTGCGTTCACTCTCTCGTAATATTGGAGCACATAGAGCACTTGACCAAAGTGTTCGAAAAATGCAGACTGTATAGGATTTGCCTGAATCCAGAGAAATGTGTCTTCATGGTAAGATAGGGCAAAATATTGGGACATATAGTGTCCAAAAATGGTATTTCGACAGACATGGAGAAGATTAGCGTCATTGTTGATCTACCACGACCAGTAAAGGTAAAGGAGGTACAGGCATTTATGGGCCATTGTGGATATTATCGCAGATTTATCTACTCATACGCTATAATTGCAAAACCACTTTATGCGTTGATACTAAATTTGAGTGGACAGATGAGTGCGAGAAAGCTTTTCAAACTTTGAAGCAAAGGTTGATTCCCGCTCCAATTTTGAAGGCTCTGGATTGGGAAAAGATATTCCACATCCACGTAGATGCATCAGCATATGTTATAGGATGCATACTTGCACAACCTGGAGAGAACAACATGGATTTTCCAATCAGTTACTCCAATAGACAACTGAACAACACAGAGAAGAATTACACAATAACTGAGAGGGAGGGTTTGGGTATGCTCTATGCGGTGAAAAAGTTTAGATACTACTTACTTTCCAATTAATTTTTATTCTTTGTTGATCACCAGGCACTGCTCTACTTAGTAAACAAACCTTGCAGTACGGGGAGGATTGTACGATGGTTCATCATACTGCTTGAGTTTGACTTCACGGTAGTGGTAAAAAAAGGAACTACACACCAAAGAGCGGATCATTTATCTAGAATGATGCATGGAGAAAACCCGGTAGGAGTTGATGATGATTTGCCAGATGCATATCTTTTCAACATAGAAATGGTTCCAAGATGGAGTGAGGATGTAATTCCTTTGTTGACTATTGGGTCATTGAATATGACAAGACAACCATCTACCATTGCACCATCTAGATCATTGGTAATGTTGGCGGGAAGGCTATACAAACAGGGATCATATCAAATCCTTAGGCTTTGTGTTGAATCAAGTGAACGGGAATTGTATCTAAACCAAGCTCATGTACAAACAACGGGGATTCACAATGGGCATGCACAGACGTATCAAAGATTGATGAGAATGGGTATGTACTCGCCAAAAATGCAACAAAGTATTCATATGCATATCAAATCATGAGTTAGCTGCACATCTCAAAAGCCGATAGAACATGCGACTCTATTCAAATTATCTGTAGCACCCCGATGGAGTAACTACATTGTTGAATACCTCACCACCGGGATACTGTCTGAAGGGATGAGTAGATCACGTATCAAAACGATCACGAAAGAGGCAGAAAACTATGTACTGATTGAGGACATCTTTACAAGAGGGGAAAAGACAATCAATTGAGAATGTGCGCGACTGAAGAGGAATACATTCCTATCTTAGAGCAAGCACATGGCGGACAAGCTAGAGGATATTTCTCAGTCGACATAGGCATATGGTGGCCTACACTATTCATGGACGCTGAAGAGTTTGTGAAACGATGTGACGATTGCCAGAAGACAAAGATTCCTAGAGCACGAGATGATATGCCCTTGAGGCCAATGATGGGGACAAGAGCATTTGCGAAATGGGGAATAGATTTTGTAGGACCGATTGCGCCTCCTGGATATAAAACGCACGCTCAATACATTATTGTGGCAATAGATTATCTGACAAAGTGGGTGGAAGCAAAAGCAACAACCAAAAATGATGCAAAAACGACAGCACAGTTTTTGTATGAGAACATTTTCACCAGATATGGCTTACCAATAGAGATAGTGAGCGATAGAGGGACTCACTTCATCAATGAAGTGATCGAATTTCTATTGGATGAATTCATGGTAATTCACAGGAAGTCAGCTCTCTATCACCCACAAGCTAACGGCCAAGCAGAAAGTATGAACAAGATTTTGGTGACAATTCTTACCAAAATTGTTAGCAAATCGAGAGCTAACTGGGATCAAAAGCTACATTCAGCTTTATGTGCATATAGAGTAGCTTACAAAACATCAATCGAAACGACTCCGTTCAACATGGTTTATGGAATTCAAGCGATTTTGCCACTTGAATTTGTTATCCCCACGCTTCGGGTCGCTAAAGAGTTAGAATGGACGGGCCATGAATCATCCAATCAGGTAGATATCCTGGAAAAACTGGATGAAACTAGATTGAGAGCCGTTGCATCAATCTACGTGCAAAAACAAAACATGAAATTATTCTTTGATCAACATGTTATCAACAAGGAATTTTCTACGGGGGATTACGTCTTAATGTATACCCTGAAACAACATTCCCAGAAACTCAAAAAGTGAGGCAATGGACCCTATGTGATTCATGACATATCATCTAGCGGTGCCATTAAACTTGCGATATTAGAGGGAGAGGAGATGCCTAACTGGATTAGTGGTTGCAGACTAAAAAAGTACAACCTACCACTAACCTCAGAGATGCTTGCCAAAATACACGTTGCGAAGGAGCGCAAGAACAAAGCAAATGCGACAAAGGCTCAAGCGCAGGAGGAGGCCAGAATCAGGATTTTACAACGAAAACAGAACTTACAACAACAAAGACTTCCTCAACCAGCAGAAACGGCTCAAATTCCTCTTTCTATAATTCACACTGATGAGCAATGGGAAATAGGAATCGATGTTCGCATCAATGTCAGACTTCCGCATGGTAGATATCAACGAGCATTGATTGACACCGGAGTAAGAGTCAATGTGGTCAACTTCTCCACTTACAAGATGCTTACAGATGAACCCCTAGTGCAATCCACACGTGATTTACAAGCCGCAAACGGGATAACAATGCCAACATTGGGGATAGTAAACTTACCAATCAATATTGATGGAAATAGTTGTCCTCATCAATTTTTCATAATGAAAGACGGAGAAAGCAGAGAATCACTATGTTTGGGAGTTCCATGGATGAGAACGTACAATGTAGTTATTGAATGATCGGAACATGTGTTAATGTACACACACAACTCTAACACATACATGACTCCATTCACAAAATAGATCACTTGTGGCCGAGTATCCCCATCGACAAAAAACAACCAGCTCATCAGCCAAAAACACCAAAAAAGGCTGTTCGGAAAGTATGGATAAAGAAAAAAATCATGCAGAACAAACAGAGCCAGATATGGCTACCCAAGAACCAACTACCGACGAAAGCAACACCATATCAAAGACCTTCAGGAGCTAGTCCAGAGTGGAAATGGCAACCAAAACTGGAGAAAACCAAAGATTCGGCGAGACAAAGCTCGACGGGAAACCCAAAAGTCAAAACAGGAAGCCTGAACTACCAAAATGGCATTGGAAACCTATAAAACTTCAGGAAACTAAATTAGAATCTGTAAAGAAGCAACAAATCGCATACAAATGGGTTCCAAAAATAGTTGCCATCACAACACCAACAATCAGGGAAAGAGCAATTCGACTGCAAGCTCTTCTGTTCCATACACAACTACCCTCGCCATCAAAAGCCACTGAACACTACATTTAGTCCCCGCATCTTGCACAACACCTTGTTACCCAACGCATTGTCTCAAACATGAGAATAGGGCCACATTACACGGCCATGCATAGACACAGATTTCAAAACCCATGCACATGCACCCAACCTTCGTCCGGGATGACTCAGTCTAGGAAGGGGGGAGTAACTGATGAATCTAGCAGTAGTCAGGACCATTAAGGGGTCCAATGTGTATATATGTACATAATGTGTGTGGTTTTTATTATTTAGAGTTCAATTTCGAACATATTTGATCAAAATCTGGCATTTTTAGCTTTTATCATCCGACCAGCATAATAACGAGCTGTAATGACAAAATCCGGAGCATTGGGATGCTTCTAGTGAAAATATATTCTTAGGGGTGAGTATAATAATTTTTGGCTAATTTTTGTCTTAATAAATATTTTCAATTTATTGCGTTTGATTTTCGTTAATAAAACATCAAAAATTAAAAAATATCGCTCACAAGTGTCGGAATCAAGTTCTGGAAGCAAACACCGAAGTATCATGATAAGGTTATCAAGCATGGAAGATATGAAGCTAATCTGAAGATGTCGGATTTCAGCCTTAATGATCATGACTACATTTTCGCCAAAATCGCATCAAATGGTCATACGACACCGGAATGACAAGCGGTTCGACCCACAGGTGGTATGCAGATTATATCGGAATCAAACGTAGGGAAAATCAGCCCTATGTCACAAAAACCTCGGGAAGATTTAGGTCAGGTAGGCCAAATTCTAGCTCATTGTTCATTTTCACATTTTGAGAGAGAAGAAGAGAGCTTCTTGACCTAGAGCGAGCTGCCACATTTCTACCCCGTACGGACAATTGGAGCCAGCATTTCATACCAGATTTTACAGGTATGTTCCTTATCAAGTAAAGATCAAGTCTATTACGCATGCAAGCATGAATCATTGCACAAACGGACGAAGGGATCAAATCAAAGTCGGATTGGGTCAAATAGGTCAAGGGCCCTTAGAGACATCCAAACAAATTTTTTTTCAAGCACAGAACACATCAATGTACTCCCCACAAGGTCAGGAACAAAGCCAGGTGATCAAATCTAAGTTTGGTGGTGGTACACAGATCGCGATCGGTGTACCTCACTGACAAAACTTGGGACAGAATCTGCAAAAAACCTCCCCTCAGCCTCGCCTACAATCTGCAGGTGTCAAAAACAATTTTGGCCTCTATGGTACGATCGCGATCGATGCCCCCAGATGCAGGTTTTGCAACTTTTGATTTGGCCCAGGCTTGGAACTCAATTAAAGATACACTCTCTTGAATTTTCAAGGAAAATGCACAAATTTTGCTCATAGAATGGGCCTAATTTGTCAAACACAACCGAAACGAGAAAATTTGACCTACAACTACCAAAATCCGGTTAAAAATAATGATGGATAGTTTGAAGGGCATACTTGTCCGACTAGGAGTCAGTATAGTTATAGAAAGCCTCGAATGGATCTCAGAATCTCCTACAAGTACAGATATGATCATTTCAGTCTTGAATGATCACACAAAGGAAGAATTTTGGCCGAACCAATGCCAAAGACCAAAAGGTGACTTAGGGATGCTCAAATATCACATTGGTATCCAAAGAATGCCTGAAAAATGCACAAGTCTGGAAAATCTCCCAAGACGGGGTATAAAGTGCATGATCAAGTCAAAATCAGACAGTGGAGTAGGCTGATGATAGCAACACATCATGGAAGCAGTGAAAGCTCTAAAACTAACTTCAACTAACTCCAGGCTCCAACCAAAATTCATAAGGAAAACCCAATATGGTTAGACTTAGTAAAATAAGGTCAAATAGTGGAAAATTGCTCTAATTTGTTCATTTTAAGTTCAAACTTGGAAATAAATCATCAGTGGGCTAGGCAGGCACAGAGGTCCATGACCATCCAGTTTTCACTCAAAAAAGCTCAGGTACTACGATCGTGATCGGTGTACCTCAGCATCAGATTTTGACCAAAACCTAACAGATCCCTTGTACACATCTTGTTCAAGTCACCCACCAAGTTTCAAACCATTTGGACATCAAAAACTCATGAAAAGTCAAAGTCTAGTCCAAAACTCCCTTGTAACCCAAAATTGGGACCTATAAACTCAAAAGTGGTTCAAATGAAACATAGAGTGGACCAAAATGACCCTCCAACTATCAATAAACCACTCATGTGATCAAATCTAATTTTGGCCTCTGTACTACGATCGCGATCGGTGTACCTCAGGCCCAGAATTGGCTCAGATTTTAATCAATCATAGCTCTAGTCTTCCTAATCCCATTGGTGAAATATGGACAAGAATGGATGAAATTTGTTCAAGTTATGATCAGTTTTAACTTTTGAACTGTTTTTTTACTAAAAGTCTAAATGCGAAAGAAAAATCCTGACAGCTTTTGATTCTACTGACACAGAATGCCTCGCCAAAAGAAAAAAAGGCAGTGGACAACAACACCATATGAAGTGGATGAGTTCGCTACAAATGAAAAAGCTCACATCGCGGATGAAATACTAGCTCAGATCCCTGTTCACATTTTCATCTCGAAGTTTAGGGATGCTAATGGTGACATGGTAAAGACGACTATCATGCCACGAGAAATATGGAATCTCCACCGAAGGCCGGAGGTAAAAGAGGCAGTGCGGGCTGTGCATTTGGAGCAGTTTTTCAGATTACAGCCATGGGGAACAGATTACATGAGGGCCCACGAGCTCACGAGCTCAAAACAATATGATGGGCAGGCAATGCTCACGGACAAGGATGGATCGAAGGTGAAAGTAAAGATCACGAAAGAAATCATCAACGAAGCTTTGCATTTCCTTCCAGGGCAACACGACTTGCTGGCAAAGACAAAGTCATTGGATAACAAGAAGGCATTCGTCAAAGCAAAAGGAAACAAATACAAATAAAGTGACATGATATACGGAAAGCTGGAATTACCGATGAGATTGATCTCTCAGCATTTCAGAGTACAAAAGCCTCCTCGCTACACCGAGCCAATCCTGCACATTGCCGTGGTCATGGCTCTAGCAACAGCCAAAAATAGAACCATTCGCTGCGACTATGGTTCTTACATTTTGGAAAACTTGGTCGAAGCAAAATTGAAAAGCTCAGCAAAAAACAAAAGCTACATGAACGTAGGGCCAATGCTAACAAGAATAGCATACCAAGCTTTGGGAATGATTGAAGATCTGCCAGCTTCCAGTTCTCAAATGGCCCTGATTCAGAAAGCAAAGCTGGTTCTCATTCAGTAAGGACGACCCCTAGCGCAACATCATCGCGCTCAGCCAAGGCATCCAACAAAAGCTCAAGTGATGAAGAAAAGACGGAGAGTGACGAGGAAGGAAACTCTCAAGGGTCGAAAGACAAAGGGCCATCGGAGTTTGAAGAAAGCGAGGAGGAAGACTCCACAAAGCCGCTCGAGAGAAAAAGGAGGGAAATAAGTGCAGTACCGCAGTCTGACCTTCAAAAATCATATGCAGAAGCCCAACAAAGGGTCGAGGAAAGAAGGACCAAGTTACGGGCTGACAGACAGGCAAGAGCTGTTGCAACACAACAAACACAAAAACGAAGATTCAAGAAGGAAAGACAAGAAAGAATAGGAAATACAGCTCACATACGGGCTGAAAAGCAAAGGTTAGAAGCAGAACAAAAGGCTGCAGAAGTGGACATTTCTTCGCAGTCCACTGAAGGAACGAAGGAAAAAGATGCAACTGATGATACAAACCAAGCAGAGCAGCTAAAGAAAACTCAAAGAGAGAGGAATGTGGAAGCGCGATGAGCGGCGGATCTGACCCGCCAAAGAATCAGCAAGATTTTAAAGAAAAGAAAAGCGAAAGCATCTGCTTCACAACAAGGGGAAGATTCTTCCAAAAAGAAGCATGTACGAGAAGAAGCAAGCTCACCTTCTCCCTCGCCTAAATCACCACCTCCTCCCTTGCCGAAATCTCCTCCTCCTCCTCCTCCTCAGTCAAACAAAAAACCGCCACCTCCTCCTCCTTCAACCTCGCAAAAGGAGTTTATACCTCCTACGGAAGCAATCCTGCCAGGCTGTTGTTGATTACAGGCAAACTTTAAAGGAATTAGAAAGTTAGTTCCAGTGCCAGCACGTGGTGCTGAGAGAAAAGGAAAAGCAGGTACAGGAGGCCCAACAAAAGCAAGCATTTGGACAAGAGTATTTAGAGAGCCTGAGGGCACGACTAGAGCTCACAATGAGGGAAAGAGACATTGAGCGACAGCAGGCTCAGTCTCTGATCAAAGATTTGGTGGACGTCAGGACAGATTCGACCGCCAAAGAAAAAGAATGCCAAGAATTGACGGCAAGAGTACAGAAAGCAACGGAGCAGCTTGCTTACAAGAGCGCAAGGTTTTAGAGAGTTAACAGTTTGTACAACACTGTCAAAAGTACTCTGACAACCTTGATGGAAAACCAGGAACCTGTTGGAGAATTGGTCTCCACATCGGACAATGCCACAACAGTGAACACCATAGCGGCACTGAAGTCGGAGCTAGAGCAAGAAAAGCTTTAAAGACAGCTGCTCTTATCAGGAATGATGGCCCAGATGGCGGCAAATGAGAAAAAGATAAAAGAACTGGAGCAACAACTCGCACAAGCAAGCACGGAATTAGAGACTCAGAAGCAGATCGATGACACACTGCTGAAGGAAAAGGAAGATCTGATTTTTCAACAACAAATCAGAGCAGACAAAGCCCAGAGTGTTTGGCGGACGAAGCGACAAGTGGCCGTTTCCAGAGAAGGGTCATATTTTTATGAGAAACCTTTGTAAAATTCTGTTGTAAGAGAGCATCTCTAAGCCGAGAGCTTGTCAAAGGATTTATGAGTTATTCTTTTGGGAGCAATTGTATATTAGAGAGCCAGTTAGAAGTTTAGGAGCTTTTGGCCGAACAAGCCATTTGTAAAGACCTAAACTATAAAGGTCATTTTTGTAAGTTTGAACATTATCTTTTTGATGGAAAACTGAGAAGACAGCGTACCTTTGAGAGCTCTTTCTTGCTCCAACTTGTAATCTTCGCCATTGTGGCTACGGTAATCCAAATTCAGAGTCGTTTATTGCATTGTGTTCCTCTTACTTTGCTCTTCCATTCAAGCGTAATCATTCAAGATTTGGTGTAGGTTTTTAACTACGAGTTTGAGACCTTAAATCGTTGTTTTGAGTGTCTATATGCGTATTTTATGTTGTTTTGACCCTAGGAGAGGCTTTAGGTACCCTAAAACGACCCATTAGGATCACCTTTTTGCTGACTTTGGGACGAACGATCGCGATCATTGTACCTGTCCAAAATGCTGTGACAGTGATAGGATATGATCTTGATAGTCCCATGTAGCTTCCCTTCAAGTTTCGTGCAATTCCGAATAGATTTGCATGGTAAACGGACGTGACGACTGTAGAGCTGGGTAGAAGGACATAGTCAAATTACTTGGAGATAGAGCGTTTGATTTGCTTGTAGAGTTAGTAGATGCATCTCATCGAGTTCACTTCATTAGGAATGACACCCTAGTGAGTTTCCATGCCTCATCCTGGTCGCTTCCCTTGTATTGATAAATATGTTGATGCTTGAGAGCTATGCTATGGATGTCCATCGCGATGACCCGCAAACATTAGATCCTACTTTCTGCCCAGTCCCTAGAAGATGCACGTGGAGGGATTTTGCCACATGGAAAGGCTCAAGGCAGCAAAAGCTGAACTACCCAGTCTTGACAGCGCAGCAGCCTTCTACAGTAGCCTACGTGGTCAACACATTGAATTTGACAGTCACTTTGCTGCGGGATGTCCCCAACGTGGCTTGTCAAATGCTAGTAAAGATAGCCCGGATGATCATCACCTGCATCCAGCTGTTTAAAGACACTGAAGGTGATGATCATCCGTGGAATCTGTTCTTGGAAGGGCACAAAGGGATCTGCTAGAATCTCCAAGATTCGCTGCCACGACACATTTTGCTGCCACGACACATTTTGATGGCAATGTACTCCAGGCTAATGTACCTGCCTTCACACTACTTGCAAACATTCGAAGAGGCCTTTGTCACACAGGGTTCTTTGAAATCGACTCAAGGATCTTCCATCCTATGGCGAAGGACCTCCAGGCACGGTACGTAGCATACCAACACACATCAAGTGAAAATCCTTTCAGAAAACATCAAGAAGCCCTGGAAGCTGTCCTTCGAATAAGAAGCTTTTCAGCAACACTTGCTTCATTGGAGCCACATCAACGGCCAAAGCACTGAACATGCACGAGGGCGTGCAAGGATAAGGAAGGGGGGAGTGTTTGGTGGATGAAGCGACAAGCGGCCGTTTCCTGAGAAGGGTCATATTTTTATGAGAAACGTTTGTAAAATTCTATTGTAAGAGAGCATCTCTAAGCCGGAGCTTGTCAAAGGATTTATGATTAATCTTCTGGGAGCAATTGTATATTAGAGAGCCAGTTAGAATTTTAGAAGCTTTTGGCCGGACAAGCCATTTGTAAAGACCTAAACTATAAAGGTCATTTTTGTAAGTTTGAACATTATCTTTTTGATAAGAAACTGAGAAGACAGCGTACGATTGAGAGCTCTTTCTTGCTCCAACTTGTAATCTTCGCCATTGTGGCTACGGTAATCCAAATTCAGAGTCGTTTATTGCATTGTGTTCCTCTTACTTTGCTCTTCCATTCAAGCGTAATCATTCAAGATTTGGTGTAGGTTTTTAACTACGAGTTTGAGACCTTAAATCGTTGTTTTGAGTGTTTATATGCGTATTTTATGTTGTTTTGACCCTAGGAGAGGCTTTTGGGACCCTAAAACGACCCATTAGGATCACCTTTTTGCTGTTTTTGCTGACTTTTTGGGATGAACGATCGTGATCTTTGTACCTCTCTAGAATGCTGTAACAGTGATAGGATATGATCTTGATAGTATCCCTGTAGCTTCCCTTCAAGTTTCGTGCGATTCCGAATAGATTTGCATGGTAAACGGGCGTGACGACTGTAGAGTTGGGTAGAAAGACATAGTCAGATTACTTGGCGATAGAGCGTTTGATTTGCTTGTAGAGTTAGTAGATGCATCTCATCAAGTTCACTTCATTAGGAATGACACCCTAGTGAGTTTCCATGCCTCATCCTGGTCGCTTCCCTTGTATTGATAAATATTTTGATGCTTGAGAGCTATGCTATGGACGTCCGTCACGGCGACCCGCAAACAATAAGACCCATGATGAAGCCAAGAACATGAAACTGTCATAATTGTGGTGCTGATGATCATTGGAAAAATGAATTCTAGAGCGTGACAAAAACCTCAAACCAGTTGAAGCCTATTGCATACAATGTTGCAAAAAGGGAGGACACTTTCCGAAATTGTCCTAAAAATCCTTTGAACAAGGGTAAAACCATAGTAAACGTAGTCCAAGTGATACCTAGCAGCTCATCAGAGAGTGAACCAATTGTTCCAATCAAAGTAATCACTAGAGCCCAGGCAAAGAAAAAGAAACACAACTCCTCTGATGATTCGGAAAATACGAAAGTTTCCTCTCAAAGAATCAAAAGGAGCAAAAGCAAAAGATATGAGATGAGAAAACAAAAACAACGGGTTGAAATCGAGAAGAAAGAAAAAAAGCTATTCCAGGAAAAGTTGAAAGAACTTGGAAGTGAAATCAAGGAAACAACCGTGAAATCTGGAGGATCCATTTTGGTTGATAAATTTTTTGAGCCTATTAATGCCGCCTTAGAAGCCTACCAAGCAAGACTTAAAGCAGACCAAAACATGGAAAACAAATGGAAAAACTATCCTTCTCCAAACATGAAAGCAGCGAAGCTGGAAGCATATCAAAATTTGGTAAGAATCACGCAAGAATTGCTAGAAAAACATAAATCCAAGCTTGAAAGTATCGCAAAACCTAAAGAGCTTGTGGTGAGAGACACTAAAGAAAAATCCAATGTGGTGGCAGAACCCCACCTTGAGACAAAAGAACCAGAGCTTATAGTGCCTGACAACGAAGATGCCTTAGACGGAATTCCATTCGTGGAGGAAGACTGTCCAGGACACTTATGAGAAAAAGTGAGAGAGATCAATGATGGAAGCCTAACTCTAAAGTCAGCTTCTATAGAGGAAGTATGGTTGGATAACCTACCTTCTGATATGAACATGGATGTACAATCCTTGGCGGGGATTGCGGATCAAAATCTTCATGAATCTCGAAACCATTGACCTTGAAAACATTACCTTCTTACTTGGGAGATAACGAAGATGAATCCATCGTGTGTAAGACCACTCAAATAAAAAGAGCTGAATAGACCCTAGAAGTAGACAACATTCATTCAATCATGTCTACACCCCTCCAATGCACTCTTACCTTGGGAGAACTGTTAAAACTCAGACCATACTTATGGAATGATTTACAAAAAACCCTAGAGAAGGTGGGGATAACGGGGTTAATCTCAAAAAAATTTGAAAAACTGAAAAATAAAATGGACAACAAAGAGGTTCGATCAGTTCTCATGAACAAAGTCGGAGAATATTGCGAAGGGGAAGAAGGAAACACCACCCTCCCAGTGAAATTTAAGGACATTGAAACCATGGCAATACTGGATAGTGGAGCTGGAATAGCCATAGCCACTAAAGTAGTATGGGAATCCTGGGGACAACCAACCATTAGACAAATGCGAACGAAATTGCAATTGGTTGACGGACACATTGAGAGACCTTTAGGGCTGCTTGAAAAGGTGATAGTCAATTCTTGTGGAATTGAATATCAACACATTTTTGTCATAGTAGACTTCGGGAAAAAACTCAACTATGAAATCATATTGGGAATACCTTTCATGCGGCAAGTACAAATTATCCAAGATTGGGGAAACAATTATCTGTACTTGAAGCAAGTGGGATCTATAACAAGAGTAAATCTAAAAGATCACACTTATAGAGATGTCTTGAAAACACCCATACAGGAGTTTGATTCAGTCTCTTCGGCTGAAACTAAACTTCCATCCTGGTTAAACAAAGACACTTCTATTTGGATGTGTGGAGCTTCAAAAAATGGAAGCTTAACACGGGAAGAATGTATCCTAGAAAGGGACTACACAGACGAAGCCTACGTACCTGAACCCTTTCCAGAGCATTTGTTTGAGCCATTTGAGTGGACTCAAATTTTAGCGACAATGGATGTAGAATATGTCTATGCCTACTCAATTTTGCAATGAGGATGGCTACGACATAATTCCCATCCAAATGATTTCAATACTCAACATTGAAGATGAAGACGAGGAACCCAAGGACTTAATGAAAGCTCAACAAGTCTTTTCAGACCTCTATTACGATGCAACTGATGAGTTAGATGAACACTTAGCTACCTCAGAAGGGTCGGGGTCAGAAAAAGAGCATATGAGAGCTAAGCTACTCTTAAAAGGACAGGAGGAAAAGTTTTTTGACTTTCCAACCCAAAAATCAAGAAGACAAAAAAGTATAGACGAAAAAGAGACACCAAAAACGTGAAAACACGACCTATGCCATTAGTCTCTAGTAAAACACAATTCTTGATGCAGATAGATGCAAATGATTGTGTCAAGGACAAAATCACTGGCAGATATTCTTCAAACAAAAACTCAAAAATGTCTCAAACATGGAGAAAAACAAGGAAGGGTACTCAAGTAAATCCACAAGATAAGAAACCACTCATGACACGAGTCGAGCGAAAAAAGAAATATCAAGAGTTGAAAAAATCTCTAAAGGAGATACACACAACCAAAATGGAAACCACGGAAGAAGATGGTAAGGATGTAATGCATGCTCCATCCCATTATAAAAAGTATACTCTCCAAGATCAAAAAATTATAGTCAAACAACCTGTTAGGGAACTATGGAAACAGAGCGAGTCTTACAAAGGACCTGAAAACGCTAACAAAAGAGACTTGGCTGAACCAAGAGAAGAGGCCAGACCTGCTTACATTGCGACTAACCTAACATAAGAAGAAGAAGAGCTTTTGTTAATCTTGTTAAAGGAATACCAAGATATCTTCGCTTGGTCGTACAAGGATCTCAAGGGTGTTGATACAGAAATCTATCAACATACCATACCCATGAGAGATGATGCGAAACCAAGTAGACAGAGGCCATATACGTATAATGAAACATTTGCGAGGAAGATAAAAGAAGAAATTGAAAAACTAAAGGAAGCCAAATTTATTTACGAAATTGAACACACGGATTGGGTGTCTCCAATTGTGGTAGTACCCAAGAAGAATGGAAAATTACGAGTGTGTGTTAATCTCAAAAAGGTGAATGCAACTACCATTACAGACAATTTTTCTCTTCCAATCACAGAGCATGTTTTAGAATGAGTTGTAGGAAAAGAAGCTTACAGCTTCTTAGATGGCTTTTTGAGATACAATCAACTTTTGGTTGACCCAAAAGATCAGCATAAAACTGCTTTTGCAACAGAATGGGGTATATTTTCCTATTGGGTTATGCCGTTTGGGTTAAATAATGCTTCAGCCATGTTTCAAAGGTTAATGAGCCATGATTTCAAAGAATATCTTAGGAAATTCTTAGAAGTATATATAGATGATCTATACGTACGTTCATCAATTCGGCCTGATCATTTTGAACACCTCAAAAAGGTATTTGAAAAATGTAGACTTTATAAGATTTGCTTAAATCCTGAAAAGTGCACATTCATGGATAGACAAGGAAAAATTCTTGGACATATAGTGTCTAAAAATGGCATTGCTACTAATATTGAAAAGATTCATGTCATTGCTGATTTGCCTAGAGCAACAACAGTAAAGGGTGTACAAGCCTTCATGGGGCATTGTGGATATTACCGACGGTTCATCTACATGTACGCTATCATAGCAAAACCCATGTATAGCTTGATTACACATTTTGAGTGGACCAAGGCATGTGAAGAATACTTCATGAATCTTAAGCAAGCTTTCACCTCAGCTCCAATATTGAAAGCACCAGATTTAAATAAGGTATTCCATGTACATGTAGATGCTTCCAATTTTGCTATCGGTTGTATACTAGCTCAACTAGGAGACGAGAAAATTGACTTTCCTATTTCTTATGCTAGCCCACAATTGAACATGGCGGAAAAAAATTACACCACCACCAAAAGGAAAGGATTAGGAATGATCTATGCCGTTAAAAAGTATAGACATTACCTATTAGCCAACAATTTTGTGTTCTTTGTGGACCACCAAGCTTTGTTGTATTTGGTCAACAAGCCATGCAGCACAGGGAGAATAGTGAGATGGTTCATCATTCTTCTGGAATTTTATTTCACTGTGGTTGTAAAAAAAGGCACTACGCATCAACAAGCAGATCATTTGTCAAGGATTGTTTCAGGAGAATCACCTAAAGGGGTAGACGATGATCTACCAGATGCCTATTTGTTTTCCGTGGAAATGATACCTAGATGGTCAAAAAACATTGTGTCATTGATGACAATAGCCCAAGTGGATTCACAAATACCACTTCCTATTACGATCATATTAATCGAGCAATTGGCTATGTATCAATTACTAGCTGGTAGGTTATACAAAAGAAATCGAGACGGGATATTTCTCTTATGCATTAATCTTGAAGAAAAATAACAGTACCTAATTCAAGCACATGTTACCATAGTAGGACTTCACTTTACGGAATACCAAACTATGCAACGAATCTTGAGACTTGGAGTATTTTGGCCGACTATGAAGAGAGATGTTCGATCTTTTGTAAAGTATTGCCTTCAATGTCAAAAACAAACACCCATACCTCATGTAACATTATTTCAAATGTCACCTCTTCCTAAGTGGAGTAATTATCTGGTTACTTACTTATCGAGCCGAAAATTTCCTGAGGATATGAGTAAACGCCATCAAAGAGCAATTGAAATTGAAGCAAGAGACTATGCCCTTATTGTGAACCAATTGTATCGGAGAGGTAAAGATCAACATTTGCATCTTTGTGCAAATGAAAACGAGTATATTCTGATTATAGAACAAGCACATGATGGATTAGCTAGAGGTCACTTTTTAGTGAGACCACCGCAAGAGCAATCTTGATGGCAGGCATATGGTGGCCAACACTTTTTGCAGATGCCAAAGAATATGTTCGAAGGTGTGATGCTTGTCAACGAGCAAAAATGCCAACACGAGTAGATAGCATGCCCTTAAGACCAATGATGGGGCCTAGAGCTTTTGCAAAATGGGGTATAGATTTTGTTGGACCAATACAGCCACCTACTTATAGAACCTAAGCTCAATATATCATTGTAGCTACGGACTATTTGACCAAGTGGGCCGAGGCTAAAGAAACTCAAAAGAATGATGCCAGAACCACTGCTGCATTCTTATATGAGTATGTATTCACGAGATATGGACTACCAATACAGATTGTCAGTGATCGGGGAACTCATTTCCTCAATGAGTTAATCGAGTATTTGCTTAATGAGTTTATGGTCATCCATAACAAATTAGCTCCCTATCACCCACAAGCAAATGGACAAGCTGAGCATACAAATAAAATTCTTAGCTCGGTGTTGACTAAAGTGGTTAGTTCATGAAGGACAGACTGGGAAATGAATCTCCATGCTGCTCTATGGGCTTATTGAGTTTCATTTAAAATAGCTTTAAATGCTACACCCTTTAACCTTGTTTATGGTCTTGACACCATACTTCTAATAGAATTTCTATTGCCGACATTAAGGGTAGCACAGAATCTTGAATGGACTAGACATGAATTGCCAGAAAGACTTGAAGATTTGGAAAAGCTAGATGAGCAAAGGCTAACTGTTGTAGCTCACATCTATGCACAAAAGCGAAAACAAAAACAGTTTTTTGATTGTCACTTAATCATAAAAATCTTCAAGAAAGGGGACTTAGTTTTAGTCTATTCCCTTAAGCAACACATTCTCAAGTTTAAGAAAAAAGAAAACGGACCGTTTATCATTGAAGATGTATTTCCAAGTGGTGTAGTAAAATTGTCCACCCTAGATGGTGAACCAATGGTTAATTGGATTAGTGGATGTCGTTTAAAGAAATACAATTTGCCACTAACCAATGAATTGCTAGAAAGAATGCATGCAGCCAAGCAAAGGAAGATTAAACGATAGCAGATTATTGATGAAGCCCAAGAGGAAGCTCGGCTTCGGGTACTCAAGCGGAAAGCTGCTCTCAAAAATCAACAGATACCGATTCCCATGAACACTCTGGAAATAGATGATTGACAATGGGAATTACCTAAAGACGCAGTTTTAACAGATGATGACTGGTTAGACGGAATGGACCTGCGCATCAAAGTAAAGCTCAACAATCATAGCACCAATGCTTTCGTCGACAAAGGAGCTAGAGTAAATGCAGTCAGTTATTCCACGTACAAAAAGGCAACAAGTCAAGCATTGATAGCAAGAATAACGACAATCAAAGGATGCAACAAGAACCCAACCCCAACATTGGGAGTGGTCAACTTGAACGTGATAGTACATGGATGTTCATGTCCTCGTCAATTTGTATGCTTACCAGATGAACACATGAATGAGACGATAATTCTTGGAATTCCCTGGATGCGAACATACAAAGCAGTACCGGATTGGGATATAAATCAGCTAATGCTATGACCTAAAGGCGGGCAGCTCATTGTTCCAATTGCACCAAGCAAGGAGGAATGGAAAAGAAGCAATCAACAGATCATCAGCAGACCAAACCACAAAGTAGTCAATCTTCTCTATCCCCTCGACAAGAAAATGCTACAAGTAGCATGCAAGGAGTCAGGAAAATTTGGGTACCAAAAGCACAGCTTAAGGATAAATTGATTAAGATCTGGGTGCCTAAAACTTCACCGGCAAAACAAAAGAAGGTTCCAAGGGTTAAAGCACAAAGACAAGCATCTCCGAGCAAGGAACCTAACATGAAAATGGTTTGGAAGAAAAAGGAGCACTTATCTTCTCCACAAACCATAAAACCAATCAAGCAATGGCGAGTTAAGTCTCAAAAGACTTCACCACACCATACAACACCAATCAGACCAAGCTACCAATGGCAAGAAAAAGCTCGACAACAGTCAAAAGTGCTACCAACACCTCAAGCAATCAGTGTGCTAAAGCATCCTGATGGTACAATCAAACAAAGAGCACACAAGCTACAAGATTTGCTATTTGGAAGACATCAGCAACAAACCTCGACATCAGACACCCTTGAGTTTGATTACTCAAGACCCAACTCTTGCACAATGGTTTGAATTGCATTGATCTTCATAGCATGGTAGTGCCAACCATGGCTATGCATAGACACAATTGTTCAACCCATGCGCATAGTCGTCTCGGAGAACGCCATCTAGGAGGGGTGGAAGGGCACTAAGTACTAAGTAATTAAGGGCAATGCTTGAAGAGGGAGGAAAAAGTTAGATGTTAACCTGTGATTTTTTGAAAAATTATCTAATAATGCCCTTATAATTCATCATCAAGGGAAAATTCACTGATAATAACTTCTCGATGAGTGTAAATAGTGTATATACTATCAGAAAATCATAAAAAATAGTCATTTTTTGGATATTTTTATCACTTTTATTGATAATGCGGCTTAAAAATAGAAAAATCCAACAAAAAACAATAAATCTATGTTTTTTAATGGATTTTCTTAATTATTAGATTTTCACTATACGTTTTTAGAGCACTTTGCTATTTTCTTTGATTTTTTCAAATAAACAGGTAAAAAATTAATAATAAATAGCAAGGAAGCTCAGATGGAGAGACAGAAGACACGATGGTGATCAAAAAGACAAGGCAGACAAGCACAAAAATTTTCAATGAAATCAGAAGATGGAAGCGGGAAGCCTAAATCGGCTAGGCCTACTTTTGCAAAATTCTTGTAGAATGAGCTACAGGAATCCGATCACAGAAATTTTTGAGTCTAACATAGATTTCACGTCTTAGTAGGACTAACGCAAGATTTTGGATAAAATTGGTTCGGGAAGTCCGGGTATAGATATCCAAGGTAGGCTCTTGCAGCCTTTGTAGAGAGAGATTTTGACCTCTTTTGCGCGACTTTTTCGGAGGCCACAGTTGATCATTTTCAGCGCCATCTCACACGAGACATGAGGGGTAAGTTCTTTACTCGTCAATGATCCATTTTGTACGGCCGGTAGCTAGTCTAAAGCCCTAGAAAAAACCCTAGAAATCGAGCAGTGCACAAAGACCTACGACCAAAAACTGACCATAGCGGCCTACCAGCTCGACCAAATCAGATGGGATTTGAACCATAGCCTGCCCTAACATAATAGAACCTTTCTATACCCACAATTGACCATTCGGCAAGGGTTGAGGGGGTCCCCAATAGAAAAACTAGGTTTTTGGCAAATGCTAGAATCCCGATCTGAGTCTACAGATGGCTTGCTTATGAGGTCCATATACAATGTATATGATTGGTTTGGTGAAATCAATCAATCAAAGCCCTCGAAAAGCAGAAAACAACTCGAAGGTTACAAAGCGTCAAATTCGACATACGGGGTCAAACTGACTCCAAATGAGCCAGTATTGGACAAATTGCTTCATGACTATGTTGCGGACAAGTCCAAAGCCTCAAAGTTGACTGACCAACCCAACAGGTAGTGTAGTAACAGAAAACAATGATTTTAGAGTCGACAAAGCACAAAGTGATGCCGGCATGGCCAAACTTGACCAAATTCAATTAGAACTTGTTTTAGGTGTATAGAATATGTCTAGGTCAAAAGATGTAAGTTTTGCAAAGAATTTGTCACTGTTGTAAAAAATCACGATTATTTACTTTTGCATCATTTTTTCTTGGAAGTTGTCACCTCCCCTCACCTACCATGTGTACACACCTATTACATGCCAAAAATCAAGTATGAGCCAGAATGACCACCCATTGCTTGAAAAATTGTCAAAAAATGCAAAGAAGTCTTTGCAAGCCAATTTGTTGGTTATGGACCACATTTCTTGATCCAAATCACCTTATATCTTATATACAAGGTCTATACAATGCCTATAACCATTTTGTACAGAAAAATGGTAATTTTGGAAGAAAAGTTAATAATCGTGATTATTTACTTTCTAGACAAAATTGAAAATTTTGGATATTTTGCCATCATACATCCAAAGTACATGATGTGTTAAGCCCACTAGCCAAGTTTGAACCAATTTGGAGCTCAAAATCTCAAATTTCCTTTATATCTACTGTTTCCGAGACCTAAAGCCAAAATATGGTACCATTTTCACCCTATGCATCCAAATGAGCCCATATTTCACTCAGAGCATGTATTTGGTATATACTTCAAGCCTATGAAGCCAAGTTTGCAAAAAGTTGAAAATTTTGCTCAGCTGTAAATAATTGCGATTATTTACTCTGGTTGCAAAGATTTGTTTTGACTTTATAGTTTTGTTCTTTGCATGTTTTTATGGGGGAAACCCAATCTCCGAGCGAGCAAATCCGAGCGATCTCACCACACCGAGCAAAGAGTTACAAAGAAAGTGAAAACATTTAATCAAATATGGACAACCAACAGTTTTTTAGATCATATAGTAACTTGGTAAGTCACAATATGTTTTACAAGAAACACCCAATGGATTCAAAACTCTGAGCTTCTAGCAAAATTGTGTAGCATAGTTGTGTGTATTTTTACGATTGTGTCTCATACAAGGCACAAGGAAATATACTTAAAACAATGAACTTACAAGGCACCGCCAAAAGATGAGAATCTGTCGATTACTACTAAAATGAAAGTTAGCAGTAACTCTAAACTCAAACAAAATATTAGTACTGTCGTTTTCTAAATACATGGTAAGTAAGTGTGTTCCTTGCACTTGGCATATCCCAAAAATTCAAAATTGCAACCTGAAAACTCCTAGAACGGTGGTTGATAGTTAAGGTGAATATCAACAAAAGCCTGCAAACATCACACGGCAAATACCCTAGGGATGCACAGTTGCCCTAGTGCCCCCAAGGGCTTGAAAAAGTTCCACCTTGGTCAAAGCAGCCTGGTGAATGAACTCATGGGCATCTGAGTTTAACCCAAGAATTTGAAGAAACACATAGTACATGTGTTTGCATGGCACATATGTATGCTTTTTTGATTCTCTCTTTTGAAAGTCCTCACATGTACATCATGGAAAATCAGAGATTGTCACTGAGTATGTTATGCCTTTTTCCTTGGATCCCTCTGTGCTAACATAGAAAACATGTGTTTCGTTGCACACAACAATCACCTCTTTCACCAATTCCTCTTGAAGTGTGCACCCCAAATCTATCCTTGTTTGAAAATCTTTTGTCAGCTTTGATCTCCACTTAACAATCTTCCCATCCCTGTATTTAGGCCGGAAGGCACTAGGAACCCTATTTCCTCCTCTCAAACCACTGCCAAGATTTGCAAGTTTTGCTACAGATTGAAGGACAAAACCATTTCTCTAGTACTTTGCTTCAATTAGCGTCAATTGTGTTCCTTGAGCTACAATCCAAACACCTGGGGCTGGGCCAGGAGCTCCCACAATCATGTCATGTACCCGCCATGTATGCATATTATTGGAGTTACAGAACCACACAAAACCTTCGACTAACCCGCCTGGACTTGTAGCTGAGGCAGGATATTTTCTGCGTCCCCAAAAGCATGGGGCAGCAACCCCCTGTACTGTATCATCATTCCTCTCATTGATGTATCTTGCACATCGAGCACTCTGATCACCAACCATCCCAAAGCAAGTCATCTTTCGACCAGGTTCTGTTCTTCGTATAGCCCAAACCGTCTTTGGAACATTCACCTCATGCCAATGCTCACCAACTCGAGACCTACTATTGCCTTGCATACGAGGCCCTATGATAGGTTCAGTGACTGTCACATATTCTGGTCTGTGGCTATCTTCATCAAGCACCTCATCTGCATCAACAAATATTGAACATTTCTTCTTTACACTCTTCTCTTGCAAAGGTGTTCTATTCATCTCAGGGGTTTGTAGTCCCATCTCTGACATTGAAGAGTGTGTCAAGTCAATGAGGGTTTTTGAAGCTGATGCAGTTGATGATCGACCTAAGAATCGCTTTGCAAGATCATCAATTCCCGGACCAGTGGCAGAACTAACACCTTTTAGATAAGCATTGTATTTTACACTTTGCAGCACCACCATAGCCATGTCGGCACCAGCTGCCTCATACAAGCTAATTTTCTCCTTGTAACCAATAGATGCACGCATACTGGCATGTTTGGCCTCAGAAAAGTTTGTTGTGGGCACAAAAATTCCAGACTCATCTTGTGTTACAAATCTCTCTCCCCAATGTTGTTCTCTTACATCCCACCAAGCCATCCATGTCTCTAAACAAGCAATCTCTCCATCCACCACATGGCCTGCCTTCCAAAATCGACGTAGATCTTCTTTGCAAATGTCTCCTTGATTATCAGATGGTGCACTCCGCCATTTTCGGCATAGAATTTTGTGATCCTCCTGTGAAGATGGACGGATACACTTAATGGTGTGTCGAATCATGGACTGCTCCCAGTGAAAGCCACACGATCGTTCTTTGGAAGGTATTTTATTTTTTGCTCCTCCAAAGTAGACAGTTCGCACAGCAATCCAATTTGCATTTGCTTCATCCGCCATGAAACCTCTGAATTCTGGCTTTTCAAACCCTTGATCTTGCACAACTTTATTCAACATTTCCCAAAACTCTATCTGAGCATACTTATTTTCAACTGTGAATTCACATGTGGCAATTGTCATTAATTCACGCACAAATGGGTCGTAAACATGAGCAGACATGGTCGGCCACCCTTGAACACGATGCACATGATCAAAGTGGACCCACATGTGCTCTAAGTTTCCTCCTGGACGCATCTTATTCACCAAGTCAACTCCACTACCTGGACCCTTGATTGACATCTTGAACACATGTGGCTGCTCTGAACCTCCTAGTTGTCCAGGAAAAAGAACACTATGAATAAAAGGATACCTGCATTTGCTTTTGAGGTCTAGAACAGCTTCTAATCCTTTTGCAGTTAACTGCTTTGACCTCTTAGCAGTTTCTAAGCTCCTCTCTATTCTCCGCTTGCTAGATAAGGGTGTAATGGTATCAAGAAACTCTGAAAACTCTTTATCTTCAATTGTGTTGCATTCGTCTGCACTATTTATTACTAACTTGTCCAGTATCACATCTTGGGTGGCAACACGTTCTAGTTGCTTGGCAGTTGTGAAAGGATCTTGGTTTGCTCTAGCTTGCAGAATTGAATCAATCATTTGTTCAGCAGATCTATTCTTTCCTTCAGCACATGGGTGCTTATGTTCTCCTAAATGAATAGCACATCGAGTAAGCGCGAACTTATCTTTGGGCAAACAGTAATAGATAACAGCAGGGCATGTTGCAATACATGAGGGCATTTGACTGCAATGAATGCAAACCACTGTCCCTTGGAAAGGTGTTAATGTTCCGATGGGAACATCTTTGGAGAGACGGCCACGCCACTGAGACTCATTATGTACTCTGGAACGCACATAGAAAGAACAGGCGACATTGTTGCAACGAAGATGACCTGAACACCTACTGAAGCGGATGGCACCAGGAAAGATATCACTACTGCATGTGACATATTCTGTCCACAAATGACTATCATGACGTTGCTCCATTCCAACCATTGCATTATCATGGTTTGTCGGTGGCAACTCAAATGCAATATAACCATCATAGTGTGCAGGGAGCTCATTACATTTAAAAATTTTCTGAGCCTTTGCTAAAGCAGAGTGAAGGTTGCTTTTACTAGGCATTGTCTGAATAAAATCTATTACACTTGTTAGCTTCTCATTGATGTCACTTGCATCCACATCAATGACTATTGGGGAAGCTCTACTTCCATGGGACCTTGGCTGTTTAACAGAATCTCTTACATGCACCTTGAAGAACTGACTCAATTCATGATCCAACAGGAAAACTTCCTCACCTGAGGTTGAAAGAGTTGTTTCTATCTTTACCTGTTCTCCATACAAAGTTAATGGGTGAAGCGAAAACGAGTCGGTTAACAAGCCAAAACCTTCTCTCACTGACTGCACAGGTAATTCATGCACTCTGTTTTCAAAAAGCAATAGCAACTTCTGCCCACGGTCACGACCATAGATAGTAATTTGACGACCCATTGTAACTTACTGACACCCGCTCCCTTCTAAACTCTCACCCGCTCTTCTCTGCAGGTTTGATTATCTAACAGACAAGTCTATAAATAGATTAATCTAAATTATATTATAATATTTATGTTCATTATCTCTTAAATATCATATATGTAAAATTCCACTTATAATATGAATTTATGTTGCGTTATTTAAATTTTGTAAAAGAGAGAGAGAGAGAGAGAGAGAGAGAGAGAGAGAGAGAGAGAGGGAGAGAGAGGGAGGTAGAAATTCAAAATTGAATATTAGAAGTTGTCAGGATCTTGAGAAAAAAAAGATATCGATTGGGACAGAAATTGCGACGGCTACGTCATGTCATGATAACTGTCTTAACTAAAAGACGTTGACAGTTCGTCATAATAACAAGCTCGCACTTGCGCTCATTTAAGATTGCCACCACTCATTTGAGATTTGCCACTCTTATTATTCAGTGTTTGTAGGATTTTCTCACATTGAAGAACGACCTCTCCCTAGCCTTGCCCTCAAAACGCCCTCTCCCTAGCCTTGCCCACCCCCTACTATCACCGCGTCCTCACCCTCCTTGCCCTTGCTCTATGCTTTGTTGTTGGTACGAGTCCCCCACCTTCTCGCTTTCCTTGTGTCCACTTTGGTTCTACACAGTCCTTTTGCTCGGGCAGTCGTAGGTGTGTATGTGCTAGCAATAAGGATATGGTGGTCTATTTCTGCTCACCTTCATTTTAACCTTCATTTTAACCATTGCTGAGTACTCACCTTAAGGATATGGTGGTCATTCTTTGGTACTCACCTTACCATCGTTTTGTAAGCAGTGGCTGACCTTGGTCTTGGTGGAATAGTGAATAACAATGCCTCAAGCTATGCAGAAAAGGCTCCTCAAGCTATGCACGCCGGCCTGCATCTCTACAGCGTCAAGAAGGTGTGTGATGAGAGAGAGAGAGAGAGAGAGAAGACAGAGAGAAGCACACAAGATAATCACGCAAGAGAGAGAGGCGAGTGAGTTGTATGTTCTCTACAAATAAAGCGTCTGCATAGAAGGCAGAGGCTAGCCCTTGGTTTTGCTGAGTCGGAAGAGCTGGGCCTGAAGCATTGCCTTTCACTGCAGCATTTACCTTGCTGTGGGTATGCACGCCGGCGTGCATACCTACACATATCTTTCTTGTTGTGATGGTCGAGGGTAAAAAACGGGCATTGGCTTGGGCGGCAATACATAATGTTCAGTGTTATCAAGCATCTGATGCTCTTCCTCAGATCGCTCCAAGATTATTCCAAGATTGTACTAGGGGCCTGAAGCATTGCCTTTCACTGCAGCATTTGCCTTGCTGTGGGTATGCACGCCGGCATGCATACCCACACATATCTTTCTTGCTGTGAAGGTCGAGGGTAAAAAACAGGCATTGGCTTGGGCGGCAATACATAATGTTCAGTGTTCTCAAGCATCTGATGCTCTTCCTCGGATCGCTCCAAGATTATTCCAAGATTGCACTAGGGACCTGAAGGGGTTTTCCAGTTTAAAAGGTTTTATAGCGGTGAGATTCAATGCTTTCAACACTGGTTTCGGCGGAGGTTCCATGGCAGCTTGTGTAGTTTGCAACAACTCTATGGCATCGTGGAGTTTTTGGATTTCTTCTTCTGGGGCCGAGTAGGCAGCTGGCTTATTTACTTTACCCTTCTTTGTTGTTTTCACAACTACAGGACCATTATCCGCTTTAAGCTGCTTAGCATTGGCATTTTGGATGGTGACAGAGTCGGCCGTAGTGTCTTAACAGGATTTTTTCAATTTCTTCTTTTTGTTACTCTTATTTGTAGATGTGGTGCTCTTGCCATCTTTGGCTACCCTTTGTAGTGATAACAGGATCATCCCTCGTAACCATGGTTGAATTCAAACTTTGTTGAATGTTTGTTTTTGTTTTGACAAATAGGTCAACTACGTAAATTGCCATGCCACATCGACACTTGCTGGAGATCTAGCAGAGGTATCTTGAAAGGGCACTCATATCTCCTTTCTTGAAAGGGCACTTTTCTCATTTGTTGCGCATTCATATTTCTAGAAAGGGCACTCATATCTCCTTTCTTCGGTATCTTGAGCCCTTTCATTTTGGTCCAAACTTTGGCCAACCGCTTGTACTCCTTTCTTAGGTATCTTGAGCAAAGGTAAGTACAGGATTAAACAAGCTCATTAGTAGCATGTATTTTGAAAAGCTAATATGTGGATTATTTTCTGAAATAGTGTATCTTGGATTCGTGGGAGCCAATTTCTTCTACACAGAACAATTCTATAAGATGCCGACAAATCCGAAGAAACGTAGAGGTCTACCTCCTACACGAAGAGGACGCCCTCCTTCCAGGTACGTAAACACGACGCACACTTACATTCATTGCCTGTAGGCATGCATGTCGGCGTGCATGCCTATAGGCAGTATTTCAAGAATATGCTACATGTCGAGCACATTCTCAAAATACTGCCTGTAGGCATGCACGTCGACGTGCATGCCTACAGGCAATGTATTTGAATATGAAGCTCATTCCATAAGCAAGTAAATTGAGCATATATTCAAAAACTGTCTCTAGGCATGCATGCCGACGTGCATGCCTAGAGACAGTATTTCAAGCATGTATTCAAAAACTGTCACTAGACTTGTTCGTTGAACATGCCTGTCGACGGGTATGCCTAGAGACAGTTATTGGCATTCTTAAAATACCAACTCTAAGCATGTATAAAATAAGTTTAAAGGACTTTTATATGGTAAGATTTTGATTGTCTACAGTTTTTTTGCTATCTTAAGGATTTGAAAAACCTCGTGTGAGGTGTCCAAACGACTGAAGTATTTTTGAAATATTATACCATGTACAAAGGAAACTCTGCCCGTTTTTTTTGAAGATATGATTATTTTGTTTTATGTAGTCCTTCTACATGTGGACGAACTGGAAAAGGTACAAGAAGCAAAAGAATGTCTGTGCAACCACTTGACAGTGGTGATCAACTGTCGTCAATATTAGTAACAGAAATGTCAGGGTATCATGACACACAAGAGGATGAAGTTTATTCTATGGACATTGGTCAAGGGTCTACGCATGAGGTTGATACTATGCATGATATTGATGATATGGTGGCTCCTGAAGAGAATAATCTTCAAATTATTCCATGGGAAATACGAGCAGAGGTCACTTCAGCTGTAGAGATTAGTGAGGAGCAAAATATTTACATGCATAGAGGTGCTGATATACTACATACCACACGTATGTTCAGTTGCTTTGATTGTCCCTCTATACCATTGTGTAGGCTGATTCCTTATGCTAGAGTAAGAGGACTTAGAGATGATCTGAGTGGATTGAAAGCTGCATTTGCAAAAGAACGGTATATGCCAGAAAAAGGTGCTTTCATTGTTTCAGTTTGGACATGCAAGAAAGAGAACTCCATTGTGACAGGTTAGTTTAAAGTTGTTTTTGATATCATATCATGGAGTTTTTTTCATTGTGTTAATCTTTGTTTTCTTGTTTTGAAGATGACATCAAGAAAAAGTGGGATCCTCTTTGGAGAGAAATTAATGAAGAGTTTGAGTCAGAGCTTAAAGGCCAATCAAGATTTGCAGAGCTTTCCGACCACATGTTTTACGTATGGGAGGGCAACCATCGCACGCTTGCATGGACTGAAGCAATCAAAGAGAAGTTTTCAACTTCAAAAGAAAAACATTGTAGGGTGCTTTGTACTATCATAGATCCCACAAAGGTTCCTGAGATTGCTTTACTGAGCAGCTTACAAAGAATGAATGTGTAAGTTTCTATGAAGACATATTTTGGAGCTCTTGGAATAATTCATAGTTCAAGCAACCCTTTTGATGACTAGTGAGCCTTCACTCCTCCTATGACATTGACATCATCTTTGTGTTTTTGGTTTTCATGTTGTTTTTGATAAATTCGTCGGCATTTATGTATTGTCATTAATGAAATTTAAAGATTTTGATTTCATGTATATTGACTATATATGCTTTTGCATGTCTGTGGAAGTGTATTGCCAATTTACGCAGAAGCGACAGCTCAACGGATGGTGGAGGAATCACAATACGACTATCCTGTCTTCGAAACGCCTAAAAAACGCAATGTTTTCATTGATGATGAATGTGACTCTTTATAGAGTCAAATGAATTATCATATGTTGCAAGATTTTGTCATCGCGACAAATAGTTCATACTTTTCTTATTTGATTTTGCAAGTCAATTTTTTAAAATCCTCATGTGAGGTGGCCATTAATGGACCCAGGATATATTTTAAAATTTTCTTCCTCTTGCAAAGGAAACTCTGTCTGATTTTATAAGAATTGTCTTATAGTAATGGTTTGATAGTGTAACTTGTAATATGGACTGTGTATAATGCCAATTATTTAACTTGCAAATGTAGAGCTTGTTGAATTTAGTTTCTTGTTTCATTGTTTAGTTCTTGATCTATACATGCATGTAAACCCTAATTTTTTTGCACTTTACGAATATCCTCTCCATTTCGAACGCATAAAAAACATAGTGTTTTCATTGACGATGAATTCGACTCTTCAACATAGGACCTTCCAATTCTTTTGAAATTTTCTTCCTCTTGCAACAAATGAAATGCTTTTTTCATTACATTTTACAAGTCAATATTTTGATATCGTCATGTGAGGTATTCGCTCGGATTTATATTCGCTCGTAAAATGTCGCTCGGGATACGGTAGAACTCGTTTTTATGCATCCATGCTTGTTTAGAAATTGATTTGAAGCAAATTGGACCAAAATTGTCAGTATTTCAGCCTAAAGGACATTTCAGAGAAAATTTTGACAAATCTGCTAACTTTGCGCTCTATTCATTGAACAGGATCCATGCATGCAGCAGAGATATCCAAGAAGAATCTCAGCCAAAAGAAGAAGTTGCAAGAACTGCCCGCTTATCAACTAGACCCTGATTCAGTCAAAGCAGCCAAGGCAGCATACCTCTCCAAAGAACAGCTCGAAGAGCATCACACTACAGTCTTCACTGACAGATTCAAGAGTGAAGAGGGGCATCAGGTGGAGTTTCAACTCCTATCTAAGGAAGTATACCATGTTTCTGTGAAGCCAGAGACCAAAGAAGCCAACCGCAGGCTAGGACTCAGAGACTTCTACAAACAAGAGCCTTGCAGAGTGGATTTTCAGAAAGCTTACGAGCTTTTATCCACAATCAAAGAAGATGGAACGGCCCAAATATCTGACATTCAAGGAAACAAGGTCAAGGTGGTCATAACCAAAGATATAGTGGCAGAGGCACTCAGAGTGCCTACAGAGGGAATGACCATGAGAGCAAGGGATAGGAAAACAATAAGGACTTTTACCAAAGAGACCGCCGTGGCTACCTTTGCAGATTTGATTCACAAACAGGTGGAAGAGCCAGCCAGATTATACCATCAGCACTTCCATTTTTTGGCAAAAAGGCCACCAAGGTACACCATGCCGAATCACACGGTTGCCACTACTTTTACACATGTTCTCAAATCAACAACCAGGCAGCCAGTGGACCACGCTCAATGTCATAATAATCAATATCTAATTCTCCTACATGATTTTCTCATATTAAACTGATCATTTAATGTGGGGAAGTGCTAGGGGAGAAAAAGCTAGAATATTGGTTAAGCTAGCAGACCGGCCACAGTAGGGATCCAAAGGAGGGAAAATAGGGATCCAAAGGGGGGGACCATCTGCAAAAGAACCATGTGCAATAATGGGCTAAAAAGACCCTAAGGTTCAGCCCATTAAGACTTCCAAAATGCTAAGGTTCCAAAATTCAAAGGCTGTGTCCAAAGGGTTAAAGCTTAGGATAAATTGGGTGGTTTGTGTACTCTCCAAAGTCAACACACATCCCTACACATGAGGGGGCGAGCCCTAAAGGTAGGGGGATGAGAGAGAAAGACTAAAAAACTTACACACACACACAAGCTCCCATTTGAACACAAAGGGCATAAAGGACACATGTCAGATGCCTAAGCTAGTTGCTCCCAAAGTGTGCTCAATTCCTATTGGATGACCCTTGACGTGGACCAATGAGAATTAGGCTAGAGTAAATATAGTCTAATTAATTTTGAAACACTTAAGAAAAAGAACCAATGAAAATTAAGTCTCCTGGATAATTATTGGACAGCCCGTGAAGGGGTCCAATAGGAATTGAGCAGCCCAATGGGCTACTTAATTCCTATTGGCCAGAATGGGGAAAGGTCCAATGGGGATTTAATTCATTTAATTCAATTAAGTTTAATTGATAAAGCTCTCTCTCAAAAAGGGAAAGAGGGACACATGTAAGAAGGCTCTTCAATTTACCCCTATTTTCCTATTGGCTAAGCTTGGCACTGTCCAATGGGGAGCTTGCAAGAGCAAATAGCAAGAGGGCTCGCCCAAGAGAGAGAGGGGGCTGATTTTTGCAAGGCAATATCACACACACACTCACACAATCTCATGTGTGAAGAAAGAGAAGACTATCTCTTCCCAAGCTTTAATGGAGAGCTCATCACCTACTCCAAACTTGTGAGATAGAAGCCTACATCGACACACTCTTGGCATGTGGATGCAAATCCAACCAAGAGCCAAGCTTCAATGCATGCTCATCTCCTCTACCATGCTAATTACTAAGCTAAGCTATGCTAATATGAGTGATTATGTGAGGAGATGCACATCTTTCTCGTAAGATACTCCTTCTTCCTCTCAATCTACTCTCATACCCTGCTAGCTCTCACCATCTTCGAAGGTGTGAGAGGTCTTGGGTCTGAGACCCGGGATAATTGATGTTGTGTTTGCTAAGTGTTTTGCTTAGTGCATGAAGCTTTCATCTTTATTGCACTAGCTAGTCTTGAAGGAACACAAAGAATTGTATTGTACAATGTCTCTCTTGATGGGAGAAACCATAATACAAAGCATTTTGGAGGGGGGACCGGCTCCATGCAAATCCGGTCCTCAAGTGTTGTAAATAGCTTAATTTCTCTCTCTTTTGAAAGTATTCTTCATGCTATCTAACTAGTGTTATGCTTTTTGTTGCTCTCTCCACCCAAGCACTCTTGTAATTCTCATTAGGAATCTATTCTAATGAAATGCCCACTATGTTCATGCTAATTTCCGCTACACACAAGTTTTTAGGCCATTAAATGTTACATTGGTATCACAGCACAAGGTTTCTCTTTTCTTGCTCAAGAAGGGAGGTCCTCAAGCTAGCTATAAATGGTTGGTATTATTAATTGCCTGTGAGTAAGTAGAATAGGGATTTTTCAACCTTGTAGTGCGCCTGCCTTCGTGCGGTTAACGGGGCATCACCGTCGAGAGCTATGGTCTTAATAGTGGAGTCCTACGGGGCTTGCCTACGGCTTAACCACTATTGAGCTATTAGAAGCTTGACAGGAGCCAGTGCTGTTTTGGTGGTTAAAGACCCTCTCTTCTATTCCTTGCAATTAATGGTATTCGAGCCACGGGTACAGTAGCTTGAGTGCTTTTTCTAAAGGGGTAAAGAGGAGTATCAACTAGGGCTTGAAGTGCCAAAGTACACCTAAAAAGTTTACACCTAAAAGTTGTTAGAATGGCTGACAATAGTAAAGAGAGTGAAATTAATGTTGATAGCTTTGATTTTGCTAATGAGCAAGCTACTAATGATGCTCCGATGCTTGTTAACTATCTTGTTTCTAGGCTTCAACAAGCCATGGGCAATCCATCTCTCCAAAGTGAAGTGCAACGGTAGCTCCGTGCTCATGGGATTCTCCAAGCTCATCACCATGACGAGAGAACACCTAGGAAGCCTCCTTGTGAGACTCCCAAAAGAGGTCTCTCTCCGATTCGGGAAGAAGAAGAGAATCCATACAAAGGGCTCAAGAATTTACTCCTTGATGATGCATCTCCTTCCCAAAGGAGAACTCAAGAGCCTCCACTAAAGGAACGAGAAAGAAGTGTGTCTCCCGCCACCTCGACGGAGATGGCTCCATGAAGACGGCGGGCTAAACGCTCTCCATCACCACCAAAGCGGAGAAGACCATCACACTCTTCTCCACACCATAATTCAAAGAGGGATGATAAAAAGCAAGAGAAGAAAAAGGCGAGAAAGAGGACACTCTCTTCTCCATCTTCTTCATCCTCTTCCTCTTATGAAAGTGATGGTGAAGACCAGTGATGGTGCAACCTTTGAACCATCAAAAAGAAGAGGCCATAGGAAATCCTATGCCGCATGGAAGAGTGTGAGGTCCCTGCCCCTTGTCGAGAGGAGCGGAGTACCTTTGATAGGTCTCCAATCCTGAGAAGGAAAAACCAACGGACATTGCCTTAGCTACTACGTAGCCATGGGCATGAACCGTTAGTGAAGGATTGGTCCTATCTCGCTATGGCGGAGCGTGACCAACATAACCCTATCTAAAAAATATCTATAATCAAGTATACCTAAAAGTATAAATCTTAGAGTGACCAACCTGTGCGCTTTTTTCCCCATGTTTCAGAAGCACAGCCGCCAAGGTTTGTCTCTTTTAAGATTTATGACTTTAAAAAAAAAAAATTCTGGCGTTGGAAAGTTACCCGACTCATTGGGTCCACCCGTCCATAGAATGATACCGTCGGGGTATCATTCTCCCACTTTCCACCCCGCATTCACCCTTCTTTTGTTATCTAAATACTACTACACGGTTTAAACATACATGTTTCTTTACTTTATTTATGATACTGGTTCGTTAAAACAGCCCTTCAAACAATATTACAAACAATAGTCAAACAAGAAGTCGTCCAATTTTAAACCAACAACCCTTGGATTAGGTTCACTCAAGAATCTCTACTGGCGCTATTATGTCCGATCGGTATATACATTATTTATAAAAACCCTTGTCCTCATGAGCGTCCCATACCGCTCGACAAGTACTCGTTGTGCTAATCTGAACGTACTCCCGCCACATCAACAACGATGTGGTTTCTGGGCGTCATCCTCACGCCATGGACAAACAAAACAGCAGTATCCAACTGGGCTAATCTGGGTGTACTCCCATCACAGCATCAGCGGTGCCATCCTGGGCGTCATCTCACGCCTCGGCAACTGCCACATAATGCCAGCGCTAATAAGTAGAGAGACTTGAGAGAAACCATACCGAAGGTTTTGGACAAACATTCTTTCCTATAGTAACCAGTTTAACCAAACAATCTTTCCCACTTGTCAAACATATGACGAGTTTGTTGGGGTTAAGCCCCGTGGTTTCGGTCCGTGTTTTCTTTTCATAAGGTAAATATTATATTTCTATGGTCTCGCATATGCAATGATGCATAACTTGAAACTGCAATACTAACCTGTACCATAGCTCTGATTGGTCCGATTGGTGGAGACATAGCATGTTCTGCACGAGTTTCCACGTTACTTGTACCGGCTTCATGATCATTAGCGCCTTGTGTTCGAGCACGCTTTGGAGCCATTTTTTTGTACTACACTTATGTTATACACTTAGAACTTTAAATTGGTCAATTTCCCTAGTAGTCTCCTTGTTTCCAAAGAGAGTCTGTAATTTGAACCCTCGCCAACTCGGATTCACACTTAGTGTTGTTGTTCTACATCTAATTTCTATACATCAAATATTTGTTAATCTTAATTAATAAAAAATTAAGTGTGTAAACTACGAGTGAAAGTTTAGGACTGCATTACTTTTATGCATGACATTTCTAATCCAATTCTAACTTCCATCTCTATACTTCAACTTAATCAATTTTTAGTATTATTCAAAATTCTACTTAATCTAATTGACAATAAAATTGTTGAATGATAATTTCATCATGTATAATAAGAATATGATGATTTTTCTTATGTATTAACTTTCAATTAACTATGCATAAGTTAATAGTGAAGATGTACTAAATAGAGAGAGTAGGTATACTTAGAGAGATTAAAGTAAGAGAAAACATACACACACATCTTTTCTAAAGTTAATTGAATCTTACTAATCCATTAGAAAGATTAGAGTAAAAGAGAACACACACACATCCTTTTCTAAAGCTAATTGAATCTCACCAATCTATTAGAGAGATTAGAGTAAGAGATAGCACACACACACACATATCCTTCTTAAAACTAATTGAATCTTACTAATCTATTAGAGAAATTAGAGTAAGAGATAGCACACACACACACACACACACACACACACACACATATCAGCTTGTGATACCCATCAGCTTGACCACTTTGTCATTATCATCAAAAGATAAGGCCACACAGTCCCCCCTCATTAAGATTAGTCAAGACTAGCCTCTCCTTTTCATGTGACTGTGTGTCCCACTTTGTCCCCTCCTATGTGAGTCCATGTGCCTTCATTTGTCATCCCTGTGTATTCTTTTGTCTTTATAATTATAATTTTATTTATTTCTTTTATAATAATTTACTTTACATTTTTAAGTTAAACTTTACTGTCTTATATTAACTTTACAGTAGTAAAAGAAAATTCTAGTACAATCAATAAATAAGTCTTGCAATAAGTTAGTTAGTGATTCATATAGCTAAACATGTGAGAATTTTGTAGCGTAAATTTTAAATTCTAGGTTTTCTCAACTACGATTCATAATTTGAACTCGAATATCTTAAATAATGAGTGATGGTTAAAAAAAATTCAAATGCGTAATAGAACTTGTTTGAAATTCGAAAGTAAAGACCTTACAATCTCCCCAACTTAGAATTTGAGATGCCCTCATCTCAAGAACAGTGAAGGGTAATCCTTAAGAAGGGATGTCTCATCTTCCCAAGTAGCATCTTCTATAGGGAAATCCTTCCATAAGATAAGATGTTCTTTGATGGATCTATTCCTAAGCTTTCTCTCCCGAGTTTCTAGGATAGTGTCAGGTTGGAGTTGTAGAACATCTTCAGAAGGTAAAATGATTTGTTCATCATCAAGGATATGGTCAGGGTTATATACACAAGGTTTTAACAGACTTACATGAAATACATCATGCACTTTGAGATGAGAAGGGAGTTTTAGTTTATAAGCTTGATCACTTACAACCTTGATTATTTCGTAAGGTCCACAATATCGGTAGCTAAGCTTCTTATACCTTCCGAGAGACAGATTGCTCTTTTTGGGCTTTACTCGTAAGAAAACTTTGTCACCTTCTTTGAAAATCCGATCAGATCCTTTTAAGTCAGCGTACTTCTTTTGTCGATCTTGAGCCGCTTGACTATCCCTTCGAATAGCTTTGGTTTGAGCTTCCATTTCTTCAAGCATTTTCTTTGAGGCTTCTACCCATATAGTGGGGTCAGAAAAGTTAAGAGGTGATAAACATTCTTGACCATAAAGAGCATTAAAAGGTGTCATTCCAATACTTCTATGAGTAGAGGAATTGTATGCATACTCTACCAAGGGTAGGTATTGAATCCACTTGCGAGGTTCTCTATTGCAGTAGGCTCTGAGGATGTTTTTAATTACTTGATTAACTCTTTCAGTTTGGCCATCAATTTGAGGATGATTAAGCAGTACTAAAACATAATTGGGTTCCAATAGCTTGAAACAATGATACCCAAAACTTTGAAGTAAACTTGGCATCACGATCCTTGACAATCCTCTTGGGTAAACCATGAATTCTGAAAACGTCCTTCACAAACAGACAAGCAATATCTGAAGCTGTAAAGGTTGTCTTGACTGGGATTAAGTGAGCCACTTTAGTAAGAAAGTCAACTATGACCGTGATTGAATCATAGCCAGCTTGAACAAAAGGAAACCCGGTGATAAAGTCCATGCTAATACATTCCCATTTCATTTGGGGAATATCTAAAGGATGTAATTTACCTGGCATCTTTAGTCTTTCTGCCTTAATCCTTTGACAAGACAAACACTGCTTGACATAGCGAAGGACATCACCCTTCATACCTTGCCAATAGTAACTTCTGTGAATTGCATTGATGGCCATCATGTGCTTCATATATGATAGCATTCCTTAGGGTATAATCCTTAGGTATGCATAGTCGATTCCTATAGTAAATTTTTCCATCTTCTAAGGAGTAATGTAGAGGTTTAGGCTGATTTGATGATACCTTCTCTTCACGTAGGATACTAGCAAGCATCTGGTAATCTGCATCTCTGACAGCAGCATCCGAGACCTTGTCTAAAATAGGGTTGTTAGCCATGGAAATTGCCCCCATAAAAGCTTTACGGCTTAGGGCATCTGCCACAACATTATCCTTACCTGGTCTAAATTTAATATCAAAATCATATTCGTGCATGAGCTCTATCCATCTCCTCTATCTCATGTTAAGGTTAGGTTGGGTAAAAATCCACTTAAGGCTCTTGTGATCTGTTACCAATTGGAATTTCCGTCCCAATAGATAATGTCTCCATAGCTTGAGAGCATGAATAACTGCTAGCAATTCTAAATCATGTGTAGCATAATTCACTTCATGAATCCTAATCTTCCGAGAAGTATAAGCTACAGGCCTTCCTTCTTGAGTAAGGACTCCTCCTAATGCAAGGTTACTAGCATCTGTGATCACCTTGAATTCTTGGGTGAAGTCTGGAAGTTTTAAGAGAGGTTCTAAAGCAAGATACTCCTTAAGCTATTTGAAGCAAGATTCATGTTTTTCTTCCCAATGTTTGAGCTCCATTTGCTGAAGCTGCAACTATTGGATGAGTTTGGTGAACTGGGTAAACTTGCCTTTGGTTCCACATCATAGGCCGTCCTCTTCTTCTAGCATTCCTTGTATTTCCATTTCGTACCCTTTGAGAGTTTGACATCTCTTTAGCTAAGGGTTTAGCTCTTAAAAGAGCATCTTGAAAATTTACAGGCCTCATGGCTTCTAGACGTGTATTTAAAGGAGAATTTAGCCCTTGGCAGAAACGGGCTACTTGTTGATCTGCGGTCATTGGCAGAGCATAGCGCCTAAGAGTTACAAATTTGGAGTAGTATTCTTCCATTGTAACATGAAACTGACTTAAGTTGAAGAATTCATTCATCTTAAGGGATTCGTGTGCAGGTGGAAGATAACGTCCTTTGACAGCATACTTAATGTCTTCCCAAGTTTGAGTGTTTTGAGCTACTTGATTATCTTTGCAATGTTGTTTCCACCAAAGCTTGGCATCCCCCGTGAGACGAAACATAGCCAACATTGCTTGGTTATCGGGAGTAGTACCACCTGCAGCAAAATATTCCTCCATCTCTTCAAGCCACACTTCTGCATCGCGCTCAACTAGGGCCCCTTCCCCTTTGAAAGAGGGAAGTCTAGCTTGCTTGAGAAGTAGCTTTTTCTCTTGAAGAGATGTTTACACCACACTCTGTGCAATATAGATTAAGTGAAACTTTATTGGATACTCTAACTTTAATCCACTTTAAGGCAAGACTTGATCAGACAATAATACAAAGAAAAGATAATATTAATCCAAACTTTATTTATATACACATTATTTGCTACCAAGGTTGGTAGTCTTTAGGTACAAGGATTGTAATGTCTCTATATTTTGAGTTTAGTGACTACAAAAGGATAGGCTAAAGGATCAAAATAATAAGTTTTCTTTGATCCTTGAAAGCTACGAGATACACATATGGGTCGAATCCTACCACCATGGATAACTTTTGTAACTTGGTTATAGACCCATTGAGTCTGAGATATCTTTTCTACTCCCAAGGTAATGGTAGCATCCAGATTCTTAGTACCAATGAAAAGATAAACTTCGATGACTTTTAACTCCTCTGCCCATCGAAGTTTCTTGAGATTGGTATCCATGCACCATATCTTGTCAGCATCGATGGTATAGATTCCTCCAGATGGACTCCAGTTGATGCCCCATCTTCTATGCACCCTTGGGATAGGTGGTGCAAACACCCTATCCAAAATCATCATCACCCTTTTTTGAAACTGATAATTTGGTGATTGGCATGCATTTTCAAACATGATGGTAAACACCTGGAATTTCTGGTAGGCTGAATGAACATTTTCATGTACCAGGAAAGTTCAGTCTTCAATACCATATAAAACTCAAAACAATTTTTCTAGGTTCTTCTATTATTTTAAACATTCGCATCCTTCAATATCCAAACATCAATCCAAAAATCTTCCCAAGCTTTAACCTAGGCTCTGATACCAGTGTGAGGTCTCCGCCCCTTGTCGAGAGGAGCGGAGTACCTTTGATAGGTCTCCAATCCTGAGAAGGAAAAACCAACCGACATTGCCTTAGCTACTACGTAGCCACGGGCATGAACCGTTAGTGAAGGATTGGTCCTATCTCGCTATGGCGGAGCGTGACCACCATCACCCTATCTAAAAACTATCTATAATCAATTATACCTAAAAGTATAAATCTTAGAGTGACCAACCTGTACGCTTTTTTTCCTATGTTTCAGAAGCACAGCCGCCAAGGTTTGTCTCTTTTAAGATTTATGACTTTAAAAAAAAAAAAATTCTAGCGTTGGAAAGTTACCCGACTCATCGGGTCCACCCGTCCATAGAATGATACCGTCGGGGTATCATTCTCCCACTTTTCACCCCGCACTCACCCTTCTTTTGTTATCTAAATACTACCACACTGTTTAAACATACATGTTCCTTTACTTTATTTATGATACAGGTTCGTTAAAACAGCCCTTCAAACAATATTACAAACAATAGTCAAACAAGAAGTCGTCCAATTTTAAACCAACAACCCTTGGATTAGGTGCACTCAAGAATCTCTACTGGTGCTATTATGTCCGATCGGTATATACATTATTTATAAAAACCTTTGTCCTCATGAGTGTCCCATACCGCTCCACAAGTACTCGTTGTGCTAATCTGAACGTACTCCCGCCACATCAACAACGATGTGGTTTCTGGGCGTCATCCTCACGCCACGGCAAAACAAAACTGCAGTATCCAGCTGGGCTAATCTGGGTGTACTCCCATCACAGCATCAGCGGTGCCATCCTGGGCGTAATCTCACGCCTCGGCAACTGCCACATAATGCCAGCGCTAATAAGTAGAGAGACTTGAGAGAAACCATACCGAAGGTTTTGGACAAACATTCTTTCCTATAGTAACCAGTTTAACCAAACAATCTTTCCCACTTGTCAAACATATGACGAGTTTGTTGGGGTTAAGCCCCGTGGTTTCGGTCCGTGTTTTCTTTTCATAAGGTAAATATTATATTTCTATGGTCTCGCATATGCAATGATGCATAACTTGAAATTGCAATACTAGCCTGTACCATAGCTCTGATTGGTCCGATTGGTGGAGACATAGCATGTTCTGCAAGAGTTTTCCCGTTACTTGTACCGGCTTCATGATCATTAGCGCCTTGTGTTCGAGCACGCTTTGGAGCCATTTTTTTGTACTACACTTATGTTATACACTTAGAACTTTAAATTGGTCAATTTCCCTAGTAGTCTCCTTGTTTCCAAAGAGAGTCTGTAATTTGAACCCTCGCCAACTCGGATTCACACTTAGTGTTGTTGTTCTACATCTAATTTCTATACATCAAATATTTGTTAATCTTAATTAATAAAAAATTAAGTGTGTAAACTACGAGTGAAAGTTTAGGACTGCATTACTTTTATGCATGACATTTCTAATCCAATTCTAACTTCCATCTCTATACTTCAACTTAATCAATTTTTAGTATTATTCAAAACTCTACTTAATCTAATTGACAATAAAATTGTTGAATGATAATTTCATCATGTATAATAAGAATATGATGATTTTTCTTATGTATTAACTTTCAATTAACTATGCATAAGTTAATAGTGAAGATGTACTAAATAGAGAGAGTAGGTATACTTAGAGAGATTAAAGTAAGAGAAAACATACACACACATCTTTTCTAAAGTTAATTGAATCTTACTAATCCATTAGAAAGATTAGAGTAAAAGAGAACACACACACATCCTTTTCTAAAGCTAATTGAATCTCACCAATCTATTAGAGAGATTAGAGTAAGAGATAGCACACACACACACATATCCTTCTTAAAACTAATTGAATCTTACTAATCTATTAGAGAAATTAGAGTAAGAGATAGCACACACACACACATATCCTTCTTAAAACTAATTGAATCTTACTAATCTATTAGAGAGATTAGAGTAAAAGATAGCACACACACACACACACACATATCCTTGTTAAAACTAATTGAATCTTACTAATCTATTAGAGAGATTAGAGTAAAAGATAGCACACACACACACATATCATTCTTAAAACTAATTGAATCTTACTAATCTATTAGAGAGATTAGAGTAAAAGAAAGCACACACACACACACACATATCCTTCTTAAAACTACATGAATCTTACTAATCTATTAGAAAGATTAGAGTAAGAGATAGCACACACACATAGCTAATTGAATCTTACTAATCTTTTAGAGAGATTAGAGTAAGAGATAGCACACATACATCATTCCTAAAGTTAATTGAATGCTTAGTTAATACGCACCTTATTAGTCCACTAGAGTGTTTGCTCTCTTAGTGGTTTGTGGACGCTTTCTCTCTAAGAGAAGTGGCAATAGAGGCAATCTCTATGTCTAAAGTGTGAGCATGGATGCTCTATTTATAGCAGAAAAGAAAACATCCAACTTTTTTGCCTCAAAAATAAATAAATAATAATAATATTTTTTTAAAAAAATAAATTTTTTTCCGCAAAAAATCATACCCGCATTTTTGGTCCCCTTGTGATACCCATCAGCTTGACCACTTTGTCATTATCATCAAAAGATAAGGCCACACAGTCCCCCCTCATTAAGATTAGTCAAGACTAGCCTCTCCTTTTCATGTGACTGTGTGTCCCACTTTGTCCCCTCCTATGTGAGTCCATGTGCCTTCATTTGTCATCCCTGTGTATTCTTTTGTCTTTATAATTATAATTTTATTTATTTCTTTTATGATAATTTACTTTACATTTTTAAGTTAAACTTTACTGTCTTATATTAACTTTACAGTAGTAAAAGAAAATTCTAGTACAATCAGTAAATAAGTCTTGCAATAAGTTAGTTAGTGATTCATATAGCTAAACATGTGAGAATTTTGTAGCGTAAATTTTAAATTCTAGGTTTTCTCAACTACGATTCATAATTTGAACTCGAATATCTTAAATAATGAGTGATGGTTAAAAAAAATTCAAATGCGTAATAGAACTTGTGTGAAATTCGAAAGTAGAGACCTTACAATCTCCCCAACTTAGAATTTGAGATGCCCTCATCTCAAGAACAGTGAAGGGTAATCCTTAAGAAGGGATGTCTCATCTTCCCAAGTAGCATCTTCTATAGGGAAATCCTTCCATAAGATAAGATGTTCTTTGATGGATCTATTCCTAAGCTTTCTCTCCCGAGTTTCTAGGATAGTGTCAGGTTGGAGTTGTAGAACATCTTGAGAAGGTAAAATGATTTGTTCATCATCAAGGATATGGTCAGGGTTATATACACAAGGTTTTAACAGATTTACATGAAATACATCATGCACTTTGAGATGAGAAGGGAGTTTTAGTTTATAAGCTTGATCACTTACAACCTTGATTATTTCGTAAGGTCCACAATATCGGTAGCTAAGCTTCTTATACCTTCCGAGAGACAGATTGCTCTTTTTGGGCTTTACTCGTAAGAAAACTTTGTCACCTTCTTTGAAAATCCGATCAGATCCTTTTAAGTCAGCGTACTTCTTTTGTCGATCTTGAGCCGCTTGACTATCCCTTCGAATAGCCTTGGTTTGAGCTTCCATTTCTTCAAGCATTTTCTTTGAGGCTTCTACCCGTATAGTGGGGTCAGAAAAGTTAAGAGGTGATAAACATTCTTGACCATAAAGAGCATTAAAAGGTGTCATTCCAATACTTCTATGAGTAGAGGAATTGTATGCATACTCTACCAAGGGTAGGTATTGAATCCACTTGCGAGGTTCTCTATTGAAGTAGGCTCTGAGGATGTCTTTAATTACTTGATTAACTCTTTCATTTTGGCCATCAATTTGAGGATGATTAAGCAGTACTAAAACATAATTGGGTTCCAATAGCTTGAAACAATGATACCCAAAACTTTGAAGTAAACTTGGCATCACGATCCTTGACAATCCTCTTGGGTAAACCATGAATTCTGAAAACCTCCTTCACAAACAGACAAGCAATATCTGAAGCTGTAAAGGTTGTCTTGACTGGGATTAAGTGAGCCACTTTAGTAAGCAAGTCGACTATGACCGTGATTGAATCATAGCCAGCTTGAACAAAAGGAAACCCGGTGATAAAGTCCATGCTAATACATTCCCATTTCATTTGGGGAATATCTAAAGGATGTAATTTACCTGGCATCTTTAGTCTTTCTGCCTTAATCCTTTGACAAGACAAACACTGCTTGACATAGCGAAGGACATCACCCTTCATACCTTGCCAATAGTAACTTCTGAGAATTGCATTGATGGCCATCATGTGCTTCATATATGATAGCATTCCTTAGGGTAGAATCCTTAGGTATGCATAGTCGATTCCTATAGTAAATTTTTCCATCTTCTAAGGGATAATGTAGAGGTTTAGGCTGATTTGATGATACCCTCTCTTCACGTAGGATACTAGCAAGCATCTGGTAATCTGCATCTCTGACAGCAGCATCCGAGACCTTGTCTAAAATAGGGTTGTTAGCCATGGAAATTGCCCCCATAAAAGCTTTACGGCTTAGGGCATCTGCCACAACATTATCCTTACCTGGTCTAAATTTAATATCAAAATCATATTCGTGCATGAGCTCTATTCATCTCCTCTGTTTCATGTTAAGGTTAGGTTGGGTAAAAATCCACTTAAGGCTCTTGTGATCTGTTACCAATTGGAATTTGAGTCCCAATAGATAATGTCTCCATAGCTTGAGAGCATGAATAACTGCTAGCCATTCTAAATCATGTGTAGCATAATTCACTTCATGAATCCTAATCTTCCGAGAAGTATAAGCTACAGGCCTTCCCTCTTGAGTAAGGACTCCTCCTAATGCAAGGTTACTAGCATCTGTGATCACCTCGAATTCTTGGGTGAAGTCTGAAAGTTTTAAGAGAGGTTCTAAAGCAAGATACTCCTTAAGCTGTTTGAAGCAAGATTCATGTTTTTCTTCCCAATTTTTGAGCTCCATTTGTTGAAGCTGCAACTATTGGATGAGTTTGGTGAACTGGGTAAACTTGCCTTTGGTTCCACATCATAGGCCGTCCTCTTCTTCTAGCATTCCTTGTATTTCCATTTCGTACCCTTTGAGAGTTTGACATCTCTTTAGCTAAGGGTTTAGCACTTAAAAGAGCATCTTGCAAATTTACAGGCCTCATGGCTTCTAGACGTGTATTTAAAGGAGAATTTAGCCCTTGGCAGAAACGGGCTACTTGTTGATCTGCGGTCATTGGCAGAGCATAGCGCCTAAGAGTTACAAATTTGGAGTAGTATTGTTCCATTGTAAGATGAAACTGACATAAGTTGAAGAATTAATTCATATTAAGGGATTCGTGTGCATGTGGAAGATAACGTCCTTTGACATCATACTTAATATCTTCCCAAGTTTGAGTGTTTTGAGCTACTTGATTATCTTTGCAATGTTGTTTCCACTAAGCTTGGCATCCCCCGTGAGACGAAACATAGCCAACATTGCTTGGTTATCGGGAGTAGTACCACCAGCAGCAAAATAATCCTCCATCTCTTTGAGCCACACTTCTGCATCGCACTCAACTAGGGCCCCTTCCCCTTTGAAAGAGGGAAGTCTAGCTTGCTTGAGAAGTAGCTTTTTCTCTTGAAGAGATGTGTACACCGCACTCTGTGCAATATAGATTAAGTGAAACTTTATTGGATACTCTAACTTTAATCCACTTTAAGGCAAGACTTGATCAGACAATAATACAAAGAAAAGATAATATTAATCCAAACTTTATTTATATACACATTATTTGCTACCAATGTTGGTAGTCTTTAGGTACAAGGATTGTAATGTCTCTATATTTTGAGTTTAGTGACTACAAAAGGATAGGCTAAAGGATCAAAATACTAAGTTTTCTTTGACCCTTGAAAGCTACGAGATACACATATGGGTCGAATCCTACCACCATGGATAACTTTTGTAACTTGGTTATAGACCCATTGAGTCTGAGATATCTTTTCTCCTCCCAAGGTAATGGTAGCATCCGGATTCTTAGTACCAATGAAAAGATAAACTTCGATGACTTTTAACTCCTCTGCCCATCAAAGTTTCTTGAGATTGGTATCCATGCACCATATCTTGTCAGCATCGATGGTATAGATTCCTCCAGATGGACTCCAGTTGATGCCCCATCTTCTATGCACCCTTGGGATAGGTGGTGCAAACACCCTATCCAAAATCATCATCACCCTTTTTCGAAACTGATAATTTTGTGATTGGCATGCATTTTCAAACATGATGGTAAACACCTGGAATTTCTGGTAGGCTGAATGAACATTTTCCTGTACCAGGAAAGTTCAGTCTTCAATACCATATAAAACTCAAAACAATTCTTCTAGGTTCTTCTATTATTTTAAACATTCGCATCCTTCAATATCCAAACATCAATCTAAAAATCTTCCCAAGCTTTAACCTAGGCTCTGATACCAGTGTGAGGTCTCTGCCCCTTGTCAAGAGGAGCGGAGTACCTTTGATAGGTCTCCAATCCTGAGAAGGAAAAACCAACCGACATTGCCTTAGCTACTACGTAGCCACGGGCATGAACCGTTAGTGAAGGATTGATCCTATCTCGCTATGGCGGAGTGTGACCACCATCACCCTATCTAAAAACTATCTATAATCAGTTATACCTAAAAGTATAAATCTTAGAGTGACCAACCTGTGCGCTTTTTTTCCCATGTTTCAGAAGCACAGCCGCCAAGGTTTGTCTCTTTTAAGATTTATGACTTTAAAAAAAAAAAATTCTAGCGTTGGAAAGTTACCCGACTCATCGGGTCCACCCGTGCATAGAATGATACCTCCGGGGTATCATTCTCCCACTTTCCACCCCGCATTCACCCTTCTTTTGTTATCTAAATACTACCACACTGTTTAAACATACATGTTCCTTTACTTTATTTATGATACTGGTTCCTTAAAACAGCCCTTCAAACAATATTACAAACAATAGTCAAACAAGAAGTCGTCCAATTTTAAACCAACAACCCTTGGATTAGGTTCACTCAAGAATCTCTACTGGCGCTATTATGTCCGATCGGTAAATACATTATTTATAAAAACCCTTGTCCTCATGAGCGTCCCATACCGCTCGACAAGTACTCGTTGTGCTAATCTGGACGTACTCCCGCCACATCAACAACGATGTGGTTTCTGGGCGTCATCCTCACGCCACGGCAAAACAAAACTGCAGTATCCAGCTGGGCTAATCTAGGTGTACTCCCATCACAGCATCAGCGGTGCCATCTTGGGCGTCATCTCATGCCTCGGCAACTGCCACATAATGCCAGCGCTAATAAGTAGAGAGACTTGAGAGAAACCATATCGAAGGTTTTGGACAAACATTCTTTTCTATAGTAACCAGTTTAACCAAACAATCTTTCCCACTTGTCAAACATATGACGAGTTTGTTGGGGTTAAGCCCCGTGGTTTCGGTCCGTGTTTTCTTTTCATAAGGTAAATATTATATTTCTATGGTCTCGCATATGCAATGATGCATAACTTGAAATTGCAATACTAACCTGTACCATGGCTCTGATTGGTCCCATTGGTGGAGACATAGCATGTTCTGCAGGAGTTTGCCCGTTACTTGTACTGGCTTCATGATCATTAGCGCCTTGTGTTCGAGCACGCTTTGGAGCCATTTTTTTGTACTACACTTATGTTATACACTTAGAACTTTAAATTGGTCAATTTCCCTAGTAGTCTCCTTGTTTCCAAAGAGAGTCTGTAATTTGAACCCTCGCCAATTCGGATTCACACTTAGTGTTATTGTTCTACATCTAATTTCTATACATCAAATATTTGTTAATCTTAATTAATCAAAAATTAAGTGTGTAAACTACGAGTGAAAGTTTAGGACTGCATTACTTTTATGCATGACATTTCTAATCCAATTCTAACTTCCATCTCTATACTTCAACTTAATCAATTTTTAGTATTATTCAAAATTCTACTTAATCTAATTGACAATAAAATTGTTGAATGATAATTTCATCATGTATAATAAGAATATGATGATTTTTCTTATGTATTAACTTTCAATTAACTATGCATAAGTTAATAGTGAAGATGTACTAAATAGAGAGAGTAGGTATACTTAGAGAGATTAAAGTAAGAGAAAACATACACACACATCTTTTCTAAAGTTAATTGAATCTTACTAATCCATTAGAAAGATTAGAGTAAAAGAGAACACACACACATCCTTTTCTAAAGCTAATTGCATCTCACCAATCTATTAGAGAGATTAGAGTAAGAGAAGCACACACACACACATATCCTTCTTAAAACTAATTGAATCTTACTAATCTATTAGAGAAATTAGAGTAAGAGATTTCACACACACACACATATCCTTCTTAAAACTAATTGAATCTTACTAATCTATTAGAGAGATTAGAGTAAAAGATAGCACACACACACACACACACACACATATCCTTCTTAAAACTAATTGAATCTTACTAATCTATTAGAGAGATTAGAGTAAAAGATAGCACACACACACACATATCCTTCTTAAAACTAATTGAATCTTACTAATCTATTAGAGAAATTAGAGTAAGAGATAGCACACACACATATCCTTCTTAAAACTAATTGAATCTTAGTAATCTATTAGGGAAATTAGAGTAAGAGATAGCACACACACATACATATCCTTCTTAAAACTAATTGAATCTTACTAATCTATTAGAGAGATTAGAGTAAAAGATAGCACACACACACACACATATCCTTCTTAAAACTAATTGAATCTTACTAATCTATTAGAAAGATTAGAGTAAGAGATAGCACACACACACACATAGCTAATTGAATCTTACTAATCTATTAGAGAGATTAGAGTAACAGATAGCACACATACATCATTCCTAAAGTTAATTAAATGCTTAATTAATACGCACCTTATTAGTCCACTAGAGTTTTTGCTCTCTTAGTGGTTTGTGGACGTCTTCTCTCTAAGAGAAGTGGCAACACTTCGTGAGCGCTATAGAGGCAATCTCTATGTCTAAAGTGTGAGCATGGATGCTCTATTTATAGCAGAAAAGAAAACGTCCAACTTTTTTTCCCAATTTTTTTTTTAATAAAATAATTTTTATATTTTTCCCCCCAAAAAATCATACCCGCGTTTTTGGTACCCTTGTAATACCCATCAGCTTGACCACTTTGTCATTATCATCAAAAGATAAGGCCACACAGTCCCCCCTCATTAAGATTAGTCAAGACTAGCCTCTCCTTTTCATGTGACTGTGTGTCCCACTTTGTTCCCTCCTATGTGAGTCCAGGTGAGTCCATGTGCCTTCATTTGTCATCCCTGTGTATTCTTTTGTATTTATAATTATTTTATTTATTTCTTTAATGATAATTTACTTTACATTTTTAAGTTAAACTTTATAGTCTTATATTAACCTTACAGTAGTAAGAGAAAATTCTAGTACAATCAGTAAATAAGTCTTGCAATAAATTAGTTAGTGATTCATATAGCTAAACATGTTAGAATTTTGTAGCGTAAATTTTAAATTCTAGGTTTTCTTAACTACGATTCATAATTTGAACTCGAATATCTTAAATAATGAGTGATGGTTAAAAAAAATTCAAATGCGTAATAGAACTTGTGTGAAATTCGAAAGTAGAGACCTTACAAAGAGGTCATCCAAGCTGAAGAAGTTCAAAGAGGGAGGGAAGAGCATCTCTTTCCTTACCTATGATGGCACCTTTGGTGCTACGGACAATGTCTTGGCCTTTATCCAGCAATTTGATGCGGCGTTTGGAGATGAGGGCTTCACGAAGTCTTCTAAGCTACGCCATGTAGCTATGCACTTTCAAAAGTCCGCCAGACAATGGTGGTCTAGCCTACAAGCCAACGGTGAAGCTCCACGAACATGGAAAGCTTTAAGAGCTTCCATTATGAAGCAGTTTTTGGCCACCGATGCCAAAGACAAAGTACTCACCGAATGGCAAAGCTTAAAGCTCTCTCCCTATGAATCCATCCACAAATATGTAGACAAGTTTTGGGACCTACAACTCAAGCCACTGTCTTCAAAAAGTTGGATTTTGGAGAGCAAAAGAAACAATTTTGTGCGGGCTTAACCGAAGAAATGGCGGAGTATGTCAACTCCCAAAGGGCACGTACTATATCGGCGGTAATACACCATACTATGGTGGCCTCTCGAATCAATTTCCAAACGGGGGCTAAAAGAAATAATAAGCCCACGGAAAACAAGGGTTCCAATGAGCCTAAGGGGAAGGACAATGTCCAAAAGTCTCCTAAGGGCAACTCCAACAACGCTAAAGAGAAGGGAGTTTACAAAGGTAAAAACAAACTCTCTCCTGAAGAGCTTGAGCATTATCGCAAGGATAACCGGTGTTTCAAGTGCGGCGAACAAGGGCATGGGTACCGCGCTTGTCCCCAAAAGAACAACCGCCAAGATCCTCCTAGAGCTTCCTTGGTTGAAATCCAAGAGGAGGAGACTCATCAAACTCACCACAAAGGATCTCCTCTATGCCATGCTTGGGGAAAGGTAAGAGAACATGATGCTTTTATTCTCTTTGACCCTGGTTCTACTAACAATTTTATATCTATAGAGTTGGCCACCAAGCTAGGCATACAAGCTTACGAGATGGGAGATATCCTACCCGCAGACAGTGCTTTCAAGGAGCAAGAACCTTCAGTCACTCCCTTAATTGGGAAATTGAGGCTTCATGTTCAAAGCTATGTGGACAAAGAGGACTTCTTTATCTCTCCTCTCAAGCATGAGGATGTAATCCTAGGGGCACCACCGGGTTTGACCGCCTGGCTGCCAATGTTAAATCTCCTGAAAGGAGAATCTCCTTTAAGTTCAAGGAAAAAGACATGTATATAGATGCTAAGGAAATGGGTAACACTATTCCCATTGTACATACACCAGCTTTCAACAAGTCAATAAAGAGCTCTATTTCCGTGTACATGATTTTTGTTAAAGATTCTCAAAATGAACCTAATGATTTAGCAAAAGAAAATAAAAGCAACCAAAAGGAATTAGAGTTATCCAATTTTGTCAAGGGGTTTCAAGATGTTTTTATTGACGACATCCCTTGTGAGCTACCTCCTAAATGAGGTAATGATGACCATGCAATTGAACTTCTTCCAAGAAGTTCACCGCCTAACAAACCTCCTTATAGAGTTTCTCAAGCTCAACAAGAGGAGATTATGAGGCAAGTGCATGAGTTAGTTGAGAAGGGCATGGTTAGGCCTAGCTCATCTCCATTTTGATCACCTGTGCTATTAGTGCAAAAGAAAGACGGCATATATCATATGTGTGTCGACTATAGAGCACTAAATATGATCACTATCAAGAATAGGTTTCCCGTTCCACGGGTAGAAGACCTATTTGATAAGCTACAAGGATCAACCTACTTCAGTAGGATTGACCTAAAAACTGGCTATCATCAAATAAGGATAGTTGATCAAGATATTGTAAAGACCGCATTTCGCACCACATTTGGTCTTTATAAATACATTGTCATGCCTTTTGGCTTGACCAATGCACCGGCCACATTCAACCGCTTGATGGAGAAGTTGTTCAGGCCTCATCGAACCTTCACTGGAGTGTTCTTTGATGATATTATCATCTACTCTAATTCATTAGACGAACACAAGCAACACCTCCAGGTAATATTTCAAGTTTTAAGAGAGAATAAACTTTATGTTAATCGAAAGAAAAGTGAATTTTTCTTGCAAGAGATTCAATATTTAGGTCACATTATCTCTCAAGATGGCATCCAAATGGATCCATCCAAGTTAGAGGTAATAAAAGGATGGCCTAAACCAAGGAATCTTCATGAACTAAGAAGCTTTATAGGTATGTGTGCATACTATAGACGCTTCATAGAAAAGTTCTCACAAATTGCGGGGCCATTACATGACCTAACAAAGAAAAGCGTTATGTATACATGGTCTGCTAAGGAGAACAATGCTTTCGAAAAGCTTAAATAAAAGCTTATCTCTCAACCTGTGCTTACACTACCGGATCTCTCAAAACCATTTGAGGTCCAATGTGATGCTTGTGGTGATTGCCTTGGAGCTGTTTTGCTCCAAGAAGGGCACGCCATAGGCTATGAGAGTCGAAGGCTCGACCCTGTTGAGAAAGCTCTAGGCATATATGAAAAGGAACACTATTTATTGGGGACTCCTTTCATTCTGTGAACGGATCACCAAAGTCTTAAGTACTTCATGACACAGACCAAGCTCTCCGAAAAACAAATGAGGTGGGCAAATTTCCTTTCGCAATTTCATTTTCATATTGCTCACATTGCTGGCAAGCATAATCAAGTAGCTAATGCACTCTCAAGACGGCCGAGAGTGAATGCGGTTTCCATAGCAACTCACAATGATCTATCTTCAATGATAGATGAGTATGCTATTGATCCCAATTTTAGAGATGTGATTTCAGCCCTTGCATTAGGGAAGAAAGAAGAACCATTTATTTTACAAGATGGTTATCTTCTCTATGGAAATAGATTATGCGTTACTAACTCACTACGTGAGAAAGTAATGTATGAATCTCATGCTCCTCCTTATACGGGGCATAGAGGGATTCAGTCTACCTTAAAGGGGATTGAAACATATTTCTATTGGCCTACCATGAAAGTGAACATACAAGAGTATGTTTCTAAATGTGTGGTATGCCAAAAGACAAAATTTGATAGAGGGAAGCAACTTGGATTGCTTCAACCCTTGCCAATCCCTAATTCACCATGGGAGAGCATATCCATGGATTTTATCTTTGGATTGCCTAAGTTTATCCATGGGAATACGGGAATATGGATGATAGTAGACAGGTTCAGTAAACAAGCTTATTTTATACCTATCAAAAAGAATATCAAAGCCCATCAAATGGCAACCCTCTTCATTTCACAAATTTTCAAGTACCATGGCTTGCCAATGTCCATAGTGTCGGATAGAGATCCTAGAATGACCAGTAACTTCTGGAAGGGTCTCTTTGAGAATTTAGGGACAAGGCTAAACTTCTCTTCGGCCTATCATCCACAAACGGATGGCCAAAGTGAAATAGCTACCCTAACAATTCTCGATCTACTAAAAGCCTATGTAACGGAAGTAGATCAAAGATCACAATGGGAGAAGTACTTACCCTTAGTGGAGTATGCTTACAATAACACTGTACATACTTCCACGAGAAAAGCACCTTTCGAGGTAATTGAGGGAAGATCAAAAAGTCCCTTGCTGCTTAAGGTACATGGGAAGATCTTCGCTGCAGATGAGTATAGCCGAGACCTACAAGAGTCTTTTCGAAAGATTAAGGATGCTATCTCTATCTCACAGCAAAGGCAAAAGGCTGCTGCTGACAAGCACAGAAGAGCCCAATCCTTTAAAGAAAATGTCTTATTAAAGTTTCCCAAGGCTCGATTAAGTCACACGATGGGCAAGAATCCTACGGGACACCAAAAGTACTATGCTAAACTAGCAAAAAGGTACTATGGTCCCTTCCAGATTCTTAGGCCAATCAATGAGATGGCCTATCAACTCAAGTTGCCCAATCATTGGCTCATACACAATGCTTTCCATGTGAGCCTATTAAAGCCTTACAAAGGAGATCCACCTCAAGAACCAACTATTGAAGACCCACCGGAGATCGAGGACCAAAAGGAGGTGTTGCAGCCCGAGTCCATTCTCCGACATGAAGGCAAGGTATTAAGAGGCGGTAAGACTATCCGACGATATCTTATTAAGTTTAAGAATTATCCTTTTGAAGATGCTAGATGGATGCAAGGCATACAATTAAAGGATAACCTAAACCTTGTCAATGCTTACAATGCTTCCCAAGAGTAAGCAAATGTACAAAATGTTAAAAATGAACAAAGTTTCTTTTGTCTTATAAGACTCTCTTTTCCTTTATTGTGCACAAAAATGAAGTAGTATGCATGCTCAGATCAAGTTTGCGGAGACGATGTCTCCCAAACACCAAGTAGAGCTTGTCACTCTACTATGGAAGACTGATAGGACTAATGTGCAGACATGCTTGCGGCAGCCTCGGGTTCTCAAGCGCCAAATGGGCTAGTCATCCATTGTGGGGGTAACATAGGGATCCTCTACCCGCTAAGAAAAGGACTCATGAATATGCTTTATCTTCTCTACACCATAGTCGAGGACGACTATGATTTCAAGAGAGAGGTAATGTCATAATAATCAATATCTAATTCTCCTAAATGATTTTCTCATATTAAACTGATCATTTAATGTGGGGAAGTGCCAGGGGAGAAAAAGCTAGAATATTGGTTAAGCTAGCAGACCGGCCACTAGGGATCCAAAGGAGGGAAAATAGGGATCCAAAGGGGGGGCCATCTGCAAAAGAACCATGTGCAACAATGGGCCTAAAAGACCCTAAGGTTCAGCCCATTAAGACTTCCAAAATGCTAAGGTTCCAAAATTCAAAGGTTGTGTCCAAAGGGTTAAAGCTTAGGATCAATTGGGTGGTTTGTGCACTCTCCAAAGTCAACACACATCCCTACACATGAGGGGGCGAGCCCTAAAGGTAGGGGGATGAGAGAGAAAGACTAAAAAACTTACACACACACACAAGCTCCCATTTGAACACAAAGGGCATAAAGGACACATGTCAGATGCCTAAGCTAGTTGCTCCCAAAGTGTGCTCAATTACTATTGGATGACCCTTGAAGTGGACCAATGAGAATTAGGTTAGAGTAAATTTAGTCTAATTAATTTTGAAACACTTAAGAAAAAGAACCAATGAAAATTAAGTCTCTTGGATTATTATTGGACAACCCGTGAAGGGGTCCAATAGGAATTGAGCAGCCCAATGGGCTACTTAATTCCTATTGGCCAGAATGGGGAAAGGTCCAATGGGGATTTAATTCATTTAAATCAATTAATTTTAATTGATAAAGCTCTCTCTCAAAAAGGGAAAGAGGGACACATGTCAGAAGGCTCTTCAATTTACCCCTATTTTCCTATTGGCTAAGCTTGGCACTGTCCAATGGGGAGCCTGCAAGAGAAAATAGCAAGAGGGCTTGCCCAAGAGAGAGAGAGGGGGCTGATTTTTGCAAGGCATTATCACACACACACTCACACAGTCTCATGTGTGAAGAAAGAGAAGACTATCTCTTCCCAAGCTTTAATGGAGAGCTCATCACCTACTCCAAGCTTGTGAGATAGAAGCCTACATCGACACACTTTTGGCATGTGGATGCAAATCCAACCAAGAGCCAAGCGTCAATGCATGCTCATCTCCTCTGCCATGCTAATTACTAAGCTAAGCTATGCTAATATGAGTGATTATGTGAGGAGATGTACATCTTTCTCGTAAGATACTCCTTCTTCCTCTCAACCTACTCTCATACCCTGCTAGCTCTCACCATCTTCGAAGGTGTGAGAGGTCTTGGGTCTGAGACCGGGGATAATTGATGTTGTGTTTTCTAAGTGTGCTTAGTGCATGAAGCTTTCATCTTCATTGCACTAGCTAGTCTTGAAGGAACACAAAGAATTGTATTGTACAATGTCTCTCTTGATGGGAGAAACCATAATACAAAGCCTTTTGGAGGGGCGACCGGCTCCATGCAAATCCGGTCCTCAACTGTTGTAAATAGCTTAATTTCTCTCTCTTTTGAAAGTATTGTTCATGCTATCTAACTAGGTGTTATGCTTTTTGTTGCTCTCTCCACCCAAGCACTCTTGTAATTCTCATTAGGAATCTATTCTAATGAAATGCCCACTATGTTCATGCTAATTTCCACTACACACATGTTTTTAGGCCATTAAATATTACACTCAATATGTCGTGACCACCTTGAAGGGCACCAAGAAAGAGGGAAAGATCACTTACTTGGGTGCACCAGAAGTTTTGAGAAGAATAGCATACCATGCCATTGGCATGGCTGACAATTTACCACCTGCTTCTGATGAAAATACATGGATATTGGCAGCACAACCCTCTTCAAGAGCTACAAGGTCAAGAAAGAGATCCTATAAATCCGATGAAGAATCAGCTTTTGATAGCTCGCCGAAAAGGCACAACAGCGAGAGCTCTGATAATGAGGAGAAGAGAGCGAGAAGAGAAGAAATGAAGACAAAAGCTGTGGCTGCCCACCAAGAAGAGCCCGCGCAGAAACAAGCTCGTTTTGAAAGAGAAAAACAAGCCTACCAACGCAGCCGACAAGCACAAGGGAAAGACCCAGAGAAATGGGTATCGAGCGGACTTATAGGCCCAAGAATGAAGCATCACACAAGGAAAGAGGCTGAAGATTCGACATAGAGTTTGGAAAAAATGTACCAAGAAGCTGAAGCCCTCAAGTTGAAGGAAACAGAAGAAGCGGCAAGGAAAGCCAAAGAGGTGGAGGAACAGAGACAAGTCAAGGACATGGCTAGAGAAGGAGCACAAGAACAAAGTTACGAGTCTCCCAGACCCATCTCACCGCCTACAAAACAACAAGACTATCCAATGCCAAGCCCACCACCATCACCTGCGGGCAAAGACACCAATAAAGAAGCAGATTTTGAGAAAGAGACAGAATCTGAATCCACCAATAAAGACACCAATAAAGAAGCAGATTCTGAGAAAGAGATAGAATCTGAATCCACCAAAGAAACAAAATCTACACAAGAGGCTAACCAACACGAGAAACAAAAAGAGAAAGAAGCAGAACTGGAACAAGAGAAAGTCACCAAAGCTACTCAAAAGCCTGAAGAGCAAAAGGCAAGTGAATTTGCACAAGAGGCCACTGCTACACAAGAGCAGCAACAACAGAAAGAGCCTGAGCCAGAGAAGGAAGTGAGCCGTGTACTTGAAGAGACTACTTAGTCTAGGCTAGCACCCTCTACTTCCACACAACTAGACACAGCCGAGGCATCCATAAGGCCTCAGGATGACAAAGAAAAAGACCAACCCTCTACCTCCACGCAAGAAGAACCAACAGCTACAACGCAACAGAAAGACACACATGAGGCTGCAAGCACATCCACTCAGATGGCAAGACAGGAGGATTGGCAGTCAAATAACGAGGTTATACTGCAAGCAAATGAATATACAAGGCAAATGCAAGACATGACGGAGAGACTCCGATCAGCAGCACTTAGTCGCAGTACCAAGGCTAAAGAGCTCGAGATGGTGATTGACGTTCTCCAAGGAGAATTAGAAGACAGAATGACTGTCATCACCGATCTTCAGAGGCAAGTGCAGGAGATGAAAGCAGAAGCTGAACAGCATCAGCTAGCTAGAGATAGATAGCAGAAAGAAATGGAGGAGTCAGGTGATCTGCTCACCAAGTTATCCAATGCCTACAAAGCGAAAGACGAGCTGCTGACAGAAGTTATGAATGAACTTCTTACAACATCCCTGCCAGAAAGATGGAAAGCCAGAAATGCAGGATGAGGCAAGCACTTCAGAGCCACCGGAGATAGACATACCCTCAATCTCATTTGCTGAGTTTGAGACACAATCCACAGCAGAGCCGAGTGATATAGAGGATTTTTAGATAAATGTTACAGATGCAGACACAATGCCTATGGTCCAGCTGTCAAAAGCTGAAGAAGATGCATTGAAAGAGAAGATCACCCAAGAGGTGGATGAGCACTGGAAAGCCGCAATGGATTGGGAGTTGAGAGTTCTACACTCTGTCAATGTCACTCAACTAACTCCCAATCAGATCAATGCGCAATGGGATCAACAATCCCTACCATACCCTCTCATAAAAGTGGAGCTACTACAGGTAAAGTAGAGGCTCTACAAAGACATGCAAGAAGATGGCGCAGATAAAGAACACCCAAAGTGGAGGTTGAGCTAGTTGAACAAGAATCTGAGATATCTGATTCTATTCACAAGAGCACATGCAGCCCTGCAAATAGATCCCACATCTTGTCCTGTACCTAGAGTAAGGACACGGCAAGAGGATGAGGCACTGACAAGGAAGCGACTAACCTAGCTGAACTACTCCAGAATGCCATCTCCAGAGAAAGGACAAGCAACAGAGGAATACATGGTGAAAACCCTAACGGGCACCATGTCTTTCTTCAAGAGTCTACCGGATCTCTCCTATGCCATGTTATATAAAATATTCCGAATGCTGCTCACTTGCATTGAAGTATTTCATGAGCTAGAGCAAGCAGGCACCCCGTGGATGTCATTCCTTGAGGTAAATAAGGGTGATCTAAGTAGTCAGCCTTCCGAAGAAGTGCTTTATGGCTTCTATGCTAGATGTTTGTTTTTACCATCAAGCAATATGTTGGCATTCGAGGAAGATTTCTACAATGGATTCTTCACTTGGTGAATGAAGATCTTTGCACCATTGATCAACAACCTTACATCCAAATTTGTAGGCTACTCAGCGGTGGAGCTGAAGAATAGAGTGACCATGCAATTTATGCAAGTGCCAGACAAAGAAAGAAAAATCAGATACTAGAAGGCACTGGATGCGCTTAAAGACCACCTCGACAATCGTCAACCCGAAGACTATTTCAGCCCATAAAGATGTGTCAAGGGAGGACACGGGCGAGGAGGGGGGAATGTTAGCAGCATGCTAACACGGATACCATTTTTCAGAGTTCTCTTTGTAAAACATTTATTATTTTGATAAATCAAAAATATTGTAACTCCTATTTTCTCAGATAAACTCTGTAATTAATGAGCCGGGGCTACAAGCTTAGAAATTGTATCAACCAGTCATTTCCCAGCTTTGGTAGAACTCCATATTATTAGTTTTGACCACCCAAAAACCTTGGCTAAGGTATAAAAGCCAATTTTTGTAAGTTTTTAATAAGTTTTTTTGGATAAGAAATACACAACATGAGCTAACGATGCTCACTCCTCTCCTTCTCGTGCTTTCTCCTCCCTCCCCGACTGTCACTTTGCAGTCGTGTTTGTTGCATTGCAACCGTAGGTAAGAGCTCTACGCATCGACGTAAGCAGTTCATAGCATTTCATAGCTTTTGGCGTCGTCGACCCGCAGCCCTAATTTCATCATAACTAGGAATTTACACTTTCAAATAAAAAACTAAGCTTAGGCGGGGTATTGGGGCATCATTGCTAAGCAATTAGATGCATTCTGGGTCGAAAACGACTAGGTCAAAAATCCATTGCTGTTAATAATCACGATTTTGGAACTTGACCTAAAGTGGGGTTTGAGACCATAAGCATGTGTGCTTAGGTCTTATAAACATGTCCTAGAAGTTTCGTTATGTTTGGATGTCATTTGATGCTGTAAAGAATGTGATTTGTTTGCCGATGAGCAATTGGCTTTTGGTGATTTAATTCACTTGAGTGTAGCTTGAGTTAGATGTGATTTGTTAGTTGTTTTCTGAGATATTGACAACCTCTTGTAGCCTCTATGTACTAGTTGAGTCAGCTTCGTCCCATGGATTGATAATTTAATCGTGGTTCTCTCTAATACTGCAATAAGATAGGATCGTGAGGTTAGACATGCATCCCACACTTCCTCACTGACCTCTCAATCTCCAATCCTAAGGAATGTATATATAAAGCTTTATACTCACAAAAACAAGATAAAAAAGTAAAAGAGCAAGAGCCACCAAACAATAATGTGGAAACTTACAAGTTCTATACATGACACAAAATCATAAAAAAACATTATGCACAAGAACACGACCCTTGTAATATTTGCACTCTAACCATCATCTATCTGTGTGTACAGATATGGCTAGTACGCTAGAGTCATCCACTCCTGCCTTGGGTGAGAGGTACCCTCGTTACTTTTCACAAGTGTTTCACATGGTCTTTTCGGTGCTTGCCTGTGAATGGGATTTGGTAGGTATGCTAGCATGTGAGAGGAATTCCAAAGAGTTAGAATGGCTGATACGTCTCTTGACCATGACTGATCCATACTTAGTAGAGAGCATTTCTCCCATTGCACAAGCCTACCCTTTTGACCAAGATGACTATAGGCATCTAATGACCTTCTTAATAAACATTGGTGCCTTTGATGAAGAAGAAGATTTACATGATTACACGGATGGCACATATGGTCTCACGGATGATGACTTTGTTTTTGTCGACGACGAGGATAGGGGTTTAGCCTTAGGGTTCCGCCCCATTCTCTACAATATCCTATTCCCTTGACTCTCTAGGGGGAGTGAAAATAATTAGGTTAGGGTTCCTTTTTTGAAAAAAAAATTGTCCAATAAGTGTTGCTACCTTTTTCCCACTGATGTGCCTCTGGAAGGTGGATGTTTGGTGGTGACTATTATGCAGTTTGTGACTACATAAGGATGCCTTTGAAAGACAACAACAATGCATGTTTACATGTTACAACGGATGTTCTCCATTATATTAGGTGTACTACTTTCTTTTATCTATGATTCCACATTTACATGTTTGCATCTTGTCATTTGAATTCTAAAATGCATAAAATTTATGAAGTTGTGACATTGTCAATTTAGATGCTATAATTTTTTCAAACTTCCAGTACCTTGTTCTTCTCTTTGAGTTTGGTCTATTAGTTGGCTTTAAGTAGGTATCAGGACCTTAGGCTAAACTAGGCCACTTAATTTTGCTGACTTTAATTCCTAAATAGTCTATTAATTGTAATAACTTTAGTAATGTTTTAGGCTATGAGGATATAGTTCTCTCTAGTTTATTCCACCTAAGTGTGACGTGTTATGGAAGCCCATGTCTTAAGCAGGTATTTGAGACCTCGAGTCTCTCGGCTAGTTTATGTTCAAGCTGGTATTTGAGACCTTGAGTCTCTCGGCTAGTTTATGTTCAAGCTGGTATTTGAGACCTCGAGTCTTCCAGCTAGCTGGTATTTGCGACCTTGAGTCCCACAGCTACTTGTAGCAACTATGACAACAACAAAAAAGAAAACAAAGAAAAAGAAAAGAGAAAGAAAATAGCACAAACTTCCTTGTGTTTTATGTGGATCACACTTAAGTGGTATAAGTGACAAGACCACTAGTCCTTAGACCCCAACGAGCATTCCTAAGGTTAACTACTCTTTAGTCGAAATTTTTTAATTAACGTTGGTCAATCTAGTAATTACTTTAGCCCTAGCTCTTGTGTACTTCTCTTAGAGTCGACCTAATAGACCCTAACTCAATTGCATTTTATTCGAGTACTACGCTTGTTCTAGTTGGCAATGTTACAATTCATGAACTTGTTTTTGCATTTCCTAGAATATCATGTATGCATCTCACTTATTGCACACCTGTACATGTTTCCTTTGAGCTTTGGTCAATTAATGTTGGTCAATCTAGTACTTACTTTAGCCCTAGCTCTTGTGTACTTCTCTTAGAGGCGACCTAATAGACCCTAACTCAATTGCATTTTATTCAGATACTATGCTTGTTCTAGTTGGCAATGTTACAATTCATGAATTTGTTTTTCCATTTCCTAGAATATCATGTATGCATCTCACTTATTGCACACCTGTACATGCTGCCTTTGAGGTTTCACAATGTTGTTTTTCTTCTGACATAGGTACTTCTATCATGGATCCCGATGCTGTACTGTTATATTCCGAGGACAGAATCTACATAAGGAAGGGGGACATGTTAACCATTGGTGTCCACTTCTAGTAGTCATGGGTTGGGCTTGTCGGTCCAATAGGAAAAGGGTAAGAGTGATCGCCGATGAGAGGTGCACTCTAACATGAACATTCAAGGGTTAGTTGGCTAAGTATGGGCACCCAAGTGTGAATGGGGCGAGCTTATATAAAAGTCACCTAAACCTAAAAATCACTCATTCTTTCATTTGTGCAATTAAAGAGTGCTCTTGCTCCATCTCCATCTTCTTGTTCTTCATCTCCTTGTGTGTGTGTGTGTATGCGAGAGAGAGAGAGAGAGAGAGAGAGAGAGAGAGAGAGAGAGAGAGAGAGAGAGAGAGAGAGAGAGAGAGAGAGAGAGAGAGGGTGATCAAGAATTGCGATGATGGCACGACGGCGAAAAAGCGGTCGAGCGTGGCACAGCAGTGGCTCCTTCTTCTTCGCGGCGAGGAATCCTCCACGAAGTCAAGCGTAGGGGGGTGAGTGGCACACCCTTGCTCTCTTGAGCTTGCTAGATTAGTGTAGTTGTGTGCTTGGAACCATTTGTGGCTCGCACATAGTGTATCGGCAAGTCCCTTGCATTGATACGCGCGACAGACGCGTACAAACCACCTTCAGGTGGTTTGTGGTTGAAAATTTTCCAAGTGTCTATATAGGTTCTCACCACTTTCAAGAAGTTTGGTGACCTCTTTTCACCCTCTTCAGGTGGTTGGAAATTTGCCAAGTGCTTAAATATATTCTTACCACTTTTAGGAAGTTTGATAATCACTTTTGACCACTTTTAGGTGGCTGGAATTTCATAAGTGCTTTTCGGTTCTTCTTAACACTTCCAAGTGGTTTCGCGAGAAAAAAAATGGTTTCAACCACTTTGCGGTTGTTTGAACCACTTAGAAATGGTTAAAAACCACTTTCAATCAAGCAAAACCACTTCTAAGTGGTACTAGCGACCTCAGAAGCTACCTTCAAGTGATTTTCTTCCACCTATTTCACCCCTTTAAGGTGGTTTGAATTTTTCCAAGTGCTAATAAGTTCCTCTTTTAGTGCTTTCACAAACCTAAAAGTGGTTGTAACAACTTGTAGGTGGTGGTTTCAATCAGGTTGGCACGTTTAAGCACAAGCTATGCATTTTTAACCATTTTAAGTTTTTTTACATTTCTACTGCTATCTTTGAAATACAATTGTAGCAGCTCATATTATCGCATCATTGCCTCTGTTCTTATGTAGGTAGAATTGTACATAAGTTTTATGACATGCATCCTAATGTGCACATCTCTCTTAAATGCTTTGACAATATGAATCCTTTCTTTGTTTAAAAACTAAAGGACCATAATACATGCTACTTTGAGTATCACATGCAGGATGTGTACGTCAAAGAGGCTTTCAATCAAATGCAGAAAATAAGGTATGGATTACATTGAGGTTCTTGTTGATATAGATGTGATTTTTGTGACCTTGCAGTAAGTGGCAGTATATGTATGGCTCCAAATTCCACATTTGAGAACCTCAAAACACTATGGGAGTCCTTATTGTGTCCCAAACTTGAAAATTCCATGTTTCATTCACAAAAGTGCTTGATGGGAGAATGCGATTAGTGCGGCGCTAAACAACTCAGATGTTGTCTCCTTGAGGTACATAGCGAAAACTTCATGGTGGATGCAAAGGTTTTTGTTGGTGTGTAGACGTACAAACTAGATGAAGATGGTCAATGCCACAAAAGGAAAGATATTGTTATGAATTCATTCATTTCCTTCATGAAAGACAAGTTGACCAAGTTCATCAGACATAATTACATCTACAGATGGTAGGCCAACCAATGCAGAGAGTGTCTACAAAATTTTCCAAGTGATGTCATTGTCTCAGTGGTCAACATGATGGTGTTGAAGCAGTCATAAAGAGGGCATTGACAAAATTTTCCAAGTGATGTCATTGTCTCTGTGGTCAACATGATGGTGTTGAAGCAGTCATAAAGAGGGCATTGACCCATGAGTAGTTGAAGGTGGATAGACACCTCCTGCATAATGGAAAACTTTGTGGTAAGTTACCTCACCATAATGAACAATAGGAAAGGCTCTTGGTCATCCGTGAATAAGGTTGATACTGTCATTTGGGAAATCAAGGTTGGTGATGTGCCGAGAGATATACAATGGGATTGTATGCCAGTGAGTGGATCACATTATTTGTATTGCATGAATGGTTTCTCTTCTATAGATATGATTCACTAAGGTGTAGAAACTTGTCTTGCTTCTGTCATGCTTGTGAGCATGGTCAATGGAGAAGATATGCACACAAAGCTCACATAGAAGCATGGAAATACTTGAAGATCCTACCAGTAAAAGCTAACATAGATTAAGATGTTGTTTCAAGAAATGAGGAGATTGATGCACCCATGTATGTTGGCCATCATGATGATTTGAGTGATGCCTTGCGTTGTTGGAGATAACATTGAAGTCAATACTAAGGAAGAAGACTCTGATTTTTATATACTGAGGTGTTGTGTGGAGATGAGGCTATCCACCAAAACTCAAAAGGATGCATGTCACAATTGGATCAAGAAGATTTACTACTATGTTGAAGGGGACTTTTACACTAAAGTCAAGGGACACAAAGATCGATACGTATTATTAGATGATAGACATGCTTCCTTGTATTCTCACCTAGTTAGATGCCTAAAGTTTCCCTTGTATTTTGAGAAATATGAGCCTAATGTCTATAGCTTAAGTGATACTGTGTATGAGCAAATATACAGTAGCATGCCTTATAATACCATGCCTTTTTACTCTTGAGGTATATTTGGGTACCCCTTTGTTGTATCTTTTCCTAGCAAAAACTTATGTTCTTGACTCTATGAATCTTTTATAAAGCTTTTTAATCCTTCCAAGTACTTGTAGCCACTCACAACTTATGTCAACCACTTTTAGATGGTTGGGACCGCTTACAATTGGTTCAAAAAAAAAAATCCATCCACTTGCAAGTGCTTTGAACTACTTGCGAGTGGCTCATACAAGTTATAACTAGTCCTTTGAAACCACCTAAAAGTGGTTGCTACAACACTCTTATAAACATAGTTCGAATCTCATAGACCACTTGTAAAAAATTTCTTGACCACTTGCAATTGGTTTACGAACCACTTGCAATTGGTTCTAAATCACTTGCAAGTGGTTCCCATTTTACAAGTGATGCAAGAACACTCTTCTACACATAGTTATACTCTCATCTACCACTTGCAAAAGCTTTCTCAGCCACTTGCAAGTGGTTCTCAACCATTTTCAAGTGGTCTCAAGTTTACAAGTGATACAACTCACACTTATTCTCACTTACAAGTGGTTTTAATCACATACAAATAAATAACTAAAACAATTTCAAACCAACTTCTAATAAAAAAACTTGTAAGGAATACAAGGTAATAGTCAATTGAAGAGAAGATCTGGTTTCATATTATAATTAGCATATAATTCCTCAATACAATGTCAAATTCATCCACATTTTACAAAACATAAGAAGCTCCCATCATGAGTTACACGATGAAAACCATCATGGATCTCATACCGGCATACATAGTCATAGGTATCTAGCCCTCTTATAACGTGGTGCTAGAGGTAAGACTTTGCCCCCACTTGACATGTTTTTCCTCACCATTTCAACAAACTTAGACTACTCTTTCTTTCTTCTTACATCCATTGCACATGTAGTGATTTCCCCTCTGATTAATATTTTGATATATTCCATTCATAGACAAATGGAAAACTTCATGATGTAGGAAAGTCCCCATTGATCTTCTGTGTGTTCCTTTAGAAAAGGCAAGATAACATATAAGTCTTTGTCATTCAAGCAGCACCTATAATACTAGTCATCTAGTAGAAGGGCTCTACCCTTGTTGAGTTGTAAAAACTCTTTCTAAAAAGTGCTCATGTTAAAAAAGAGCATATGTTCGAAGTCTTGACATCCCATGAGCTTTTATAGCGTGCCTCTCTTGGAATCCACCCACTCAAGCACCTGCATGGATGAGCCAAGCACAATTCTAACCTCTATTGCAAGTCTCTCCCACTGCATGTGTTTAGACATACACTTAAACAATTTGGCTAGCCCCAAGAACAAACCATTGTGAAAAGTGGTGTACATAGTTCTTCACAATTCTAACCTCTATTTCAAGTCTCTCCCACTGCATGTGTTTAGACATACACTTAAACAATCTGGCTAGCCCCAAGAACAAACCATTGTGAAAAGTGGTGTACATAGTTCTTCACAAAGCTATCCCCCTCACAATCCCAAAGTGCCCGGTACTAGTGTGTTCCCTACACCGAGCGGCCCCACACCTCAGTCTAGTGTGTTCCCAACGCCTAGGACTCGTGTGCCCCCTACACCGACAGGTGGTTCATCCTCGAGACGAGGTAGGCGTCATTCTAGAGGTGGTGGTTGCTGTGGTAGCGGTTCTACCGATGCGTCCACACCACCGAGAGAGCATCCACCACTCTCTTCAGTAGATAGTTCACCGATGGACACACCATGTACACCTTGGGGATCACACGAGCATGATCCTAGCAAGGTGTACAAGAGCATGGATGGGGCTGTTGTGGCAGATAGGGTTGGAAAGGCCATGCGACAGAGGATTTGATAGCTTTGTACGATTTAGTTTGGTCACTCTATGATGGAGATTTGGGATAACTCGATCTTGAGAGAAAGAATTACATCGTCGAGGCCATTGAGAAAGAGTACAGGCCGGCAGAGAGGTACGATCAAGTCTCGAACAACTGGATTTTTAGCATGGCAAAGTCCACAATTTCACACCGTCGGTCAGAGGCGAGAGACAGGTACAATGATGGCAGACCCAAGCCGGCATGGTTGGATGCAGAAGAGTGGACGGGGATTGCACGAGAGACACAAGACAATCCTGATAGATTTCAGCAGCAGCAGAGAGATCTAGCCAGAGCACGTTTGGAGTCTGCTGGAGCGTCATATCTTGGGAGTGGAGGCTACGATACGCTTCAACATGAGTTTGTAAGTATTATACGTATGCTTTAAATTATTGGTAATATATATGTTATTTGAAGATTTATCTAATGATTAAACCATAATTTCGCAGGAAGTTTCCGTGAAGCGCCTTCCGACACGCTGAGAGGAGAAGTATGGGTACAAGCATGGAATTGTGGCCCTTTTTGACCCAGCTCTACAGGAGGAGGGAGAGGACGTTGATTGGGAGGCATTACCATGAGGGTCTTCTCACTCAGTGATTGTTTTCATATGTACAGTTTTGTAGTGCTTACGTTTATGGTTTATGGTTATGTTTATGGTATGGCACAAATGTTATGGTTAAGGTTTGCCAGTTAGCTTAAGATTATGGTTTTGCTATGATGGTATGACAATCATCTGATGGTTATGGTTATGGTTATGGTTGTGCAATGATGGTTATGGTTGTGCAATGATGGTATGCAATTAGGTGATGGTTATGGTTTTGCTATGATGGTATAGCAATCATGTGATGGTTATGGTTATGGTTATGGTTGTGCAATGATGGTATGGCTATTATGGTTATGGTATGATAAGCAAGTTATGGTAATGGTTATGGTATGGAAAACAGGTTATGTTTATGGTTTTACAATTTTTGACTCATGTTTTAATTATGTTAACAGGTTATGTTATTCTTACAATTTTGCTAAGTTGCCATACACTCGCTCTTTAGCGTCAGCTTGTAGGTGGAGTGCAGTTGTTTGTGCACTCTTCCTTTGGGTAGAGAGGATTGTTTACTTTGCAGCAGTAGATGCAACATTAGTTTCGAGCCCTCTCTGCCAAAAAAAAATTTGCAAGTTTGGTCGTCGGTACATGCAACGGTATGAGCGTCAGTGGAAGCAACGATATGAGCGTCGGAATATACTATACAAATACTGGTGTTTATTACGTTGTTTATTTTGACGTGTATTTGAAGGTTTATTCCAACGTTAGCTATACCGATGGTCATACTGACGCTATGATACCGGCGTCTCTTCCGAGGCCTATTTCAGCACTTTTTAGTTTAAAAAGTAAATTTATTTTGTCGGGAATTGCGCCAATTTTTGTGCGACGTCTTGTAGTGCATGCACATCTACATTAGTAATAGGATGATCTGTAACATTTTTAGAAACCCCCATAGGTTGTACATTTTTCTCATTAGAATTTACATTTGAACTTCCACCACTGAAAAGAGGCAACAAAGTGTCATAAAGGTCCTATAAGCTTACATTATTGTCTCTAGTACATGAAAGCAAGGGTTGAGCATAATCTTCCACAAACACAACATCCATGAGACCAAAATACACTTTTTTTGCGGATGATACAACCTGTAACCTTTGTTTTTAGCACTATAACCAACAAAGATACATTTGACAGCCTTATCATCCAATTTTTGCTTTGCGTTTGTGGCACCACAGCATATGCCAAACAACCAAAAACATGCATGTACTCGATAGAAGGCTGTCTATCATGCCATGCTTCATATGGAGTCATAGACTGCAAAGCTTTTGTAGAACACTTGTTAAGTACATTAGTGGCAAACATGATGGCCTCAAGCCAAAATGAATGTGGCAAAGCTTGACTTTTGATCATACATCGTTCCGGTTTTCCTCTCAACAACACCATTTTGTTGAGGTGTATACGGCATTGTACATTAATGTTTTATCCCACGACTAGCCAGAAATGCATTAAATTCATGAGACATATACTCCCCCGCCCCCCCGATCGGAACGGAGGGTGCCCATAGTACATTTCAAGAAATTTTTAGCCATAGCCAAAAAATTCTTGAAGCATAAAAATACTTTAGACTTTGCCTTAAGCGGATACACCCATGCATACCTGGAGTAATCATCAATGAGTGTCACAAAGTAAAGGTAACTGCTTAAGGGTGGAGTTTACATGGGCCCACAAACATCACTCTGCTTGAACCATCCTTTGGAAACTTTGAACACTACATCTTCCCCAAAATACAACCTTCACAAACATGTTTGGCAGGTGCTTCAAGAGGTAGCAAAGAAGCAAACATATCAGATTTCTCCAAACGCAGCAAATTGGCAAATTCAGATGTCCAAAACGTGCATGCCAAAGTTTTGCATCTGAAATAGCCTTAGAATCCACAACTACATTTGCAAAATTTTGCCCACACTTGTTATACAAAGTGAGTTTATACAACCCACGACATAAAATGCAGATGCAACAATTTCACCTCACTGAAACTCAGGTCATGTACTGTACACACAAATTTGACTACAAGTACAAGTGCAGATACAAACAAAAAAATTATTCTTGATCCCAGGAACATATAATGCATCAATAAGTGTGAAATAATTTCATTCACAACATTAAGCACAATCTTTCCAAGTTCTTAAACTGGATAAGAGGTATTGTTGGCACAAGTGACTAAATTCCCATGAGGGATAGACTCAAGAGAGGTAAAAAAATCACGATGTGAGGTAACGTGCTTTATAGTACCATTGTCAAAATACCACACATGTGAATTTGCAGCAATTGACATGCATGCATCATGGACAGAAGGATCATAAGTGTACTTTGCTTTAAAACCCATTCTGCATCAACATCAATGTCACTGTCTCCTTTCATAGAAGACTCAATAATAGCTGCATTTGTAGTGGAACCAACATTTGTAGTGGAACCAGACTCTTTCTTCTTAGCCTCTTTGGCCTTCAACTTAGGACACTGCTTGATCAAGTGATCATTAGCTTTTAGTAATGGCAACGCATCTTCTTTTTTCCCTTTTCATTGATTTCCAAACAAATTGATGACAGTAGAGGCATTAGGAATAGGTGATTTACCACTTGTAGAAGAACCATGAGAAGTGGTTACATTGCTATTACCACCTTTTCTTTGAGCAACAATAAAGGCATGTTCAATTGTAGGTTGTCTAGTCTTGTTTTTTTTGGAAAGTGACTCTTGTAACAACAATGTGAATAATGCATCATTTCCTTGGGTCATAAGTCTCCAAGTACTAGCAAAAGTTTGGTAAGAATCTAGCAAAGCGTCAAGAACAGTCTGCACAAGGGAACTATCAAAGAGGACTTCACCTGCAAAAATAAGTTGCTCATTGATATCCCTAAACACTAGCAAGGAAATTTTCCATATCATCTTTCTCATGCATAGTCTTCGACTCCAGCTCCTTACGCAACAATGAAATTTTAGCCTCGTTGCGACTTGCATAAAGACTAACCAGAATATCCCAAGCATGTTTTGCAAATTTTGTAGAACGAATATGAGGAGTAATAGTGTGCTTCATAGACAACACAATCAAAGCATGAGCCTGTGAATATTTTACATCCCAACAAGCTTGCTCAACCGTAGGCAAAACAAATATGGCATCAACAATCTTGCACGTGAAGCATCCTCAATATCGCCTACATGCTCGAGACCAGGATGTACATCAATGCACTACACAATATTCCATACTCCCTTTGACACAAGGACATGCTGCATCATATAGGCCCACATAGGGTAATTGTCCCCATCCAATCTATCCTTAGCAGTCTTGAACACATCTGTGTTGTTGTCAACCATGGCAAATGTTGCATATGATGTGAAAAATCCTCGAAAAGAGGAGAAACAAAATAGGAAAAATAAATACTATATAGCACAAACCGTAGAAGACTGTAAGGAAGATGCTATGCAAAAAATGACACAGACAAAAATTTGCACAAAAATGACGAAATAACCTGCATAATATTGCTTGTAGTGGAACGGAGGCCAAAATGATCTTGAATCAACTAGGATCTTCAAGCTCTCTCAAAGTATTTGTTGACCTACTCACGCTCACCAAAGCTCACAAAAATTGAAGAAAGTGAGCAGGCATGTGTTGGAGCTACTGGTGACTAAGTCCGGGAGGACGTAACCTGCTCTGATACCAATTGTTGGAATTAGGATTGCAAGAAAAAACACACAGCTTAGAGAAGAAGAAGGAAGCTCAAGGCACACAATAGAGATTGTATTACTTAGTGTGCAATGGAAATATAGAACGTACTTGAATGTACTTGGATGTATTTTCAATGCTGACTTGGACGTACTTGTTCAAGGCCAAAAACCCAATTCCATGGGTTCTTGAGATTTAGGCCTCTTTCATTGCATTAGTCTATGGATGCCACCATTTTTTCTAGTAGGTTGGCATACTTCGGCTCCTCTTGATTTTTTTGGGTATGTTGACACTGCGTGTGAAAGAGGTTCTACAATTGTAGTAGGGACTAATGGAGCCTTTGATTTATCTCCCACATGAAGTGGCTCTAGACGTTCATGGGCTCTCTATGATTGAGTTTTCAATGGCAATTTTAGAACGCACATCGTTTGGGATATTCAGATGGCCGTCATTTGCATTTTCTCCTTTTTCTTAATGACTTGATAGACACTAGGCTTTGATATCTGTATCTAATTATTTCCGTTGTAAAATCCTTGCTTCTATAGTAGAAGACAAAGGGTGCATCACCCTTGGTTTGTGACTATGTTGGCTCTTGGCTATGATTGCTTGCCTTTAGGTGGAGCCCTATGCTACCTGATTGATCTTAATTGTTTGAGGTCAAGCTACTACTTTAGGTAACCATATTTGAGTGTTACCTTTATAAAATCCTTGCGCTTCAAGTAGCTTGACTGAATTCATTTGCTGCTTCACATGCTTTTGCTAGGTAGCTTGGTTGAAGTCTGACTTTGGTATCCATACTTGCTTCTTTGAAGGTCTCTCTTTCCTTTTGGTGTTGTTCCTCCTCTTGTTTGAGGTGTTTGTGTTCTGTTGATGGCTTGGCTTGCTCTTTGTATAACCATATTTGAGTGTTACCTTTATAAAATCCTTGCGCTTCAAGTAGCTTGACTGAATTCATTTGCTGCTTCACATGCTTTTGCTGGGTAGCTTGGTTGAAGTCTGACTTTGGTATCCATACTTGCTTCTTTGAAGGTCTCTCTTTCCTTTTGGTGTTGTTCCTCCTCTTGTTTGAGGTGTTTGTGTTTTGTTGATGGCTTGGCTTGCTCTTTGTATAACTTTTGTCTTGAGGTGAGTAGGTCCAAGCTATTATTCTAGGCTTTTTGGCCCAAACATTGGTGTTCCCTTGAAAGTAGCCTTGAGTAGTGATTAACTCATGTGATGCTATCCACCCTATAACCTTTGATTGCTCAGATTGAGCTTGTGATTGTTGTATCCAAACTAGATCTTTGACTTTGGATACTAACACTTGGTTGATTCTTTTTGGCTTCTTTTGGAGGCTTTTTTGTGATGGAACTTTGGTTGATAGATGTTTTTCTTAGATTTTCATTGCAATGTTGATGGTGTGGCTCTTGATGTTGAGGCTCCGTAGGAAGATGGATATTTTTTGAAGGTAAATTTGACTTGCAAGTTTGATCTACTTCAATGTTTGCTTTAGCTTTACCTTTTTCTACTATGGTTAGTTGTTTCTTTTCTACATGGATTTGAGATGCTTTTGGAGCCTTTGCTTTTGTTGAAGATTTTTGTTGTTGTTGTTGAAAGAAGATGATAGAAATTATGATAGAAAGTGTCCTTTGAACTCCCCATTACTCAACTTTCATATGATGGGAGTCAATAATGTAGAAAGTGTCCTTGAAATCCCCACTACTCAACTTAAGTACGGCTTCTGTCACTCCAAAGCTAAGAATTGACATTGTAGAACTAATGTACATTGTTTCTTCTAGCTCTTTGATTGGTGTCTTTCCCATCATTATCCATGTACCATAAGACATTAGATTTCTTATCGCATATGGATCTATTGTAGTTGAACACGTAATTTTGAGTCCTATTGCACCACACACACTAAATTTGGTCATTGTAGGATACAATCGATCTTTCGTCTTATTCTTGTCATTCTCTTGATCTTGAGTTTGTTGAACAATTGACGTGAAACTTGGTTCTTCATCTACTTTCAGTTGTGTACCTTCTAGAGTTGGCTTCTTTGAAACAACTTTTGTTGTTGCTTCAAGTATGTCAATGATGACATGTTCTCATGGTTGCTTTTCTCCTTTCATTTGTACTTTTGCACCATGCTTCATAACATCATTTGTCTCAGTTATTCTTCTTTCATACTCACAAGTTTTGTTAGTTTCATTTAACACCTTTATCATAAAATAGGGAGTTATGCCATAGACATCCTCATCACAAAACTTTGTAGGCATTGTTTTGTTTACACACACATAGAGAGTAGCCAGTATCTGATCCCAATCAAAAGATTCAAACAATTTTTTTGGGAATGGTTCTTGAATGTAGTCCTTATCCTCTATTGATCTCTCTAGGAGGAAATCTTCTTTCCTCATGCTTCCACTTTTGGACGCTCCTCACATCCAAATATGCACTTTCTCATGCAACCATGAAGGTATTCAGTTTTCATGGACCGTAGTCGAGTCAAAGTCTTTCACAAGAGTGCGACTAACATCTATATAGCTATAATCTTTGATGTTGAACCTTGTGGTAACACCCTTATTCCATAAGTAGATATAGGCATAGCCCCAATCTTGCATCATTTTGAGTTGACACATGAATGGTCACCCCAAAATGACGTCAAAGTTGTTGCTCTTTCCAAAATACACTACTACAAAGATATGCTTGTACTCAATCCTGCAAGAGGATACTATGATCTATTCTAGCATACCCAACGGTCTTTCTATTCAAATCCATCTACAAGTTGCAATTTCATTCTTATTTTTTTGAGAGCTGGTCTCCCCCATGTTTTTCAAATTCTTTGTGGCAATGGCTACTCTAGCCCCACTATCAAGTATAGCAAGTGTTTTCACTCCTTTGTGCTCTAGCAACAAGGTGGTGTTCCCTTCTTCTCCTTCATGATAATCTTCCACCTTGTTTTCAGATATTGGTTTCACTTTTGGTTTTTCTGGTGGAGTTTTATCCATGTTTTCATCTATAGGAATATCTTGAAGAGGAGTTTTCAAACTCTTCTTCTCTAAGTGTTTGCCCACTTCTCCCCATAGATGTGGTCTAATTTTCAACAACTTTGAGAGAGAAAGTGTGCATTGTATAAGAGAAGACGTTCGTTCATGAAAATTTTTGGTATCTGTAAGGTCACCGACCCCGAGCTAAAAGAACACCATTGTACCATGAAACAATCATAATGAAAAAAGTTACTATTTTTATCAGTTTTTCAAAATTTGTCGATACCATGATGTTTAGAATGTCATAAAGCTTCCAAAAGTAAATTAAAATAATTTTTGTGGAAATTTTCCAAAAATAGTAAGTTTTTGGTCACCTAACCCGTCAGTTTTGATCGTCTCGAAAAACTGCACCCGTATCCCAAATTTGAAAAAAATGCTTTTTGGACGCCGGGGCTGCTAAATATGGCAGGTACCCAGGTTAATACACCTTAGTTAGACCCGTCTTAGGTTAAAATTAAATTTTCCTAAAGTTGTACGTGGAGGCACCGGGACTCGGGGGCTGTGTGGGAACTGGCTCCAGGCCACTGCAGACTGAGTTTGGCAGTAAAAGGGCGCCCTCACACACTCACAGGGCTCGTGGCCTACTTTCCATGCAAGAGAGGGAGAGACTAAGTGAACTCTTGAGTAGGTTGGGACACTTGGTAAGTATGAAACTAGAGCTGCCATGCATGAAGTGAGTACTCCTCCAAATGCATATAGCAGGTAAATTTGAATTTTTCAGCTTGTGAGTCTATATAAGAGCATGCTCACACACACACAAGAACACATATATACTCACACACACACTAAGCACACACACTCCTACACACACACATACACACACACACCTTGAGGAGGTGTTGCCGGCAGACATAGTCTTTGGAAGAGGAGCTAGGAGGGAAGGTGCTGCCCGTTTCTCGTCTCAAGGAGGCCCTTGCATCAAAATTTCGAGAGGAATTCAGCCGTACCCTCGGTAATTTTCGAATTAATTCATGCTTGTTGTAATTCCCTTTCTAATATCCTCTTAATTCCGCATCTAGTATGCATAATCATAGTCAAAATACTCATTAGATACTCTCTGATTCTTCGTATCCATGATCTATTGCATAAATCTTAATCTAATTAGTAATCATACAAGCAATTAGTCACTTTTAATCATAGTTTAAAGCATGTTTAAGGAATCATCCACTAGTCACCGTTGTGATTAAAAATCAAGTCAGCTTTGAGGTGGGAATGGTCCATTACAGTCTATTACTCCATAATGTGTAACTAATTAAATTATAATCAATTGCTCATGGATTAAGATTTAATTAGGGAAAATTAATCCATCATTAATCATTAGGAAGGGAGAAATCCTCTCATCTATGCATACAATAAATTTGCAATTCTCTACTTGCATTAAGAAGTGATTAAGCATGTCTATTTCATCTCTAGTAGAACTGATTAAGTAAAAATATGAATTTCATAATTATCTAGGCCAAGTAATTAACCTTAGGGCCTATTCCCATAGAACAAGTATGGTGCTATCGGGATTCTCTATGTCTTGAAGTAAGTCTAACCTCTCGTGCAAGGGGATTTGCTTATTGAAACTAATCCGTCATCATGGTTGTATGTTACTCTCAAATGTTAGCTCTCTTTTTCCAAGTTGTCAATTGAGTAGTGAGTATAAAATGGCCCCGGTAAAGAGAACTCGTTTCGGTGGTTCCCACGATTGTGAGGCGGGGACAAGCAACACTAATGGAAAGGGAAAAGCTCCCATGGTCGACCAAGTACCGGCCTTCTCACGGAGCAATAACGAGGAAATTGTGGAGGTAGGTCAAGTTTTAATTCAAGTTTGTTAAAGCATCATTGCATTCGATAAGGTAGGATGAAAAACACATTCCCCAACATGTTGGAAATCAACGGAAACCACGGCATTTAAATTAATTGTATTTTATATTCAAGTAGGAAAGAATGCTTTCGGAATATACTGTCTGAAGTAGGAAACATTGGTTGCTAGGGAAAATTTAGCTCAGCTAGTTCATTTTCAATTCCAATGTTGATCTAGTCCGAACCCCCTCTTCATCACAAGGGGCAGCTCGCGAAGTTATTCGCAGGAGCTAGAGTTCCTGGTTAAGGGCTCTTGAATCCACCACTGCTGGTTAAGTGGTGGATATCCACGACTGCTCGTTAAGCAGTGGATAACCTAGTTGTATGGGCAACTAGGCGACAACAGGTGGAGTAAACACTCGCTGGGGGATTTCGTGCCTCCAGAGCATTGGAACTTCAAATGAATGAGTTTTTTGAGTGAATTTTTACTAGAATTACTGTCTTGGTTCTGCTTTGCAATATTGGTTGAAGGGTTGTATTAAAGAACTTGTGAATTGGAAAAATAAACAAAGAACTTATATGTTGAACAACCATTGTGGTAGTAATTAGGTAACAAAGGAAGTGTGAGTATGGGGTGGAAAGTGGGGGCTTTGCTCGGGTTGCCAATGCCTATGAGAAGGGTGGTCCCGATTTGTCGGAACTCTACATCCCCATAGTGTTATAAATCGACGCTAGTATTACTCATTGCCCCAAGAGCGGCGAAGCCTCAAGTGTACCTGCCACTGAAACATGGGGAAAAAGGCAGTCGCGACTTCTCTCCTCTTGGAAGGTGGGTCTTAGGATCGTTAGATAAGTTAATCACGCTTCCCCTGCGGGGTGGAACTAGATCTCGATGCTAGTAGGCTCGAACTCGACTCACTTTGTGATGAGAGATCGTCCGCTAGATGAACCATAAACCACTTTGTTTGCTTTCGCTGTAGATCTAGTGGCCACCAGGTTTACCATCAGATCCGTTGTTTGAGACGACGGGGTGGGGACCTAACACCTGGTATTAGAGCTAAGCTTAGGTTAGACTGGGAAATAAAGTCGTATTGTTTGAATATTTAAAAGGAACTAAGGGTATATAGGTAGCTGATCCAAATGCCTTGCATTGGTGTTGCAGGAAGATCCCGTGCTAGAATATCGGAAGTTCCAAGTGTTTGAACTTATTTACGAACAAGCTCGATGATCCCCAGTTTACCAATTCATGCGAGATGTCATGGAGATGTTGCTGAAGGTTCATACACTGCACTCCACTCGCAGTGATAGAGGATGGGGGCTCGATTGGACACATGAAGGAGGGGTTTACTACATCAACACTTGGAAGCTAGGATGCCTGGTTGCCGATTTGAAGAAAATACGTTGGGGAGAAGAATTGAAGGTGGTGCATATATTCTACTTGCTGCCTGCACGTACGGACATGACTTTCTCTTACGACACCAATCAAACCCTCAACGAGTGGCTTTTGGAGAAGGTCAGTAATGTAATCCTAGCAAACAGAGTTAGAACTTTTGGAGTACCAAAAGAATTATCCCAACTCGACACCATAGTTTACTATCCACTCAAAGATGAGTATAGGAACTACTTCACGAATGAAGTAGAGTATCATGTGAACGTGACAACGCAACCTGCTAGGCGTATCTTATAAGCATTCCAAACACCATGTAATAAATTGATCATGAGTTATCCTAAACCTTGAAGGGTTTTGATTGTAATAAATCTTCATCAATAAAGTGTTTTTGTCTCTGAGTCTCTGTCTCTTGATAAAGTGGGATCTTGAATTTTATTTAAAGTCTCGTGTCTATTTGAAATCCAAGTAATCGTATCAAGAATCTCGTGTAACCCATGTAGGCATCGCCTGCTGCTCTCTACTCGACGGCGCAGGAAAAGAAGCTCCTTCTTAAGCAAGCCCAACCTCCACCCTTTAAGGGAGAGGGGGCAAATATGGAAAGAGATGCGGAAGTATGGATGGAGGCTATGGACGACTATTTCGAAGCTGCAAGAACCCAACTCGTGAATCAAACCATGCTTGCGATGTTGTGCTTGTCTGGCGATGCCAAGATATGGTGGAAGCAACATTGCAGGGACTTGGATATCAAGGGATCTTCCCAATCATGGGAAGACATCAAAGCTGTTGTGATGGGGCGATACTTACCACCCGCTCACAAAGCCTTGAAGATGAATGAGTTTTGCTCACTTCAACAACTGACTTCTTCCGTCGAAGAAAAATACTCAAAGTTCGTCACACTTCGGAGATATGCTCCTAGGATGACATTGGAACAACAAGTAGCACGGTTCTGCCAAGGACTCATCGACCCCTTGAACAACTGACTAGAAGCTCTCAGGCCAGCAACTCTGCAAGATGCCTTGCTAAGGGCCAAACCGTTAGCTAAAGAGATTCAAAGGACTACCCAAGATAGTCAATACTATTTGTCAAAGAGGGCTAGGCCAGACAACTTGAGTAACATACCAATCAACCCTGCATACGACCATCGTCCGGTAGTAGCTACTATAGCAGCTATCAAGTTTCCTAATATAAGATTCTTTAAAGCCAGGAGTATGGACATTACAAAAGCCGATGTCCAAAAAGGATTTCCCAAATATTCGGTGCTAATAATGTACCTCTGAACGTCAACGGGCGAGGTCAACCAAACGAAAGAGGAGGCCGAGGAAGAGGAAACATAGGATATGGAAGCGAAGCTTTCGCTAATGCCGTAGTGAGACAACCAACTGTGGGTGATGAAGCTGATGAGAGAGCAGCTTCGTATGATGCAAGTGCTAATCCTAGTGAGCAATAATTCAAGCACCAGGATCTCATCAAAGTTAAGCAGAATAAGATGCATAAAGCTAAAGACTATTATCAAAGGATGTCTTTACTTTAGATAAAGGATATATGTACCTAAGTAGTTAGCATAGAGTTATCCAAATGTATTCTTGAGATGAGCACATCTCAAATTTTTCACGTTGGGGAGGATGTAAGGTCTCCGACCCCGAGCTAAAAGAACACCATTGTACCATGAAACAATCATAATGAAAAAAGTTACTATTTTTAGCAGTTTTTCGAAATTTGTCGATGCCATGATGTTGAGAATGTCATAAAGCTTCCAAAAGTGAATTAAAATAATTTTTGTGAAAATTTTCCAAAAATAATAAGTTTTTGGTCACCCGACCCGTTAGTTTTGACCGTCTCGAAAAACTACACCCGTACCCCAAATTTGAAAAAAATACATTTTCGGATGTCGGGGGCTGCTAAATATGGCAGGTACCCAGGTTAATACACGTTAGTTAGAGCTTAGTATAGCAAGTTCCTGCATTATATTCTGATTCGTATCGCCCATCTTAGGTTAAAATTAAATTTTCCTAAAGTTGTGCGGGGAGGCACCGGGACTCGGGGGCTGTGTGGAAACTTGCTCCAGGCCACTGCAGACTGAGTTTGGTAGTAGGAAGACGCCCTCACACACTCACAGGTCTCGTGGACTACTTTCCATGCAAGGGAGAGAGAGACTAAGTGACCTCTTGAGCAGGTTGGGACACTTGGTAAGTATGCAACTAGAGCTGCCATGCATGAAGTGAGTACTCCTCCAGATGCATATAGCAGGCAAATTTGAATTTTTCAACTTGTGAGCCTATATAAGAGCATGCTCACACACACACAAGAACACATATATAGTCACACACACACACACACACACACACACACACACCTTGAGGAGGTGCTGTCGGCAGACATAGTCTTTGGAAGAGGAGCTAGGAGGGAAAGTGCTGCCTGTTTCTCGTCTCAAGGAGACCCTTGCATCATAATTTCGAGAGGAATTCAGCCATACCCTCGGTAATTTTCGAATTAATTCATGCTTGTTGTAATTCCCTCTCTAATTCCTCTTAATTCCGCATCTAGTATACATAATCATAGTCAAAATACTCATGAGATACTCTCTGATTCTCCGTATCCATGATCTATTGCATGAATCTTAATCTAATTAGTAATCATACAAGCAATTAGTCACTCTTAATCATAGTTTAAAGCATGTTTAAGGAATCATCCACTAGTCACCGTTGTGATTAAAAATCAAGTCAGCTTTGAGGTGGGAATGGTCCATTGCATTCTATTACTCCATAATGTGTAAATAATTAAATTAGAATCAATTGCTCATGGATTAGGATTTAATTAGGGGAAATTAATCCATCATTAATCATTAGGAAAGGAGAAATCCTCTCATCTATGCATACAGTAAGTCTGCAATTCTCTACTTGCATTAAGAAGTGATTAAGCATGTCTATTTCATTTCTAGTAGAACTGATTAAGTAAAAATCTGAATTTCATAATTATCTAGGTCAAGTAATTAACCTTAGGGCCTATTCCCATAGAACAAGTATGGTGCTATCGGGATTCTCTATGTCTTGAAGTAAGTCTAACCTCTCGTACAAGGAGATTTTCTTATTGAAACTAATCCGTCATCATGGTTGTATGTTACTCTCGAATGTTAGCTCTCTTTTTCCAAGTTGTCAATTGAGTAGTGAGTATAAAATGGCCCCTTTAAAGAGAAATCATTTCGGTGGTTCCCACGATTGTGAGGCGGGGACAAGCAACACTAATGGAAAGGAAAAAGCTCCCATGGTCGACCAAGTACCGACCATCTCATGGAGCAATGACGAGGAAATTGTGGAGGTAGGTCAAGTTTGTTAAAGCAACATTGCATTTGATAAGATAGGATGAAAAACACATTCCCCAACATGTTAGAAATCAACGGAAACCACGGCATTTAAATTAATTGTATTTTATATTCAAGTAGGAAAGAATGATTTCGGAATATACTGTCTGAAGTAGGAAAAATTGGTTGCTATGGAAAATTTAGCTCAACTAGTTCATTTTCAATTCCAATGTTGATCTAGTCCGAACCCCCTCTTGATCACAAGGGGAAGCTCGCGAAGTTATTCGCAGGAGTTAGAGTTCCTGGTTAAGGGCTCTTGAATCCATGACTACTGGTTAAGTGGTGGATATCCATGACTGCTCTTTAAGCGGTGGACAACCTAGTTGTATGGGCATTATGCTTCAACGGGTGGAGTAAACACTCGCTGGGGGATTTCGTGCCTCCAGAGCATTGGAACTTTAAATGAATGAGTTTTTAAGTGAATTTTTACTAGAATTACTGTCTTGGTGCCGCTTTGCAATATTGGTTGAAGGGTTTTATTAAAGAACTTGTGAATTGGAAAAATAAACAAAGAACTTATATGTTGAACAACCATTGTGGTAGTAATTAGGTAACAAAGAAAGTGTGAGTATGGGGTGGAAAGTGGGGGCTTGGCTCGGGTTGCCAATGCCTATGAGAAGGGTGGTCCCGATTGTTCGAGAACTCTCCGTCCCCATAGTGTTATAAATCGACGCTAGTATTACTCATTACCCCAAGTGCGGCGAAGCCTCAAGTGTACGTGCCTCTAAAACATTGGAAAAAAGGCACTCAGGACTTCTCTCCTCTTGGAAGGTGGGTCTTAGGATCGTTAGATAAGTTAATCACGCTTCCCCTGCGGGGTGGAACTAGATCTCGATGCTAGTAGGCTCGAACTCGACTCACTTTGTGATGAGAGATCGTCCGCTAGATGAACCATAAACCACTTTGTTTGCTTTCGCTGTAGATCTAGTGGCCACCAGGTTTACCATCAGATCCGTCGTTTGAGACGACGGGGTGGGGACCTCACACCTTGTATCGGAGCTAAGCTTAGGTTAGACTGGGAAATAAAGTCGTATTGTTTGAATATTTAAAAGGAACTAAGGGTATATGGTAGCTGATCCGAATTCCTTGCATTGGTGTTGCAAGAAGACCCCGTGCTAGAATATCGGAAGTTCCAAGTGTTTGAGCTTATTTATGAACAAGCTCGATGATCCCCAGTTTACCAATTCAAGCGAGATGTCATGGAGATGCTGCTGAAGGTTCATACACCGCACTCCACTCGCATTGATAGAGTATGGGGGCTCGATTGGACACATGAAGGAGGGGTTTACTACATCAACGCTCGGAAGCTAGGATGCCTGGTTGCCGATTTGAAGAAAATACATTGGGGAGAAGAATTGGGTGGTGCAGATATTCTTCTTGCTGCCTGCACGTATGGACATGATTGTCTCTGACGGCACTAAATCAAACCCTCAACAAGTGGCTTTTGGAGAAGTTCACTAATGTAATCCCAGCAAACAGAGTTAGAACTTTTGGAGTACCAAAAGAATTATTGCAACTCGACACCATAGTTTACTATCCACTCAAAGATGAGTATATGAACTACTTCACGAATGAAGTAGAGTATCATGTGAACCTGACAACGCAACCTGCTAGGTGTATCTTATGAGCATTCCAAAAGCCATGTAATAAATTGATCATGAGTTATCCTAAACCTTGAGGGGTTTCGATTGTAATAAATCTTCATCAATAAAGTGTTTTTGTCTGTGAGTCTCTGTCTCTTGATAAAGTGGGATCTTGAATTTTATTTAAAGTCTCATGTCTATTTGAAATCCAAATAATCATATCAAGAATCTCGTGTAACCCATGTAGGCACCACCTGCTGCTCTCTACTCGACGGTGCAGGAAAAGAAGCTCCTTCTTAAGCAAGCCCAACCTCCACTCTTTAAGGGCGAGGGGGCAAATGTAGAAAGAGATGCCGAAGTAGCATTCAAATTAGCCTTAAATTTAGCAATATGTCTTTCATTTGGTCCAGTGATCAGCAAATCATCTACATAACGAAGCACAATGAGAAGTACATCACCCTCACGCTTTACATACAATATACTTTCTGTTGGACTGTTACGTCACGCTTTACATACAATATACTTTCTGCTGGACTGTTACAAAAGCCTTGTTTGACGAAATGAGTGATAGCTTTCTCATACCAAGCACGAGGAGATTGCTTCAACCCATACAAAGCCTTGTTACATTTGCACACTTTGTCCTCTTGTCCTTTCTTGACAAAACCGTGAGGCTGCGTTACATAAACTTCCTCAAATATGTCACCATTCAAGAAAGTAGTAAAACAATGTCTGATTGATGTACATCCCAACCAAAATGAGCTGCCAATGCACATAGAAAATGCACAGTAGTTATACGAAAAGTGGGAGCAAAATTCTCTTCATAATCTATGCCTTTTTGTTGTGCATAATCCTTTGCAACAAGTCGAGCCTTATGGTGGTCGATCTCACCATCTGGCTTGCATTTCAACTTATAAACCCACTTCGTACCAATGGCCTTTTTGCTAGGAGCCATCCAATTTTTTGAAATTTGTGCTTCATCAAAAGACAGAGGCTCCTCAACATCATGTAAGCTAGACACAGCCAAAGCATAACAATCTGATGCATAAGATGCATGGCGAGAGCCTGAACGAGTACGACACAGCCAAAGAATAACAATCTCGCCATGCATAAGATGCATGGCGAGAGCTTGAACGAGTACGACTAGACAAAGGTGCATCCAATTTACTGTCATGTACATCTGCATTGGTAATAGGCTGATCTGTAACATTTTCAGAAACCCCCATAGGCTGTACATTTGCCTCATTGAAATTTACATTCATATTTCCACCACTAAAAAGAGGCAACAAAGTGTCATAAATGTCCTATTAGCTTACATTACTGTCTCTAGTACATGATAGCAAGGGTTGAACAGAATCTTCCACAAACACTACATCCCGTGAAACCAAAATACACTTTGTTTGCGGATGATATAACATGTAACCTTTGCTTTTAGCACTATAACCAACAAAAATACATTTGACAGCCTTATAATCCAATTTATTGCGATGGGTTTTTGGCACCAAAGCATATGCCAAACAGCCAAAAACACACATGTGCGCAATAGAAGGCTTTCTACAATGCCATGCTTCATAAAGAGTAATAGATTGCAAAGCTTTCGTAGGACAACTGTTTAGTACATAAGTGGCACACATGATGTCCTCAAGCCAAAAACAATGTGGCAAAGCTTGACTTTTGACCATACATCGTGCCATTTCCGTAAGTGACCTGTTTTTCCTCTCAACAACACCATTTTGCTAAGGCATATAAGGCACTGTACATTGGTATTTTATCCCACGACTAGACAGAAATTCATTAAATTCATGAGACATATACTCCCCCCCTCGATCGGAACGGAGGGTGCCCAAAAATTGTTTGAAGCACATAAAAACTTTGGACTTTTCTTTAAGCGGAAATACCCATGCATGCCTAGAGTAATCATCAATGAAAGTCACGAAGTACAGGTAATTGCCCAAGGAAGGAGTTTGCATGGACCCACAAACATCACTATGCACAAGCTACAACTTGCATGTGGCCCTAACTGAACCATCCTTTGGAAACTTAGAACGCTACATTTTTCCCAGAATACAGCCTTCACAAACATGTTTGATACGTGCTTCAAGAGGTGGCAAAGACGGAACCATATCAAATTTTTGCAAACGTAGCAAACTGGAAAAATTCAGATAACCAGAACGTGCATGCCAAAGTTTTTCATTTGAAATAGCCCTTGAATTTGCAACTGCATTTGCAAAATTTTGTCCACACTTGTCATACAAAGTGTGCTTATACATCCCACGGCACAAAGGCCTAGATGCAACAATTTCATCACCAAAATTGAGATCATGAACTGTACATCTGTCATCCACAAATTTGACTACAAGTCCAAGTCTAGCAAATGCAGATACAGACAAAAGATTCTTCTTGATCCCAAGTACATAAAGTGCATCAACAAGTGTAAAAGAACTACCATTAGCAGCAGTAAGCACAATCTTTTCAACTCCCTGGATTGGATAAGAGGCATTGTTGGCACAAGTGACAGAATTCCCATGAGGGACACGCTCGAGAGAGGTGAACAATTCACGATGTGAGGTAATGTGCTTTGTAGCACCATTGTCAAAATACCACACATGTGAATCTGTAGCAATTGACATGCATGCATCATGGACAGCAGGATTGTAAGTGCACTCTGCACTAAAATCCCATTCTACATCAACATTAGTATTACACTCTCCTTTTATAGAAGACTCAACAATGGCTGCATTTGTAGTGGAACCAGCATTTGCAGTGGAACCACCCTCTTTCTTCTTAGCCTCTTTTGCCTTCAGCTTAGGACACTACTTGATCAAGTGATCATTAGCTTTACAATAATGGCTACGCATCTTCTTTTTGCCCTTATCACCAGAATTGCCAGTCAAAGTGTTGCCAGCAGAAGCATTGGGAATAGAATTTTTGCCACTCACAATAGAACCATAAGAAGTGGCTGCATTGCTATTACCACCCTTTCTTTGAGAAGCAATAAAAACCTGTTGAACTGCACGCTGTCTAGTCCTATTTTTTCTAGAAAGCGACTCTTGCAACATCAATGTGCATAATGCATCAAATTTGACAACTTATGGATTTCCTTGGGTCATAAGTCTCCAAGTACTAGCAAAAGTCTGGTAAGAATCTGGTAAGGCATCAAGAACAGTCTGCACAAGGGAACTGTCTAAAATGACTTCACCTGCAGAAATAAATTTCTCATTGATATCCTTGACACCAGCAAGAAAAGTGCCCATATTATCTTCCTCATGCATAATCTTCAACTCCAGCTCTTTACGCAGCAAATCAATTTTAGCCTCATTACAACTTGCATAAAGACTTGCTAGAATATCCCAAGCCTGTTTTGCAGATTTTGCTGAACGAATGTGAAGAACAATGGTGCGCTGCATAGAAAATGCAATCAATGCATGAGCTTGTGCATCCTTTACATCCCAATGAGCTTGTTTTGTTGTAGGCAAAACAACTCTAATAGCAACAATCCTTGCAGCAAGACCTGCAACATCCTCAACATCGCCTACATCCTTTGAACCAGGACGTACATCAATGCCTTGCACAATATTCCAGACGTCCTTTGACACAAGAACGTGTTGCATCATATAAGCCCACATAGGGTAATTGTCCCCATCCAACTTGTCCTCAGCAAAAAACATCTTGAACACATCTGTGTTGCTGTCAGCCATGGTAAATGATACACCTAATGTGAAAGCTGTCCGAAAAGAGGAGAAACGGAGCGGGAACAACATGTGCTATATAGCACAAACCGTGGAGGACTGTAAAGCACCTGTTATACAAAAAATGACACTGACAGAAATTTTGCACAAAATGAGAAAATTGCCTGTGCAGACCTGCCTGTAGTGGAAATGAAGGTCGAAATGAGACCGAATCAAAAATCTGAGCAAAATTTTTGTCAACCTGTGAACGCTCACCAAAGCTCACTGAAATCGGAGAAAGTGAGTAGGCGTGTGCTGAAGCAGCTGACGACTAAGCCCGAGAGGATGCAACCTGCTCTGATACCAATTGTTGGAATTAGGGTTGCACAGAAACACACACAGCTTGGAGAAGATGAAGGAAGCTCAAGGCACACAATAGAGAGTTTGTTACTTAGTGTGCAATGGAAAGATAGATAGCCCTAGAGTGATGGGCATATATACCAACCTCCTAAAGAGGGAAAAAATGCCCCGGCGGTCCTAGTGTGTTCACACACATCACTACCACATGTATATGGTAACAGTGTTCTCGTCCATGGAATAATGATTTCTCGTGGGTTGTGGCCATCACATATTGAGTTTATTGAGTGTAGTTGACTACTACTCTACCATCGTTCAGAAGAGGTAATTGTTCCCAATCATATGTTGTGGTCTTGGATGAGTGTTACACCATGGGGTGGGATGATCCCCTCCAAAAATATCAAACCTTCTCATGGGTTGTTGTCATTCATGCAAGCTCTATCTACAACCTTGGTTTATTCTCCTCACCACTTGATCAATGCTTGGTCTAGTAGGAGTTTGAACATCCCATTTTGTTGTGATTTTGTCTTCATAGAAGAGGCACTACTAGTCACATTATCTCCACTCTAGTCACCTCTCCATAGGCCTTACAATTATCAACTAGATATAGAGCTTCTCTAGCGACTTGCTGAAATAGTGTGCATGGTTTCAAATGTAGATCCATTTTGAGAGTTCGTTCCTCAAGCCCTCTATGAAGATAATTGATAGTCTCTCATCTTAATGGTAACTCTTGTCTAGGACACCTCGCTATGTACTATTTGAAGCAAAGCAATGCTTCCTTCACCTTCTCAATCTCTTAATGTTTGAAAGCGTAAATTTGTGACATGCTTGATTCCCATTTTAGAGAACTCCCATGCAAATTCTTGCAAGAAATTTTCTATGTTTGGATAATCATATTTGTTTTTAGTGACTGAAACCATGTCAAGGTCATCCCTTCCAATGTTTGCCCAAATCCTTCAGATTGAGTGAGAAAATTCGCCACCTATTCAGCTCTCAAATCTTGTTTGAAGAATGAGACATGAGCATATGGATCCCTTGACCCATTGTACTTTGTCTTGACACATTTGGCCACTTGAGATGGTATATCATTCAGTCACTAATATGACCATTTTTTGTCTCTTGCAAAGATGTCTATCACTCTCTCCTCTCATCTTGGAGAAAATCCTAGTGAAGGCTCTCTGATATGTGCTCTGGCATCATTTTTCGTTGAAAGTAAGTAGAGATTGGAGTACCCATGTATGTATATCTTTCTAGGTCAATTGGATCAAACAAGTTTGTACTCTGACCCATACTTATCTACCATCAAAACTTGCACTTCTTGGTCATCTGTGTACGTGAATGCAAAGAGGTTCTTATGGTCTGTCAAATCTCTAGCATTGAGTTCCACATATTTGTAGAAGGTATGTGGACTCCCATTTGTGAACCTATACAAGCCCTCATGAGCATAATCTATTAGAACTCTCATGGATTTGTTGGTTTTGATTAATCTCACGTTGGGTTTGTTGATTAGTGGATGCCTCTCCTCTAGGTCCTTGTTGATTCTCACTCTTGAAGGTGTTGCAATATTTCTTGTAGTTTGCATGTCTCTGAGTTGAGTAGAAAACCATGGTGGTAGATGATTTTCATGGTTATTACTCACTCTTAGGATATTCTTTGATAAACTCACCCTGGCTTAGTGCAACTTATCCCTTTTTGTCCGTAGTTAGGTCTCTCAAAAGTCAGGTCTTGGTGATCCTTTCATATGAACTATAGAAACTGGTCTTGAGATACCCTAAAAATTTGGAATTAGGAAATCTAAAAAAAATTATCTTTGTGTGTTCTATTTCCCGCAAGCTTTCTTCTTGGCTTTACCTCATTCACTTTGGAGTTTTGTATCAAAAGTTAGAGCAATTTTGGTGGATTTCAAATGAAACAACACTCAAAACAGTCTCAGGACCAGGACACATAAAGTTTTTCTTGTATCTTGGTATTTATAGGATATTTTTAGCTTAAAATTGAGATTTGAGATGTACTCCATGTTCCTCTGTCAAATTTGGGCTCCAAATTTTGGCATTGACTAGACAAGATCATGCACATGCTCTGTATCAATTTTCATCAAATTGTGAGGTTGAGGTACATGGATCACGATCCATGTTCAACCACATTTGGACTTGATCTCTAGGGAGCTTGTTACACTCTATGTTCACAATCTATTCCTCAATCAAATGCCCAACCCTTGATCTGCATTGTGGTTTTCAGTCACTCTTCTATTTTCATGCCTTTTGACCCAAATTTTGATTTTAAAAAAAAAATTGGACTTGGGGATATGTTTCCTTGTGTATGCACTACAATTTGGGAAAGTTTTACTCCAAGCTATCACCATAGGTACATGGATTGCGATCCATGTTTGGAGGCCAAATTGGCTTTTCTTAGTACCAGTAGGATCAGTTAACTAGATGCTATGGTATCAAAAAATTTGGGTTTAGACCTTTGGATTGAAAGGTAGGTCAATTTTTCACTTTGTTAGAGTACTTGGACAATTTTTGGGATTTTGACTTGGATTTTGATGTCTAAATGAAATGAAACTTTGGGATTAGGCTAGAAACAACATGTACAACATAGTGGGTAGTTTTTTTGTTTCAAAATTTGGGAAAGGTACACAAATCACGATCCATGTTTGGAGAGCTTTTGACCCCAAATTTTAACCACTCATAGATGAAGGTATTTCTAGGCTATCCCCAAAATCGTTTTGAATTTGGACAAGTTTTGGTCAACCAAAAAATAACCCTAGCTCTGTTCTAGCAGTGTTTCACCTTGAAGTGTTTTTTGTCTTTTTAACCTAGCAACCTTGCTTTGGGAAGTTATGTTCACAATGGTCTTTGCTATAGGCTAGTATAGTTTTTGTCCCAAAACTCAAACGAGATACATGGATCATGATCAATGTTTGTCACTTTTGGACTTGAAATTTGGTGAGCTAAATTGAATTTGGATCAGTTTTGCCCAACCAAAAGCGAAATCTTGAGTCTATTCTTGCGGTTTTTGACTATCTTCTATTTTTGGCCCTTTTGACCACTTGTTTCAACTTTTTTTGCAAATGCTTCTTCTGGGAAAAGTGTTTGTCTATGTCTCAATTACCTATTGCTCAAATCTCAACCAAAAATCATGATGAGATACATGGATCGCAATCCATGTTTGACCTCCTTTTAACATGAAACTTGGTCAGCTTATAGTCCTTGCTATTATGAAGCTATTCCCTCAATGTTTTTAGATATGGATCAATTTTTGCCAATCAAAAGTGGAATTTTGTGTCTGCTTTGCGGTTTTTTACTAGTTTTAGATGTTTTGCTGTTTTGACCAAATTTTTGTAATTTTTTTCTATTGTGCCTTTGGGGAAAGTTGTTCCAAATGGCATTAACTATGTATCGTTCAAATCTCAGTCCAAATTCCTAGAAATGTACATGTATTCTAAAGTCTTTGATCACCATTTTATGTTTTGATTGGTTTTTAGGTCTCTGCAATCAAATTTTCAAAATTTTATAATTATGGTCATTTTGGCCAAAATATGGTTTTTAGCCCTTTTCTCTTTGATCTTTTCAGCCCAATTTGATGGTGATGGTTTCTACTTACTGTACTCCTATGTGTTAAAAATATTTAAGGAACAAAAACAAACAAAATGGTACAAAATAAAATCGTAACAAAAAACGATACAATACTTTGAAAGTAATGAGAAAATTCATGAATGAAATGATTTTGGGTATCTCACTCACAAATCTCTCAATACTAGATGAATCAAGTCCTTGACTTGTACACTCTATCACACACTAAACCCTGTGTCTAGCTGTTTTGTTGTTAATGTGTAAATGGAATGGAAAGAAAAATCTTTGAAAAATAACACTCTAAATACGCACTAGTAGGTCACTCACAATCTAAGGATCATTCCCCAACAACGGCATCAATGTTAGTGGGTTGCCACAATGGACATCAGTAGCAAGCTATCTGGCAACTAACATAATATGCCAATACTCAAGGAAGTGACTTGTATGGGATGCGGAGACTCTTTGAGGTTGTCAATCCTCAAGCAGAGAACCTAGCAAGAAAACACATCAAGTCAACAAGCAAATCATCACTCAATGATTGGAAAATCTACCTATGTTGTTTATCGCCACTCTCGCTCATCATGCCATGTCTAGTCGCAGTTTGGCAATGTGCAAGGATCGTGATCCATCATGATCCATTGTAACAAAACAGTCCAATCAGGTCGCTCCAATGCCTAATAACACTCTCCTATGGTCAAAACATAAAAAACAGTGATTTAAGCACGCAAATTTGAAGATTAGGCTTGTAAATGCGTATTTTGAAATTGACATTGGATTACCCAATCATTAGTTATGCTGATTACAAATCAAAGCTGAGAAGCCACTTGAGGGTACGTACAACTGAACTCTTTTTCTCTCCAAAAGATAAGCCTCCTTTCACATTAAATGTGAGGTCCCCTCCCCGTCTTACCTTGACAAAACTGGAGGACACCTGGCGGTTGCTAGATTCTATGTGGAAGCAAAAAAAAATTGGCTAAGAAGAAAACCAGTGGATGGTCTCTCATCACTGAGTGAGTTGAGTCCAAGCCACCAATGAAAGGAATCTAGCTCCATCTCACAAGGGAAGCATAACTACGTACTATCGATCCTAATCTCATCTTCCAGGAGGAGAAGAAACCTTGATGCCTTTTTTCTCGTAGCTTTTAGAGGCACGTACACCGAGTTCCTGCCGCTCTGGCGTAATAAGATATGTAATTTTTGTATTCTATCACACAGGGTAGAGAGTTCCGGACTGATCGAGACCACCCGTCTCGTAGGATTTTGGCACATCGAGCCAAGCCCCCACTTTGTACCTTGCACTCACACATAATCTGTGTGGCCTAATTACTAACACATTGTTTCTCAACACTTATGATTTCTTCTTTATATTTCCTCGACACAAGTTCCTTAAGACAATCCCTGCAATAAAAAAAAAATTGGCACCAAAACATATCATTCCTAGGAAAAGTACTCAACAATACAATACTTCATTAAAAATTCCAATGTCTTGGAGTTGTGAGGACCTCCAGCGAGTGTAAACTCCACCCGTTGTCAACTGGCCGCCCATACAACCAGTCCATGATCCACCCAATTCCTAGAGTAACTCACCAAGTAAAATGATGTATCCACCGCATCAAAAGCAAGCCATGGACCTATCCACCGCATAAAAAGCAAGTGGTGGATTTAGCTCCTGCGATAACTTCGCGAGCTACCATCCTGTGATCAATAGGGGGTTTAGACTAAGTCAACATTGGAATGAATGAAATTTGGTTATAGTTTTTCCTAACAACCATTCTTTCCTACCTCAAAACAGTCTTTCCATAAAGCATTTCTTTCCTATTTAATTTAAATATAAATTTAGATAAAACCATTAAAGTACTTATGTCGTTGTCTCAGTTGGACTTTCAACATATTTCGGGGAAGTGTAGACATTCCTAAAGCTAACATAATGCAATGCTTATGTAAGGTACAAAATAAAATCCATCCTACCTCATGAATTTCCTCCTCGTCACTTGGTGAGATGGCCGGATTTCCCTCTCTCATTGGCGCTTTACCGTTGGTCACCATGTTGCTAGTTCCCACCTCGCGGTCGTTAGCACCACCAAACCGAGTTCTTTTGGGAGTCATTTCTCACTACTAGGATTAGTTCTTTTGGAAAAACGAAGAGACTATGTGTGGTACAAAAATTCTCACAACAACCAATGAGAAAACTTGACAAGGATAGCCTTAATCTTACACATAATACTAGGCTAATTTACAAAGCTTTCACAACTATAAGTGTGTAAGGTAACTCAAGAATACAACGAGATGATTATGCCCTAGTTACTCATAATTTTCTAGTGTAAAACAAGACCCTAACTATGCATATTTTAGTATACAATAAGTCTCATAATTATGCCCTAATTTCATGGGCAAATCAAGGGTTTAATCACCTTAATTGTACTTCAATTTGGGTACATAACAAAGAGAAAAAAAATAAAATAAAATAAATTTGTCATATCTTAGAGCATCATAGGTGAAAGAGCTTTGCAACATAATTATGCACAACATACTTAACTAGCAATTGTAATTATGTGCAAAAACTTATACTCTATTAAAGAAAAAATAGGTATCCTTAAGAAGCAAGGTGCTACTTAATCCAACAATGGAAATAAAATCAACGGATGGAAACCATTGTCACCTCACATGGATTATAATAAGGAATAGATTGCTTAATGTTGTAGTCAACTAGCATAATTAGGCTCAACATAGGAATCCTCTAGAGAAAAGAGGTTATGGACCACTATGATTATCATAAAAATAATTTAATTACCCTTGGTTAAGATCTCCTTTTTGTACGATGTGATGTAGAAAAGGCTTCACAAAAATTCACTCTAGTAGCAACCCTTCCTTGCACTGTCTTGGGGATTGTGTGTCCACTAGAAAGGGTTGAAGCTACTCTTATATAGGCATCCCCCTCAAGGAGCTCTGCTTTTCCTTGCTAAAATTGGAACTAGAGAGTCCATACACACACACACCTCCAAGTGCCATGCTAGGTGTGGAGGTTCCCTAGTGAGGTGTCCTCACTTGCCCATCTCACTTACCTATTCTCTCTCTCTCTCTCTCTCTCTCTCTCTCTCTCTCTCTCTCTCTCTCTCTCTCACACACACACACACACACACACACACACAAACACAAATTGATTTCCACAAGAGGGGGGGGGGGGGGTAGCGCTAGCTCTTTTCTATCTTGAGGGGGTGTGGTGGCCTAAGTTTATGCCTCATTGCCCATACTATGCCACACCTCACTCTTGACCCACACTCCACCTTATCTAGGCCATGCTTAGCCTCCATACTACACTCTCCATGCCTAACCTAACGCTTGTCACAAGACTAGCTATGCACATGACCCATGGCCATACATGATGGGGACACATGCCCATGCATACCCATGCATGCACATCCACATCCATGCCATACATACCTTAGAAAATACTAACCTTAGGTTAAATACACTTATACTAACCCAAATTCAATTCTAAAACTTGTAAACTCGAGACAGACCTGCAGGTAACAGATACGAGCACCTGCCATAAATAGCAGTCTTCGACGTTCGAATCCTATATTTAAGGAAACCTGGCTTGGTGCACAGTTTCACGAGCCGCTCGATCCTAGACCACACCGGTGGTCAAAAACTTTCTATTTATGGAAAAATTTCACAAAACATGACTTTGATCAAAATTAAAAGTTCTACAACAATTTCAATACGAAAACGACATCTGATCACTAGAAACTACTAAAAATAGCAACTTTTGCCATTCAAAAACTTTTGCCTTTTGCAAGAAAGATGGAAACCTTACATTAAAGTTTACTTAGGGTTTTTTAAATGGCCAATGGCTGGCTCACATGGGCCTTTACAGATATCATGACAGAATTAAAACTCAAGGAATCGACCTGCTAATCTAAACTTAGGATCTACACACAGTGTAGCTACACTGTCTGAAAAAGTAATAGAGTACATATGTGGTGTCCAGGTAAGTGTTCGGCTAGGTGGGCACCCGTGTAATGTACTTGACTAACACACACTCTCTTAGTTTTTTGTTTTTCTTTGGTATCACCACAAATGGTGACACCCAGTTGGTGTGGTATATTTTGTAGATGAATCTTGCTTGTCTTAGTTTTTCTATCTCCTCCTTGATCTTTTCGGAAAATGTCTCATTATAAATATAGGTCTCTATTGCTTGGTTTGGCATCATCTTGCATAGAAATATTGTGTTGAAAAATTTAAGATCTACTTTCTTGAGATCTTTGTAAGACCATACAAAAACATCCCTATATTCCTTTAAAGTTTTGAGGAGGTTTCTTAATACAAATCCGTCACTATGTAAGTTGGTTTTGATTCTTCCCTGAGACTCCCTAGGTCAATCTTTTTTGCATTTTCTAGGACCTCCTATGATTTTTTGAGTTTCTTAGTTTGTCTCATTGGTTGCTTTACTATGATCCTTTGATCTTATATACTTTTTGTAGTGTGATGGAACACTGATAGCCCCTTGTTTGTCATTGTTAGACTTATTTTCAATGGTCCAAACCTCTTTCAAGGTTTTTTAAAGCTCCTTGTATTTAGCTTTTTGCTCCAATTTTGTCAGTGAAGGTTCTTTCTCTTTTGTTTCATCTGTTTTCTGTAGTTTTTGTTTTGTTTTGGCCTATCATTTCACATTTTTTTCCTTTTTGAGATGATGTATATGCCAATGATTTCATTTTGATAAAATCCTTTGTATCAACCATCATCAAAAATTGCATCTGGACCTTTATTGTTGGCACGTCTGGGTTTCTTTTTTAGTCTTTTCTCTCATTGTTTTGGATATCTTTGTGTTGTCTTTGTTGTTGATTGGAAAACTCAAATAGCTTCTCTTCTCCTCTCCGTAGTAATAGTTTTGTCTTAACATGCACTTTGTATGAGTTTGGATTCTTGTGTGGTAAGAGTCTCCTCCTCTAGTTCATCCATAGCAATAGTGATTAGAGAAAACTTTTTGTTCATTCAATGGCACAACCATTATTGGAATAATATTGTAGTCTTCTTCATTGCAAAATAGGGTAGCTTGTGTGGACTCATGGACACAAATGTCTATGGTGGCCAAAATTTAAGTCCACTCAAATGGCTCAAACAAATATTGAGGAAAAGGTTCTGGCAAGTAATCAACATTGTTTAGTGTCCTTATTTAACCATGATGGTAATTTAGTTTTGGTTGATGTTTTTGAATCAAGAGCTTGGATTGGGACATTTTTGTATTACGAGTGAATTTTCAAGTTTACAATTGTAATTGATCCTACTTGTTTCAAGTATAGATAATCATTTTCCCAACCTTGGATCAATTCTACGTGCCTTATGAAAGGTTGTCCCAAAATGATTTCATAGTTCAGTTTCTTTTCAAAATCTATAATGGAAAATGTGTGCTGGGAGTCAATTCCACATGAGTTGATTGTCATGTTTTCACTAGAATGGTAACATGACACTTTTATGTCCTTGGACACTTTTGTGTCCTGTTAAGTGACCATTTTTCTTGAATTATTTGAAGAGTATGAAAATGAATTTCTAGGTGCTATATATCCACAAATTTGACTTATGAGCTGAAAAAAACTTAGCTTTTTTTTTTTGAGTATCGATCTCACCATTAACCTTACTCTTGCACAACATTTTTGAACCTAAACTGTGTGAAAAAACGAGTCCTGTTTTTGGCTTTTTTTCAATTTTTGGCAACTATACCACTCTAAACTTCATGTTTGTGAGGTTTATATGGCTAGAGGTTAGGCCTTCATAGTTCTCAACATGTTTTGATGCTTGTAGGGAGAGCTAAGTGTTAAAATTGAAAGTTATGACCAATTTACAAGAATTGCATAATCCTGTTTTTTGGCCAAAATTAGCACTTTTATGATTTTTTTGGTGGCTTTCTTGATATCCAAATTCAATTTTGATTGTGTAAGTGTAATGTATAACATAAAGCTAATCTTCCTTGAGTTTTGGGGGACCTAATATGCTATATAGCAGAGTATATGATGATGGTTGAGTTTTTTGATTGTTGAAGAATACGATACATTTTAGAGTAGCAAGTATAACTTTCTCAATATTGCTACTTTCTTAGGCCAATTGTGTGTATTTTGTAGGTAGTAACCATATCTAATCATAGACTACAAACTTGGCTAGATATTGAGTAGTTTCTATGGGTTTCTAGAGGTCATAATGCTAAACCTAGTTTTTTCATGTTTGTTGTATTTAGCACTTTATCATTGCCCCCAAGGTTCCAATTGTAAGAGATCCATTATCCTTTTGACATGATCCATGGCTCCTTTTGAATCCAGAGGCCCAAAGGGAACTAAGAAAACATGTATATAGTATATGTATTGAGCGTGACTATAGAAACTTTGATGATAGGTCCGCAAAATGGCAAAAATGCAACTTTTTTGTACCTATTTTTTTGCCCAAAAAAAAATTAGTGAGGTAAAGTCAACCATATGTTTTGGTCACCAACCCATTGAATTTAACGGGGCATTTTATCTGATGTCCTACAAAAATCTCCACTCTTATTTATATGCAATCAACCGTAAGAAATTGTTGTTTTGGGCAAAATGCACTGGTCCATCAACTTTGGAGGCTTGTAGTGACCAAGGGATGAGAAAAATTACAAGTTTCTCATTTTTTCCATATGTAGTAGTTATTGAACTATAAGCTCATGAAAGGATTTTTCAAAATGAGTGGATCTACTATGGTTTTGGAATTTTTTCCCAAAACCTTGAAAGGAAACTTTTATGTCCTGTTAGGTTACCATTCTATTGTTAACAATCCCATGGGTCATTTGATGTGCCCATCTTCCAATTGAAATTTCATTCATGTATGCCTAATTGCAAGCCTTTTCCAAGCTTCCCATACTACTTTCATTGCTATGGAATTTCCAACCCCACTATCTAGTACAACCATGGTGGTTATATCGTTATATTCCATAGGAAGAGTTTTGTTTCCTTTGTTTCCCTTGTAGTAATTTTCTACCTTGTTCATAGGAACATATTTGACAAGTTTGCTTTGAAATTCTTCGAAGCGCAAATATTTGGGTTTTTTGTTTTGTTAATCCTATTATTCCCACTTTCTCTAAAGTGCTTTGCAAATCTTTCCATAGGTGTGGTCTAGTCTTCAATAACTCACCCAATGTTACAATGCAATGAATGGGTGTTGACATCGTAGATTGTAGGTTCTCCACATCTAGAGTCTGTTTTGCTCAATTTAGTTTTGTGGTCATGCATACTAGTCATGTTTCTTCATGATCTCCCCAATATGAGGTAAATTCTTGAGTGGTTGGACTTTTGATATGCTTGAATTCTCTAGTCTCCAATCTCCATATAGATATTGTCCATCTAACTCCATGGGTGGTTGGTCTAGCCAAAATTATTTGATTGGAGCTAATTTTAGATTTAAACTTCCATCATTTACTTCTCTAGCTCTTTCCCACAGTTGATTTGGTAAATCGTCCTCCACTAAGGAGATTCTGTATAGCCCATCCTCATTGTCTAGTACCATTAGTTCGGGTCTATTATTTTCAACTAAAGAATCCCTCGCTTCTTTAGTGCCGTTTGTTTCTACTGGTTTTGGTTTTGTTTCATCCTTTGTTGGATTCCCAATTGTTTTCACTTTTGGTTTCTGTGCTTCTAGCATTGATTGTGTGATTTGCACCAATTTTTATAAGGTTCTAGCATTGTTGCTTCCATATCAAATGTTTATATAAGCTTCCAACTTTGGTACTTCCATATCAGGTGTTGAATATCTTTTCAATTTAGTTTCCAATGTCTAGCCCACTTAAAAAGCTTCCAAGGCTGCAATAATGGGTTCATAAAATTTTTCTACCAACACTGATCCTCCTAATTTTGGCTTTGGTTCTTTGAACTCAGTTAATACTGACTTCATTCTTTTCTCAAACATCTTTTGGGCTTTTTCTTTAGTTTTTCTTTGTTGTTGTTGTCTTCTAAGCTTGTAGCGTAGATGTATCCCTTTCTTGGAGTCTCTCGAAGAGGGTGATAGCTTGAAAATGTGGTCAATTTTTTGGACATATCTAGGTGGTTTTGAGGTGCTTCTACGGCTTCATTTTCTTACTTGTCTATATTTAGTGGAGATGTGGAAAATCTCAAAGAAATGCAAAAGGGTACATCAAGAAGGTAGCATGTTTTGAACCTCTCCCGTCCATGATGCATTAGATTCTCACTCACAGGCTAGCTCCTGACATTGCTGCATGCGAAGCTACACAACGAGAAGTGTTACACGTGCTACTTTAATTTCCTACACTCGCATGGATAGAGCAAGAAAGAAGTGTGCATGCTTGATGCCTCTGTGCAACAACAATGTTCACCTCATATGTAGTGTACACCATGCTCTCTCTCTCTCTCTCTCTCTCTCTCTCTCTCTCTCTCTCTCTCTCTCTCTCTCTCTCTCTCTCTCTCTCTCCCGTTCTCTTTGCGTCACTTCTACTTATTTTTTTGTGCATTGTGTTTCTTTGTACAAGGGAAGGAGGATTCCTCACCAAATGTGCACCATGACAAAGAAGGCAGCGGGCTGATCTAGGTTCAACTAGTGTGCATTCATCCACCCGGCAACAAGCCTAGGGACACAACATTGGACAGAAAGTTTGAAACTCTTAGTGACAAAAGCATTGGTAGATATCAACTCTCTCTCGTCAATGGCAGGTAGAAATGTGCATTTCAATGACTATTTACACTGTCAATTTTTTTTTGTAGCATTAACTTCATGGAAGGTTCAATACCCCAAGAAAAAACAATTCTTCTGTAAGGTCCCCACCCCGCCAATACCAAGATCGGGATGCGATCCTTGACAGGTCTCTAGGTTTGATAAAAATCAAAGTCTCTAAACAAGAAAAATCCAACCATTGACAATGGCTTGGGTCTATAGCCTTAGAAGAAGACCTAGTCTTGTCTCACAGCGGAAACGGGACAACATATTAAAAGTCCAAAAAACTATTTCGGCCCTATAACTGCCACAATTGGGCTAAGGTATCCTCAACCAACGCTTTTTTCCCCCTAACAGATGTGAGGGCACAGCCGCTGGTGGACTTCTCTTCCAAGTGAAGAAGTTTTCTAAACGTTTTAGTGCTCAGGGATGGATAGTTACCTGACTAATCAGGTCCACCCGTCCTTGATTGACAACCTTAGTCAATCCCTACTTATCACCCCGCACTCACACATGATTCAATTATTTTCTAGTTACTATCACATTGTTTTAACACTTAAAATAATGATTTCTTTTAACTTTCTGTCTCACAGACAACATTGAAAGCATTCTTTTAGAAAACATACATCTTTAAACTTAAGACAAGGTACTGTCAATTAAAGCATTGTCCATAATAACCATGACCATTACTCTTCTTGTCTCAAGACCACCTAAGGGTGAAAAACGGCACCCATTCCTTATTCAAATCCGGAGTGGATAAACCCCCACCCAAGGTTCCGGGTGCCTATACAACCGGGCGGCTCCCCTAGGATAAAAAACGGTATCCTAACTTATGTAGAAACATCAAGACATGACACGAAGTAGCCAACTTAAAAATGAACTTTAAAAGATTTTAAATGAACAAAATAGAAATCCACTTGGGACTGATCGCCCATGTGCAACTGGGCTGGAGCCTGAAAACCTTCCTCCATTGGCCTATGGCTAGGCCCAGCCTCATGGTCATTAATGGCCTTGTTTCTTTTGTTGCTAACATCCTCTTCCTCGGTAAGAGGATTTCCCCTGGTTCTCTTTGGAGCCATGTCGGTAGCCTTATAAAAAGACTTAATTGATTAGAAGTTTAATTGAATAATCTTCTTTTCCCTTTTTGACCCAAAATTAAGGGTTTCTGAAGTAAGTAGGTAACCTTGATAGTCAATTTGATGAGATATTCCTCCTGTAACTTATTTATGCTATAAGTAATTTCCCATAATTACCTTTTAATTTGGGCAGCCCTTTAACTAGGTTTATCCTTAGTCTATATTCCATTTTAGCCTTAGTAAATTATAAATTTCTATCGACTAATGGATTAATCACCCTGAATTGTAATTGAATATGTTCTATCTTTAGGAATTTTCAAAAATTTGATTTATAACCTTTTCCTCCTATACTTATGGTCTAATTTAGGCATAAATTTTACTGATAGTAATTTGTTATACCAACCATTTATGCTGATGTAATTTTCCCACCCTTCAATAGCGATTTTGGACCTCAGGTATTTATTTGGTACTTAGATAAATTCATTTACTAATTTCCTTTCTCTATTTTATACATAAAATCCGTTACTTTTATTGAAGATAAATACCTAAACTATTTATCTGAGGTTTGGGATATTTATCACGGATTCCTTAAGGTGTGTTCTACCTCTGATATTTATATCAAAGGTTTTTGGATTAATTTCCTATATTCCCTCTTTTATTTTTCCTTAAAAATAATATAATTTTACTAGGATAATTAGGTAAACTAATTATCTGAGGGTAACATAATTATCACGGGTTTTCTAAGGTATAATCAACCTTTGATAAATAACTCAAGCCATTTTGAATCAATTTGATAATTTTCCCCTTTTAATTTGTCCTAAAAATAGAGTAATTCTACTAAAGTAATAAGGTAAATTAATTATCTGAGCTTCACATAATTATCACGGGTTTGCTTACAAATTTTTAACCTCTAATAAATAACTCAAGTCATTTTGAATCTATTGCTTATTTCCCCTATTTAATTTGTCCTAAAAACAGAGTATTTCTACTAAAATAATTAGATAAGTTATTTATCTGATCTTGAACTAATTATCACAGATTTTCTAACATATAATTAAACTCTGATAAATAACTCAAATGAATTTGAATCTATTTGCTAATTTTCCCTATTAAATTTATCATAAAAATAGAGTATTATGCTAAAGTAATTTGATAAATTAATTATCTGAGCTTGACCTAATTACCACAGGTTTTTGAATATGTAATTAACCTCTGATAAATAACTCAAATAAATTTGAATTCATTTGCTAATTTCCCCTATTTAATTCATCCTAAAAACAGAGTACTTTTGCTAAAGTAATTAAATAAATTAATTACATGAGCTTGCCCTAATTATCATGGGTTTCCTTACATATAATCAACCATTGATAAATAACTCAATGCATTTTGAATCAATTTACTAATTTCCCCTATTTAATTTGTCTTAAAAATAGAGTATTTCTACTAAAGTAATTAGGTAAATTAATGATCTGAGCTTGACATAATTATCACGGGTCCCCTAATATATAACTAATCACTGATAAATATCTCAAAGCATTTTGAATCAATTTGATTATTTTCTCCTTTAATTTTCTCTAAAAACAGTGTAATTTTGAGTAATTAATTAAGAAATTACTCAAAAAATTAGAGGATAATTTTCCTAGCCTAGTGACTGTCTAATGCAGCTCTGGTAATTATCTCAACTTAATCTAAGCTTAATTAATATATTTCTCATTAATTTATGGTTAATTTCGTAAAGCGTAGGCAAGTCTAAAAAGACTCCATTATGAAGTCCAAAGCTCCCGAGGTGTGCACCATAGCCCACATAGTGAGCTCAAAAAAATCGATAATAGATCCGAGTTCCACTTACCCTAATATAATTAACAACAGCAACCATTTATAGGCTACTTAAGGACCTCTCTTCTTAAGCAAGAAAAGAGAAGCCAAATGCTCTGATACCAATGTAATGGAATTGGCCTATTTAATTTGAGAGTAGCGGAAATTAATGAGAGTACTTTTGAGAAATGACTTTGTGAGCATAGCGGGTGAACATAATTGAAGATAGCAACATAATCATAGCAATTAGTTAACTTGGCATGAACAATACTTTTGCAAGAGAGAGAATTTAGAGAACATGACAACAGTTGAGGACCGGATTTATGTGGAGCCGGTCCCCCCTCCAATAGGCATTTGTATTATGATTTCTCCCATTAAGTGAGACTTTTTACAATACAATCTTTGTGTTCCTTGTGACCTAGGTGATGCAATGAAGATGGAAAGCTTCATGCATCACAAACATAACATAAACTTGAAGAAAGCTTTAACTATCCCAAGCCTCAGTCCCAAGACCTCAAACACCTTCGAAGGTGGAGAGAGCTAGCAGGCAATGAGGGTAGGGAAGAGGAAGACGAAACATTTCGTAGGAGAAAGAATTAGTTCCTCACTTATCATAACTCTTGTTGCTAGCATACATAATAACATAGTAATGAAGAAGAAGGAGATGGCAAGCTTAAGCATTGAAGCATGGCTCTTGGTTGGATTTGCACTCCATATCCAAGAGTGTTGGTGTAGGCTCTCAACCTCTACTTGCTTGGAGAAGGCGAGGGAGCTCTTACACTTTGCATGGCATACAATGAGAGTGTTTGTGAGTGTGTGTGGGTGAGTATACACCCTATGCAACCCCCTAGCTTGCTTGGGTCGACCCCCCCTTGTAGCTCATGCTTGAAGCTCATTGGACCCCTCCAGGCCTAGCCAATCACAAGAAGGAGGCATTACAAGCAGCAAGGGTAGCCTTGAGACAAGTGTCCCCCTTTCCCCTTTGAGAGAGAGGGCTAGACAAATGCTAAATCACTTAATTAAATCTCCTAAATTATTATTGGACCCCTTGGGTGGCCAACCAATAGGCTTCAGGCACACCATGAGGAGGAACTTGACAAGTGTCCCTTTTGCTTTCTTTGTACCATGCATGCCTTGTGTGAGTGTGTGGGTGTTCTCTCTCATCCCCCCTCATGTAGGGCTCGGCCCCTCCTTGTAGGGATTGAATCTTTGACTTTTTGACACCTCAAGCCCCTCATGCATAGGCCCAGTTCCCACCACAAGCTTGGCTCTTAAGCACTTTAAGCTTGGGCTGGGTTCTCACCTCAAGTGCAACCCTAGAATCTCAAGCATGTCAAGCACCTCAAGCATCTCAATATTTAAGCACGTCAAGCATCTCAAGCACCTCAAGCACCTTAGTCATCAAGCATGACAAGCAGGACAAGCACCTCGGGCTGGGTCGGGTTCCCGTGCCGCAAGGTCAGCCCTAGCTTACCTAAGGTCAAAGGACTTTTACACACATTATTGGAGGTCTTCAATAAAGCTAACCCTAAGGTCTTATGATCCATTGGTTAGCCTTGCTCTTTGATAGACCATCTCTCATTTGGGCCCCTTTACCATTTGCCCCATGTTGAGATAGATCTATAAGCACATGTCTATATCTTAACCCTTGTTCCTGTTTATTCTCCCACATTAAGTGATTAGTTTAATATGAGAGAATCATTTGGGTTGGTTAGATATTAGATATTAGTTTTTATGACAAATTTTTTCTCTTGACTAACAGTGTAAAGGCTATTTACGTGAGTATTTCCCTGAAATTGAATTAGTGAAATTTAGTACCAAATGAAATCTCTCTTACTTATGCTTTTAACTTATCTCATACTCAAAATTTTGCACACAGGATGAAGACAATTACCAACCCATAAAGAAAACTTCTTATAGAATACTCATGAGAACCATAGTATGTACAAGAGTTAATACAATCCATGAAGGTCCTATTATGTACAAGGGTGACGACAACCCTATACTAGAATCTTGTGGCCTTTGGGTGGATCAGATATAGGATCAAAATATACAACATCTTTTGGTCCATTAAAACTAGGGCCTATACCTATGGGCCTAATTCTACTTGGTTAGATTACTTTAGACACCTGATCAAACACCCACTGATTTTGCGATACTTGGACATCATCTATTACAAGGGTTTCTTCTGAATTCTCCGTCCCAACGAAAAAGTATACTTCAATCACTTGAAGATCTTCAGCCCATTTGAGTTTCTTCATATTTAGTTCTAAACCTTCTAATTCTCCCGTATCAATGAGGAAAATTCCACCAGATCCTGACCACTTGATTCTCCAAGTGGAAGGAGAAAATCTATTATCTAGCCATTTCATCATGCTTTTTCCCATTGAATAGTCTCGGGATAGGCAAGCCCTCATAAACCTAACGTTAAAATCCAAGAATTTGAAGTAGGCCTGATGAAAATTCTCCTGCAAAGATGGGGATAATTCTCTCTCTTCCTTCCACTCCCTCTCTTCAATTAAATACATCTTTTAATTGAATTTGTCAAAGATCACGTATTTCAACCTAACGCCTTAAACTTTTCCTTAAATCCAAGATTTTAATTAACACACGCTCTGATACCACTTGTAAGGTCCCCACCCCGCCAATACCAAGATCGGGATGGGATCCTTGACAAGTCTCTAGGTCTTATAAAAATCAAAGTCTCTAAACAAAAAAAGTCCAAGGAATAGACCTTTACCATTGACAATGGCTTGGGTCTATAGCTTTAGAAGAAGACCTAGTCCTGTCTCGCAGCGGAAACGCGACAACGTATTAAAAGTCCAAAAAACTATTTCGGCCCTATAACTGCCACAATTGGGCTAAGGTATCCTCAACCAACCCTTTTTTCCCCCTAACAGATGTGAGGGCACAGCCGCTAGTGGACTTCTCTTCCAAGTGAAGAAGTTTTCTAAACGTTTTAATGCGCAGGGATGGATAGTTACTTGACTAATCAGGTCCACGCGTCCTTGATTGAAAACCTTAGTCAATCCCCACTTACCACCCCGCACTCACACATGATTCAATTATTTTCTAGTTACTATCACATTGTTTTAACACTTAAAATAATGATTTCTTTTAACTTTCTGTCATAGTAATTCCTTCAATCAATTATTAAAGACAACATTGAAAGCATTCTTTTAGAAAATATACATCTTTAAACTTAAGACAGGGTACTGTCAATTAAAACATTGTCCATAATAACCAAGACCAGTACTCTTCTTGTCTCAAGACCACCTAAGGGTGAAAAACGGCACCCATTCCTTATTCAAATGCGGAGTGGATAAACCCCCACCCAAGGTTGCGGGTGCCCATACACCAAACCAGTTGCCCATACAGCCGGGCGGCTCCCCTAGGATAAAAATAGTATCTTAACTTATGTAGAAACATCAAGACATGACACGGAGTAGAAACTCAACATTCATGGGGGTAACCGACTTATCCGTGGCTAAAAAGCCAATCATTATCATCAATTTTTACCAAGGAGTCAGAGGTGTCTTGAGACAAGCTGTCTTAAGGATGATCAATCATATCTTTCCTATTTCAACCAGTTTTAACCCAAACAATTCTTTTCTACATTATAAACAAATGCACATTGGAAGTTACCTTCCGTTTTCCGCCAGTTTATCCTTCCTAACCATACGTATGCAATGCTAACTTAAAAATGAACTTTAAAAGATTTTAAATGAACAAAATAAAAATCCACTTGGGACTGATCGTCCATGTGCAGCTGGGCTGGAGCCTGTGGGCTGGAGCCTGCAAACCTTCCTCCGTCGGCCTATGGCTAGGCCCAGCCTCATGGTCATTAATGGCCTTGTTTCTTTTGTTGCTAACATCCTCTTCCTCGGTAAGAGGATTTCCCTGGTTCTCTTTGGAGCCATGTCGACAGCCTTATAAAAAGACTTAATCGATTAGAAGTTTAATTGAATAATCTTCTTTTCTCTTTTTTACCCAAAATTAAGGGTTTCTGGAGTAAGTAGGTATCCTTGATAGTCAATTTGATGAGATATTCCTCCTGTAACTTATTTATGCTATAAGTAATCTCCCATAATTACCTTTTAATTTGGGCAGCCCTTTAACTAGGTTTATCCTTAGTCTATATTCCATTTTAGCCTTAGTAAACTATAAAATTTCTATTGGCTAATGGATTACTCACCCTAAATTGTAAATGAATATGTTCTATCTTTACGAATTTTCAAAAATTTGATTTATAACCTTTCCTCCTATACTTATGGTCTAATTTAGGCAAAATTTTACTGATAGTAATTTGTTATACCAACCATTTATGCTGAGGTAATTTTCCCACCCTTCAATAGTGATTTTGGACCTCAGGTATTTATTTGGTACTTAGATAAATTCATTTACTAATTTCCTTTCTCTATTTTATACGCAAAACCGGTTACTTTTATTGAAGATAAGTACCTAAACTGAGGTTTGGGGTATTTATCACGGATTCCTCAAGGTATGTTCTACCTCTGATATTTATATCAAAGGTTTTTGGATTAATTTACTATATTCCGTCTTTTATTTTTTCTTTGATAAATAACTTAACACATTTTGAATCAATTTGATAATGTTTCCCTTTTAATTTGTCCCAAAAATAGAGTATTTCGGCTAAAGTAATTAGGTAAATTAATTATCTGAGCTTCACATAATTATCACAAGTTTCCTAACATATTATTAACCTTTCATAAATAACTCAAGTCATTTTGAATCTGTTTGCTAATTTCCCCTATTTAATCTGTCCTAAAAATAGAGTATTTTTGCTAAAGTAATCAGATAAATTAATTATCTGAGCTTGACCTAATTATCACAGGTTTCCTAACATGTAATTAACCTCTAGTAAATAACTCAAATGAATTTGAATCTATTTGCTAATTTCCCCTATTAAATTTGTCATAAAAATAAGTATTTTTTCTAAAGTAATTTGATAAATTAATTTTCTGATCTTGACCTAATTACCACAGGTTTTTGAACATGTAATTAACCTCTGATAAATAACTCAAATCAATTTAAATTCATTTGCTAATTTTCCCTATTTAATTTGTCCTAAAAACATATTACTTTTGCTAAAGTAATTATATAAATTAGTTATTTGAGCTTGCCCTAATTATCACGAGTTTCCTTACATATAATCAACTAGTGATAAATAACTCAATGCATTTTGAATCAATTTACTAATTTCTCCTATTTAATTTGTCATTAAAACAGAGTATTTCTGCCAAAGTAATTAGGTAAATTAATGATCTGAGCTTGACATAATTATCACGGGTTTTGTAACATATAACTAATCACTCATAAATAGTTCAAAGTATTTTGAATCAATTTGATTATTTTCGCCTTTAATTTTCTCTAAGAAATAGTGTAATTATGCCTAATTAATTAGGAAATTTACTCAAAACATTATAGGATAATTTTCCTAGCTTAATGACTATCTAATGCAGCTCTAATAATTACCACAACTTAACCTAAGCTTAATTAATATATTTCTCATTAATTTATGGTTAATTTGGTTAATTCCAGTCCTAATATGATAGGATAATTAATTAGCTTAACATTTCCAAGCTTAATTACCACAGTCAGCAGAGGATATTTAATTAAGAGAGGTTTTATGAGTATACATAGGCATAATCTTTAATTTATTAACAAAATAGATTAATCTAGCCTTGCTAATTAAGAAGGATTAGGCTAATTACCGTTTAGGTTAATCAACTAGAGCTGAATCTCTAGTGATTTCTACGTAGCGTTCTCTCTAGATGAGAGAGAGTGTGTCAAGGCTCCGAGTCTGCCTGAAATTGTGAAGCAAGGGGTCCGATTTATAGTTTTCTAGCACTCATCAGCTTTCACAGGCTGGAAATAGCAGTTGCTTGCAGCTCAAGCAGCCCTCCAATTCCAGATGGTGCCCCTTGCTGCTAAATGAGTCCCTGGCAGGTCAGTGACGACCCTCCCATTACCTACCAATTTTTAAAATATCCATTCTGCTATATTTTGACCTATTTTTACTTAATTGGTAAATATCTTGTAAATATCTGGGAGGCCTTAAATAAAGTCTATGCTTTAATGATTACTGCAACCCTTCAATTTTTCTTAATAATTTAATTTACATTGAATCTTCCGGAAGGACTAGCGGGGTCAGTTTTTTTTCGAATTTAAATCTGAAAATTTCTAGCCCGGGGCTTACTGTGCTTATGATTCCAAAAATACCCATATTTGCCACGGTCGGGCAATTCTACATTTCTTTTTCAATAATCATATCACTTTGATTAAGCTTTATTACAATCTTTAAGGTTTCAGAAACTGGAAACCTTACATCTGCTATACACAAGAGGAGTTGCTTGAGGAGCATGGCTTAAGCTTGGAAGGCGAGCTTTACCAGCACCTCAGTGAGGCCGATGTCACATATGAGGATTGGTTTTCAATGTTCAAGAAGAAGCAAGAGAAGGGTTCTAAACTCTTTTTGCATATGATGCAACCCGAGTATGTAGAAGAGTACAGTTACTAGTTCACAAAGTCTACCAAGCTGTGCCAACCAACAGAGAGATCACAGACAAGTTTGCAACTTTGTTTGTGTATGAGTGATGCCTAGTTGCTCGTCAGGATCCTACAGGTCGAAAGGTTGCATGGGCTTGGTGAGCAAGTATTGGACCATTGCAAGAAGTTTCCAGGTGGCATTGACAAGAAAGTGAAGAGTTGGTTGGACAGCAATGAGAAGCCAACACTTCAGCCCCATCGTGTTGACAATGTTGGGGCAAAAGGCAGAGGTGGGAAAAATGTTCTCTTTTCTAGTAGCACTTCTCTAGTTAGTGCCTCCTCGATAAGAAAACAAGTAAAAGCATGGGGGGAGGAGATGCTGGATGAAAAAAGGGATGAATTCAAGGTTGTGAACACAACATTGGATACATGAGAGTAGAGCTACAAGACAGGAACCAAGATATGTGGAAGATACATGGAACATCTTCAACCGTGGTAGTGCTTTAGGGGCAATTGCAGTAGCTCCAAATATTGAAAGCCAACATGGAGGGAGCCGTTGATGCTACTCACCCTGATTTTTTGGTGATTGAAGGCAAGGTGGCTGCTCTCAGTAGTGCACTCATAGCTCTTGGGATTGATGCAAACAGCTCCAACATAAGAGATGAGGTGGATCGTGTTAAGGTATACGCAGACCCATTCTTAGGTACATTAATCTACAAACGTGAGAATAACCGTGCATTAGGGAGATAGGTAAAGGCATTGCATTGGTACATTCATAGGTGGATAGATTCACAACAAATGAAAAAGGTGAAGAGATACATGTGGTCGGGTAGGTGAACTTTGTTAATGGAATTTATTTTGTTATGATTTTTTTTCTCATGGCAGTTTTTGCTTGGCATGACAGTTATTTATACTATGGTGTAAGTGCCCTGGGTATTTGACATGGTAGTTTGTTTTTTGCTTTGGGATTCTTTTGTGACATGGCTGTTTTTTCTGTTATGGTGGTTGTTCCCAAGGCACTTAGCATGGTTATGGGAGCCAATTATGTTATGGTGGTAGTTCCCAAGGTACTTAGCATGGTATTTTTATTTTTTATGGTACTTTTTTTACATAATCATTGTTTATGGTATTGTGGCAATGCCCAAGGTAATTTTTTTGAATGTCTTTTACTGAATGGTGGTTTCTTTTTTTATTGAAGTTTGTATATTATAGTAATTGTGCACAAGGTACTTGTCATGTTAAATTGCTCCACCATATAAGGTACTTTTCATTTTTTGTTTTTTCTTCTATGGTGGTTCCTTTTTCATTGAAGTTTGTAAATTATGGTAATTGTGCACAATGTACTTGTCATGGTAGTTTGTTCCACCATGGAAGACACTTTTCATTTTTTTATTTTCTATGGTGGTTTCTTCTTTTATTGAAATCTGTATATTATGGTAATTGTGTGCAAGGTATTTGTCATGGTAGTTTGTTCCATCATAGAAGGTACTTTTCATTTTGTTCTTCTATGGTGGTTTCTTTTTATGGTAATTGTACACAAGGTGCTTGTCATGGAGGTATTTTTCATTTTTGTTTTTTCTTCTATGGTGGTTTTTTTTATATTGAAGTTTATATATTATGGTAATTGTGCACAAAATACTTGTCATGGTAGTTTGTTCTCATATAGTAGTTGGTTTTTTTTTGGAGTTTGTATGTAATAGTGGTTGTGCCCAAGCCCGGGGGATTCACTCTATATATAAAACGGGACATCACCTGCGAGCAGACAACTTTGATAAAACCCCTATGTACGACTCCTACTAGGGAATATGACCCCCCTGTCTACGCTTATACGGTAATCAATGCAGAAAATTATCATACCCCTATCTTACATATAAAATTTAGGTCTCACGTGATCTAAGTGAGTAAAACTAGTCAAAGAGCGTGTAGCATAGTGACTGGCAACGTACTAAGGAACCACTTATGTTGATAACTAGATGTACCCTCAATGTTTTAGTTTTTTATTTCAAACTATGTATCCACTCAGCTTGCACTCTAGCTTCTCGTCCAATTCAGCCCCATCTACATTACTCAAAAAACATGTTCATAAAGTTGTGCTAATTTCTTTGTGTAAATTTTTATCTATACAAACTCTTTATAGCTTTCATCCCTCAACTTTTGTTGTCTTATGGTGTGTTCCTTTGGAGTTTGTATATTATGGTGGTTGTGTCCAAGGTACTTTATATGGTAGTCTGTTCTCTTATGGTGTTTTTGTTTTGGAGTTTGTATGTTATGGTGGTTGTGTCCAAGGTACTTGTCATGGTAGTGTTTTTATGTATGTTATGGTGTTTGTGTCCAAGGTACTTTATATGGTAGTCTGTTCTCTTATGGTGTTTTTGTTTTGGAGTTTGTATGTTATGGTGGTTGTGTCCAAGGTACTTGTCATGGTAGTGTTTTCTACCATGGTGGTTTTATGCATCATGGTTGTTTCTCCAAGTTATCATGGTGGGTCTTTTTGTCATGGCGGTCTTTCTTGTCATGGTGGTAGTGGTTTGTTTACAAGCCATGGTACTTTTCTTTGCCTTGGTGGGTTTTCGGGAAAGGTAGTTTTTAGTATGGTGGTAGTGCTCAAGGTACTTTGTCATGGTACTTTTTTGTCAAGGTGCTTCTCAGATCTATACCCCGTGGGATAATCTTTGTTTTTAATTTGTCATGCCAAAAAGTAGTGACTCACTTGGAAGCATCAACAAGTTAGTGTTTGCAACAAATCAATTTTTGTGAGAGCTTACTAGAGCAGGTGAAGCAAGGTGACATAATGTTATTGCTTTCAACAATTGGCCAACATGTGATCCACTCGCACGTTATAGTGTCTGTTCCAGGAATATGTGTTGCATGTGGGCTTGCATTTATGGCTTCCGATGTGGTTTGCATGTACACTCTAGCATGCGGTCATGCATACCGTGCTCTGTGTTTTCTTGGTTGGGTTGAATTGGAGATGGTATTTGCTGACACCTCATGTAAGAGAAATATTACAGACTCGGCTAAATTAATGCTTCTGCATATAGGTTGGTTGCAGTTACTTTACATCTCATTTAGCTGTTAGGTTGCCTTCAACTATCTGCTGATTACGCAACCTACAACTTTACTAATCTAGTTGCAGGTTTTGCTCATTCCTTGTGTGGCACCAATACAAGATGACATGCCAAAGGAGGACAATGGTATTCACTGCATTGACCAGAGAACTCTAGCTGGCAAGGAAGAGTCGCATGTGGCTACTGAGGGCACTCCAGATGTGGAGGTGGATCCCTCTATAAAGGCAGAAGCTGAGTCACAACCAGGTGAAAGAAGTCCAAAGGAAGATGCAAACATTGACCTTGCAGAGGTAGTAGTGCAAGAGGGAGTGGATGCAGTGCAGTGCATGGTAGCCAGCAGTGATGAGAATCTAGATTCTCTCATCTTTCTGAGTGACATAATGAAGGCATCAAAGAAGCACAAGAAAAAAGACAATGGTAAGTGGTAATGGTATTGGACCTGTCAACTCAAAAGCAATGACTACTTACAATTGATGTGTGGGTTTATGACATAGCTGAACCTTCCAAGAAGAGTAGATTTTCTCGAGAAACGCGCTCAAAGAAGCATGCGTAGGAGGCCTCAACTGAGAGTGATGGTGAGTCTTGCTTTAGAATTTGTCTTGTTCATGTTGTGACCTTTACGATCTAAGAGTCTGAGGCAGTCCAAATGAGTTGTTTAATATCCATGTATCTACTTCAATGCCTGCTCCACAACATATTTACTCTATTGGTTTTTGGTTTCAGGTGCAAATGTCATTGCATAAGAAAGCATCACCTCCTGCCATGAAGAAGACCCCCAAGAAGAGTACTCCCCTCCACAACCCTTATATTGTTTCCAATTCCTTAAACCCTTCTACTGTTTCCAACTCAAGTTGTGACATTGCTAGTCTTGTCCAATTGTAATGACAAGAATCTGTGATTCTTGATTTTTGAATGCAAAAGCAAACTTTTTGTTGGCCTCTATTTTTTTGTCTATATTATGTTTTGTAAGCGTGGTGTGTTTTGGTCAAATAGTGCCTCATCCTTATTTTTCCATCTTGAATGCTATCTATTGCAGAGATTCCAAAGGAAAAGGGGACCTCAAGTTGCTTGCAGAGGAAATTATAATCATCAGAGACCCTCCAAAGTATATTCCCCCCCCAGCTATCTCCTTATTGCCTTTTGTGATGATCTGACTCGACCAACCCTTATACTAGATCTGAACGGTGTACTCTTTTTTTGTGTACACCTAACAAAGAAAACCCTAAATTAGTCCTGGATATTGATGCTTTCTCATTTGACAAACACGAGGAGGAATTTGGTAGGTTGACTAATTAGGTTTATTTTGTAAGTGGAAACATATATACTATGCATTCCACTTGAGTGTAAAGTAATGCATTTGGCAGGTACTTGTTTTTTCTGAAAGATGCACATGAGTTTATTGCATGGGTTGTGACGTGAGAAAATGTATACGTTTGGAGTAGTGCAATGCTTGTAAAATTCAAGTCAAGGATTCAAGGATGTTTTCCACAAATTCACAAGTATATTTGTGGCTGGGCCGGATAACAATTATGTGATGTGGGAAACAATTGTTTGGTGGTGGAAGACCAACTTTTTTCAAAGTCTTGCAGTTTTTTTTGGTAGGGGTACATCGGTATGATGAGTGCAATGTTCTTTTGATTGACAATACCTTTTATAAATTCCATTACAATCTTCTTGGTACATACATTGTAGTACCTGATATCGAGCACCACCATGTCTAATACTTGTTGAGGGATTTAAATAATTAGCTAGTAAAGTGGTAGCATGCTACGAATCGACAGTGCTTGGCCAATTATTTCAACACCCTGCCTACAAAGGATGACATATATGTCAATGAATCAATCCATAAAGGTTTCAAAAAGAATTCATATGAGGATTATATATGTGGGTTGCAGCTCAATCCCACTCTCTGCCATTGGGTTTAGGGTGAAACCACTAGTTGATGACTTGTATAGGCATCAAACTATGAATTTCCAAGGATTGAATAAAAAGAGATGTATATTTATTGGGCTACAAAAGTGTTTTGGCTACAAGAACATGCTGGACTGAACTGCATATAATGTGCTGTAAAATTGTTGATTTCCAAGGATTGAGTAAAAAAGATTTAGTTTGGGTTGGCCAAGTATTTTGTCTACAAGAACATGTTGGACTGAATTGCACGTAACTGTGCTGTAAAATTGCACAGGTTCCTACAAAAACCAGATGTGCGCTATCTTTGTAGGTATTTTGAAGCTTCAGATTGGTACTTTTATAAGTGATACTATGCAAGTTACATTGATATTGGCATGCTATTATACACATTTTTCTATACCTTTGCGGCTAGTTTGAACTTATGTGGCTCTCCTTCTAAGGGTTCCAAGGGTATCTTAATTGATCTAACCAAGTGTGATGCCAGAAGCACTTTTGGTTGACTAACGAGTATGTCATAAACATGCTCAGCACCCTCAACCAACTCATAGTATTACCCCTCAAAAAAATAGGAATTTGTTGAAATTATGTTTCCCCAGGAATCCTTCAAGGCTCTTGCTGTTTTTTATTTCTCCTTTGAGCACCTCAAAAGGTAGAAGTCAACTCCATCTTCATTGGCATTGGTGGAAAAGTTATCACCAATGTATAGTGCGTCACTAATTGTGTCATGGTGCCCACCATACATGTGAAAATTTGATCCTTCGTCATCATGGAAATGTTAACTTTCTGCATCGTCACCATCCAAGGCCTCAAGAGTGAGATACTCCCAGTTGTCGACATGTGTGTTGTTCAAGCATCGTCTCTAACACTGGGACTTACAAAATTCAAAAAAACAAGAGAGAACTCTACAATGGAGAGCACATTTGTCATTCCTTGAGTATCCATTGACACAGTGTAGTGATCATGAGCCTTCAACTCGCTTGCAGTTCCACATCTTCTCCCTAGGCACCTCAGATGCTTGGACCTTGTAAAAAATCCGATTCACCCTGTATGGCCACATTCATTGTGACATTTATGCTTCAAGAAGCCAACAACATCCTTGGCACACTTCATGTGCCATGCATTAGGCTTCAACTGCTAATGTGTTAAAGCCCTCTTAACAACTATCCTTGCCCCATCATGCTCCCCTTTTCCATGGCCCGAGGCAAAGAAACTCCAAAACATCTAATGCCAGTCAAAGTGTAGTACCTAAACTAATGACACACCTTCAATGCTAGGCAGCATTAGGAAAAATATGAACCCTCTAGGGGCCCTTTGGGATTAAGGTTAATTAGAGGCCATCCAATAGGAAGAGGGTGGTGGACACACTCTATACCCTCAAAAAAGTAGGGGGAAAAGGTAGCCTTACACCTCTTAATGTCTTCTTACCTAGTGAGAAGGTAAGGGAGGTGGCTAGGGGAAATGGATTGGGGCGGGGGGGGGGGGGGGGGGGGGGGGCGACCACTTTGACTTCTTTTCCCCCACTTTTTGGCCTGGATATAACAATACACTAAAAATTTCAAATTTCAAGTTTTCCCTCCTTGAAAGCTCCCCAAACCTTTTTCATGGTCAAAAAAGCATTTTTGACCTCCAAAAGTAAAAAACGTGCACTAAAAATTCAAAAAAATTGATTTTTTTCAACAAAAAAAAACATCATTTTTCACCCTCCAAAGTCTTTCCAAACCTATATAGCTAAAAAGTGATTTTGTCTCTCTACAAACTCTTTTCCAAGCTCTCCATTTCTACAACAACCACATGCACCCCCTATAGTCTAGCATTATCTCTGTGCTAGCTTTATCCCACTCCATTGTAGCACCAAGCAAGCTCCTCCCCCATCTCTTCCCCTTGCCCACCACATAGTTTCACACCAAGCTAGCTCCTCCCTTCTCTCACCTCCATTACAACATGAAACAAGATTCTACTCGTTCTACTTTCATTCACTCACATTACATGCATGGAAAACTCTACTCCCACCGCAAACACCATCATGGAAACTTGAGACTACCTCCGTGGTTTCACTGGAGATTGGCACTCGCCTGAGGATCTAGTCTTTGCCCTTGCAAGACAAGGTGCTGTTTATAAGGCGATATCTTGTTGGCTTTTGAACAAGCCATTGTTTCTAGCCCTTCAAGACATTCTCCTGTATCTAAAAAGCTGATGATATCAGGCATAGAGCGCTACCCTGGAAGAGGGGAAGCTTCAGTTTGATTGCTCCTACGATAACATTTTGAATTCTTTCCTTGGCTAGAGTATCTGCTTCTTGATTTTTTTCCCTAGGGACATGAAATAACTACACTGCTTCAAACTTTCTTAAAAGATCCTTAACTTGCATAATTGGCCAAGAAAAACGTGATTTTTATGAACCCAAGTGCCATTTATCTGCTTTATCAAGAGCATGGCATCGCCAAACACATTTAGCGCTGAACCCCTTGCAAAACACACTATTCTAATCCAAGAATTAGGGCCGCATACTCTGCTTCATTGTTGGAGTGGGAGTGTAGTAGCTGCCCAATAGAGAAAACCTTTTTCTTTTTCTCATTGAAAATGACAATTCCAGCTACAACTTGGTCCATTGTCCTTTTGTAAGCTCCATCAAATAAAAGAGAGTGAGCTCCTTCTGGCTTAGAAACTTCCACCATTGGTATCACTCCTTTGCCTTCAGTGTTGACTTTTAACTTCTTCTCATAGTGACGATGAGTAAGAATACCTGGTAGACTAGCTCTGGTACAGTTCTCCACTTGCATAGTGTGATCGAACTCTTGTAATCTAATGAGCCACTTAGAGATTCTAGATGAGACATCCATGTGTCGCATCACATACAGAAAGACTTCTTCCATTGTTAGAGAAGTGTCGCATCACATCCATTGTCTAGGCAATAGATAAGAGTGGAACTTTGTAGTGGCAAATTAATACAAGCACCATGTGCTCTACCGTGGTGAATCCTTTTTTTGATGGGGTCATGACACGACTAGAGAAGTAGATAGGACACATGAAAGAGGTTTGGGGGTCCTTCTGCATTAGTACAGCCCCAAGTGTATCACTTCCTACACTGGGGTTAACATAAAATGGCTCGTCCCATCTAAGGGGTGCAATGGTGGGAAATGAAGCCAGGATTTGTTTCATAAACTGCTGCTCATTTTCTTCACTCCATAGGAAGACATTTCTATGGGTGACTTGTTGTAAAGGGAGAACCAATTGAGAGAGCAAGTGAATGAACCTGCTCAAATACCTTACCTTCTAAAGGAAAGAGACCAATTGCTTCGATGTTGTGGGTGATGACAAAGATACTAAAGCTTGAACCTTGCTTGGGTCATCCTCAATTCCTTTGGCAAAAATTACATGGCCAAGAAGAGTGACCTTGCTTTCACCAATGTGACACTTATCTATGTTAAGCTGGTCACCCAAGGTTTGTAGCCTAGCCAGGCCATCATAGACCTTGCTCAAATGGAGGGATTGAGAGCTGTAGATGCAGAAATCATCTATGAAAACCCGTATTGACTTACCACAGTATAGATGGAAGACAAAAGTTACATAGCGTTGGAATGTGGCCAGAGCATTGATGAGGCCAAAAGGAATCACTCTGTAAGCAAAACATCCCCATGGCGTTATTAAGGTTTTCTTTTTCTGGTCTTCTTCTGCAATGCTGATATGGAAGTAGCCTAAGTAGCCATCATCTATGAAAACCCGTATTGACTTACCACAGTATAGATGGAAGACAAAAGTTACATAGTGTTGGAATGTGGCCAGAGCATTGATGAGGCCAAAAGGCATCACTCTGTAAGCAAAACATCCCCATGGCGTTATTAAGGTTTTCTTTTTCTGGTCTTCTTCTGCAATGCTAATATGGAAGTAGCCTAAGTAGCCATCACATACCTTTGAAAGGAACTTTGTAATTTTTTCTACTCCCAAAGTACCTAGAGAACCCATTTAAACTCTCATGGTACTTCCATGAGTACCTTTGCGATGGTGACAAGCACAAGTGCAAAACGAACCCTATTGGCCTCTACGCCAGGCCCGTATGCATGCAAAACTCGTCACGGGGAGTGAACAGGGGGCACCACCTAGCTTTGAGCGGCTAGGACGCGGACAACAGCGACTCAAATAACACTAACACAACACACCGCGCGAGAGAGAGAGAGAGAGAGAGAGAGAGAGAGAGAGAGAGAGAGAGAGAGAGAGAGAGAGAAATATGGAGACGTAGATGGAGGAGATGAAAACCCTTCAAAATGTGAGGGAAACCTTGATTCAAGATGGTATTTATAAAACTCTTCGTTTTGGCGAGATGGAGACCGCGGAGACAGAGAGAGAGAGAGAGAGAGAGAGAGAGAGAGAGAGAGAGAGAGAGAGAGAGAGAGAGAGAGAGAGAGAGAGAGAGAGAGAGAGAGAGAGAGAGAGAGAGAGAGAGAGAGAGAGAGAGAGACTATAGTGCATTCTCTAGGAAAATTTCATGTGTACGGAGATCCTACTCCTCTGCATAGTGACCCTTGGAGTTAGTGTGTGTGCATGACTTCTCTTTCAAGTGCTGACCCCCGTGATAGTGACCTCTTAGTGCTCTTTTATAGGTGCAGGCTGCTTAGCTTAGTACAAACTAATCAGGTTTAGGGCCCTAAGCCGGAGAGACAAAGCAGGCAACCCGGGTCCCGGATGGTTGACTGGTGCTTTGTTTTGGGAGAAGTAAGAAAATGATATTCTCCTAGGTGGGCCTTTGTGACCATCATCTAGAGAGAGGTGGAATATACAAATGGTTTTTTTTACAAAGCTTGGCTTGGAAAATGGAAAATGGAAAATGGATTACCCTATGGATATTTACTAAGAAAATGCATCGTGGATGAGATGCCAACAAATCGTAGGCTTTACTGGTGCGTTGGTGTAGCGCGCTCATCAATTTCGGTGGTGGCTAGGGCATGCCTTCTACGTCTTTCTTTGAATTGTTGTCTACATCACGTGTTTTTGGTGTCGTTTGTCAATGCCTCAATGTCCATTTTCTTTGCTATTTTTGCTTTTTGTGTGTGCGCGTTGTTGGTGTGTATGTGATTGTGTACGTATGCGTGTAGTGTATGTATGTGAGTGTACAATATGTGTTTGTGAGAGTGTGTGTGTGTGTGTGGTAAGAGAGATAGATAGATAGATAGATAGATTTTATTATCGTCCTCGGAGGTCAAATATGACCTATGGGACCAAAGTTACATGTGATGTAGTATGTGTATGGCTGATGAGTGACTCTTGATGCTCCAAAATTGTAGTGATGAGAGTCGCAATGGAGAGCCCACACTTTGGCTAGGAGAGGAAAGTGTGTAGGTCTAAGTTATGGCTGAAAATGTGAGAGAAGCAAGTTCGGATGTGATCAAAAGCTGAGCACTCTAGTAGTGTGTGGTACTCAGACTCTCGAACTTGCAGTGAGCATAATGTGCACATTCGATTTGACTCTTGTCCATTGCCCCAACGCCCTATCTCGCATCGAAGGAAATGGGAGCTAAGCCGAATTGCTGCGATAGTGCGTATCGCGGACAAGGGAATAGGCTCAAGCATGTAAGTGTGAGCACGGTTTCCTCTCTCAGCGAAGAACATGGTTTTGTAGTTGGGGGCAATATAGGTGGTGTAATGTATGAAGCGTGACCCACCGGATTTCTCCCAAGCCGTAATACATTGGCGTTGTAGAAAAGCTTCATTCACTTGAGAGTCAATTGAAGCATCATGTAGCAAGTGTAATGCATCCCATCTCCCAAACCACTTCTTTATGTCTTGCATCCATCCCGTGCTCAAGATCTTGCTTTTATGCGTCTTTTGAACTTTTTTGCTTGCTTCCCATGCAATTGTAGGAAGTCAATGTGAGGGGTTTTGACGCATCTTTATCATGTACTCCACAACCCTTTCCATGCCCATAACCTCAATTGGAAGAGATCCCAACTCAAGAAGTAGGAGCATATATGGTGTTTGTGTCTTAACTTGGAGAAAGTTTGTAAGAAAACGCTTTTGGACATTCTCAAACTCTTTCCAAGTAGACTTTGAGATGCTCCCACCCCACACTTCAACTCCATAAAGAAGAACCGGTGTCACCAATGCATCAAAAAGATACTTCTTGAGAACCCAACACTTGATGTTTCCCGCATTACACATGTTCTCAAATGCATAATATGCTCTCTTTCCCGCTTCCAAACGACGCATAGCACATTCATGCCACTTGTGATTGGATGGAACCTCAAGGCCAAGGTACTTAAAGCTCTCAACAACTTCAAGTGTCTCGGTGTTGTACACAATGCATGGCTTCTCCTTATGGTTGGTTTTCACAAGCATAACCTTTGTTTTGGATTCATTTACAATCAGCCCACTATGCAAGCAAAAGTTCTCAAGGACAACCATAAGCTTTTGTGCATCTTCTAAAGTGTGTGCTAGAAGCACTACATCATCCGCATACAACAAAAGCATGATTACCGCATTGCAAATAGTGACCTCTTCAATGCCTTCTTCTTGCATAAAGTCAAGTACCATTTGTTCCAATTGATCGATGCATAGACCAAAGAGAGTTGGTGACAATGGACATCCTTGTTTAACCCCAATAGTGCTTACAAAAATTTCTGGAATTTCTCTTCCCATGCGCAATTGACAAATCACCTTCTCATAGATTCGAGAAACCGCAAGCATAAAGTCACTTGGCACTTGGAGTTCTTCCATCCTTCTCCACAAATTGTTACGTGGAATCATATCAAAGGCTTTCTTAAAGTCCACAAAACAACAATACAATCGCTTGCCTTTCAACCGACTTTCCTCCATGAGAACACGAAGAGTGACAAGATGATCAATGGTGCTATGGCATCGACGAAAACCCGCTTGTCCCTTTGCACGCTTGTCATTCTCTTCAGCCCAATCACTCAATTTCATCTCCATTATGCACCCAAATAACTTTTCCATAAGAGACCCAATCATTATAGTCCGGTAGTTGCTTACATTCTTTACATCCCCTCCTTTATGCAAAGGCTTAACCCAATTAGTACTCCAATCATAAGGCATACCATGTTGAAGTGCAAGGTTGAACATATCACACATCCACTCATGGGTAAAATCTCCCGTCCATTTGATCATCTCCGGCTTGATACCTTGAAGATCTCCCGCTTTGCGAGTGGCCAACTTTTCAAGCCCACCGCATACATCCTCAATAGTAAAAAAAGACGGCATACATGGGAGTGAACCATAAAATGGCATTTTTTCAGTATTTTCTTGCTCATAAAATTGCCTACAATGTGTGTACATATCCACTAGACTCAAGTTACCAAAATTCTCAACCCGCTTGCCTCTCAAGTTTCTCCAAAATCTTCCACATGCATGTGCCTTTTCTTGGACTTGAAATTCTTGTTGCTTTACTTCCCATCTTCTTCTCTTCTTTTGAATCAATGCCTTGTATGTATGCAAATGACTTTGATAGTTGTCTTTGTCCATAGTTGCATCAAGCTTTATCAAGGACTTTCGAGCATCTTGACATTCTTTATCAAACCACCTTTTGCGTGATCTATCTTTGTTGATACCATGGAGATGCTTTATGGCAAAGCATTCTTCCGCACAAGAACAAATAGCTTTCTTGAAAGCTTCCCATTTAGTTTCCAATGGTGCATCACATTAAAGCTTTGTCATCCATAATTTTTGCTCAACCATTTCAATGTACATTGGTGCCCGTTTGAAATCCATACATAGTGATAACTTCTCTTTCCTTTGGCTGAGATTATCATGCTTAGTTGCTTCTCCACATGAAAGGTCAATACATAAGGTGCGATGGTCGGATTCCGGGATCCATTGACCAAACATAAAACTCTTTATGCGATACATGATGGCTTCAGAGAGTAGCATATAGTCAATCACACTATCCCCATTATGTCTTCTACATGTAAATCCATTGGTTCCACTCCACAAAGATACACCATTGGCAATGAGCATACCCGTGCTATTACACATGTGTAAAAGTAACTTTCCATAGTGATCCGGCTCTTTCTCATCCATTGAAGTACGATCATACAAGTGAACTTCCTCCAACTCCCTTGAAATGTATGGCATATCAAATTGTTGAGTATCATGTTGCAATGTTTTTGTGCGAGCATTCATATCCCCAAATACAATAACATCACCTTCACCTTTGAAATAAGCAATGTCCTCTTCCAAATCAGAAAATGGTTGATCTCTATCCATGCAAGCATAAAAGGGAGAATCATGATGAGGAATGTAGCAACCGGCTACAAAAATGGGTGCTCTTTTTGGTGTCATAATTTTCAGCCATACATAACGTTTGTACTTGTCATCTTTCACAATTGATACAAAATCTTCCAATCCTTTCTTAACCATACATGCTAACCCTCCTTGTCCTCTTCGTTGCTTGAGATTCTTTGACCACATCAATGAATGTACATTGTAATCCTCCAAGCCGTTAATCCTTTGTGTATCATGCTCCCAAGTTTCAACAAGAAGTACAACATCGGCTTTGCTTGTTAGTTCATCAATGCCAACCCCCGCATTCCATGGGTATCCATTACAATTCCAAAAGCATATTTTCAATTGTAACTCGGTCTCATAGGTCACGCATCCCTATTTGCTTGAGAGACTTGCCTCCTCCTTGGGCACATTTTCTTCATGAGAGATTTCCTTGTTTTTATTATTCTTTTCCTCATATGCCTTGCGACGCATATTTTGTTGCTTAATAGTGCGATCTTCACATACAAAACATTTTGTATTCCTCAAATAGATCCAACTATTATCAAGGATAATCTTTCGCTTGGTCTCATCCGGCATGGTGCATACAATTGGCCGTTCTCCCGAGCGAGGAGCTCCTTGCTTCCCCACTCTATGTGCTCCATAGACCATAACTCCGGACATGCCAAAGTGGGTTTTGAAGAAATCTTCAATAACAATGGCAAGAGAAGGAGGTGTCTCTAGCTTCTCTTCGGGAATTCCACGAATAACAATGTTCTTGGAACGTCGCTCCCGTTCCTTCAACTCCTCCACATCTACATTCTCAACATTCTTTGTTTGAACCATAGCTTGCATGAGTGAGGAATTAGAAACCACATTGCTACCACATACATGAGCCCAAGACTTGTTTGTGCATACATTTTTCATGTCGCATACATCCCGGCTCATAGTGTCAAATTTCTCCTCTTTCTATACATGGTCATGCTCTATGAGGGTGAGAGTGTGTGTAAGTTTTTGTGAGTGTGTGTGTAAGAGAGAGAGAGCGCTGAATTTACATAGAACGAGAGAGAGAGAGAGAGAGAGAGAGAGAGAGAGAGAGAGAGATGGTGAGAGAGGTGTGTGAGGGTGAGAGTGTGTGTAAGTTTTTGTGAGTGTGTGTGTAAGAGAGAGAGAGCATTGAATTTACATAGAACGAGAGAGAGAGAGAGAGAGAGAGAGAGAGAGAGAGAGCTGAACAAGAGAGAGAGAGATGGAGAGAGGGGTGTGAGGGTGAGTGTGTGTGTGTATGGAAAGAGAGAGAGAGAGAGAGAGAGAGAGAGAGAGAGAGAGAGAGAGAGATATTTTTCTCTCTTGCTGACACAAAAAGAGAAGGAGAGAGAGAGAGAGTGAGTTGACATTCTGGTTGATGACGAACGAGAGAGAGAGAGAGAGAGAGAGAGAGAGAGAGAGAGAGTTGTTTTTTTTTTAAATGGAGGAGAGAGAGAGAGAGGGAGGATGGTTGCCAAGCTAGAGGGAGAGAGAGAGGGTGGTGCCAAGGGTGGCGGCCCCTGTGTGAGCGCAAGGACAAGGGGGGGGGGGGTAGCAAAAAACGTTTTCTTTTTGTTTGTATTATAAAGCTCCCCCTCTTGGGGTTAGTTCCCACGACCGAGACTTTCAGAAGCCGGCCATCAATGGCATCCAATGACTACCTTTGAAAGGTACTCTATGACTTTTCTATCTCTAGAGTACCATGAGAGCCCCTTTACTATCATGGTACTTCCATTAGTACCTTTTAGAACATGTGAGGAAAATGGTTGATTCAATGATCATGAAACTCCATGAATTCGTTTGAGAGGGTACTCTATGACTTCTATCTCAAGAGTACCTAGAGAGCCCCTTTACTGTCATGGTACTTCCATGAGTACCTTTGAGAACTTGTAAGACTAATGGTTTATTCAAAGATCACAAAACTCCATGACTACCTTTGAGAGGTAACTCTCAAAGGTACTCTATGACTACCTTTGAGAGGGTACTCTATGACTTTTCTATCTTGAGAGTACCTAGAAAGCCCCTTTACTATCATGGTACTTCCATGAGAACCTTTGAAGGAACTCTATGATCCTTTTCTACCTACAAAGTACCTAGAGAACCCATTTAGACTCTCATGGTACTTCGATAAGTGCATTTGCAAGGTCAATTCTAATACTTTTTCTATCTACAAAGTACATAAGGAACCTCTTCACTCTCATGGTGCTTCCATTGGTACCTTGGTTAGGTACTCTGAAGTCTATGATCTATCTCCAAAGTACCTATAGCTTTAGGATTGGTGCCATAAGGTTCCTGAGTACTTATTACTAAGGTACTTTTAGGGGTAATTGAACTTGTTTGTTCTCATGCTATTTGCTACCTAGCAAGAAAGTACTTTCAATTCTTCCAAGCAACTCAAAACCATGTAAGAGAATACATTGGTGGTTCTTAAGTACATGTATATAGTACCTATGAGCTTACAATGGTGGGTTTTAAGCACCAATCCCTTTAGCATGATAGTTTTGTACCTATCTATAGTTTCTTTAGGAGATCCTCAAGTTTAAATCTACCATCAATGTTATCTTAGAGATAAGAGTGCTAGAACATTGATAGTGTAAGAGTACTTGTTTGTTCTCATGATACCTTCTACCCCAAAGTAAAAAATCTTTTGATCCTTGCATCTACTTAAAGAGTAGCTTTGACTGGACATTGGGGTCTGCTAGGTAGCAATTACTAGTGTAATGTAGAACCTCCATTATTTCATGTAAGATAACGACATGATTTTAGCACTTAGGAGCATACCTGTGATTCATCAAGAAAATGTATTGGATTTTAGCACTTAGGAGCATACCTGTGATTCATCAAGAAAATGTATTGGATGCTTTATGTAAGCAATCCTACCCAATCGTTTCCAACACACCTTTTTTGTTTGGTGACACTCTTGTCTCTGCTTTCCAAAAAAAAAAAAACAAGATCTTTTATATCTTGTGTGATGGTACGGCTTTGAGATTGTTGACGACTACATAATTGCAAGGGAAATGTGCCAGCCTCAGTCTGTTTTAACCACAAATTGGTTGATGCAAAGTTTCATCGATGCAATCCAGTAAATCTTGACATCTTGGCATTGCTAATAGACCTTGATGGATCTCCTTCACTATTCACCAACATCATGCAGACAACTCTTTTAAGCTTCAACTCCTCTTCAAAAATGGATGCTTTGATTTCAGTAAAGGTGCCGTGAATATTGCATAGTATTAACTTCTCATATGCATGGTGAAAACGTCTAAAAGTTGGTTGTTGAAGAAGACATTGAAAGGCGTTTTCTTAGCATCACAAGTCATGCCTTGTGTTGCTTCCTACCAGCACTTTGAGAATTTCATGTAAACCTGATCATATCTTTTGTTGAACATGAACTTGATGCATTACTTTTTCTTTGTCTCCTACGGATCTCTCGTTTCTTCATGGACCAATATTGTTGCATCCGCCGATGAGTGCCTTCATGGAGAATTTTGATCAAGTCTTCCCTATGGTAGCTCTGAGACGTGTCACCATGGAATGGATTGTATGGGCATGCTGATGAGAGAACCTAGACATTCGTACTGTACTTGAAGGTGGTCGATCATGCACAATACCCTCTTCCACAAACAGCTTACATTGCCATCAATGGCCAACAACCCAACATGGAAACTTGGCCCAATGTTGCCCACCTTTACTGTTGCAATATCCACCCCAATCTCTTGTTGCAACATCTCCACCCCGATCTCTTGCTCCATAATCTCTATACCTCAATGGGAAACTCCAATGTGTCCCTCTGCAACTTCAAGTTGCAATTATAATGTGCAAGAGTGCAAAATAGGGAACTCCACACACACACACACACACACACACACACACACAAAGAGTACTTATATTGGTACTACTACTGATACTGGTAGTACAGGTACCACTACTACTGGTACTACTACCCTAAAGGCACCTAACCCACACACACACATGGTATTGGTAATGTACTAATACTGGTGCTACTTGTGTATTGATACTAGAACTGGTATTGATACTGGTGCTACTTGTGTATTGGTACCGGTACTAGTTCTACTTAGGTATTGATACTAGAACTGGTATTGATACTGGTGCTACTTGTGTATTGGTACCGGTACTAGTTCTACTTAGGTATTGATATTGGTTTTGTAATAAATAAAATATGCTTTAAAATCTCTCTCTCTCTCTCTCTCTCTCTCTCTCTCTCTCTCTCTCTCTCTCTCTCTCTCTCTCTCTCTCTCTCTCTCTCGCTCTCGCTCTCGCTCTCTCTCTCTCTCTCTCTCTCTCTCTCTCTCTCTCTCTCTCTCTCTACACACACATACACACACACACGCACACACGCACACACACATGAAGAGTTATAGTGTGTTGCTATTTCCTTGGTATTATTAGCTGGGGACTGTTGGCTTTGGGAACCTTTGGTGAATCACTAGCTTAAATTCACCTTGTGATTTTTGGAAAATGTATCATGAGGTGGTAGTAGGTACCCAAATGGTACCTAACCCACACACACACACACATATGGTACTGACACTAGTACTGGTAATGTACTGGTAATGTACTGATCTTGATGCTACATGTGTACTGGTACTAGAATTTGGTATTGATGCTGATGCTACTTGTGTACTGGTACTAGTACTATATTTTATTGGACTGGTACTAGTGCTACTTATGTACTGGTATGTACTGGTGCTACTTGTGTAGTGGTACTAATATGCATTAGTACTACTACTACTGTACTGATACTAGTACTGGTATTGTTTGTGTATTGTATTATATTGGATTGGTACTAGGTGCTACTGGACTATACTGGTACACGCATGCGTGCACACACACATGGCTGATTATAGCGTGTTGCTATTTCCCTAGTATATTTTTGCTGGACTATTGGCCTAGGGTGCCTTTCGTGAATAACTCGCTTAAATTCACTACATAATTCTTGTAAGGTAGTTAGTAACTAAATGGTATCTAACCCTTATATACTAAATGGGTTATGGACGAGCTACCCACTCTGTAAATGATGTCGTCTTCTACTTAATAGCGAGGTGGCTCCCTCTTGATAGGTTGCAATACTGCTCTCTCTCTCTCTCTCTCTCTCTCTCTCTCTCTCTCTCTCTCTCTCTCTCTCTCTCTCTCTCTCTCTCTCTCTCTCTCTCTCTCTCTCTCTCTCTCTCTCTCTGTGTGTGTGTGTGTGTGTGTGTGTGTGTGTGTGTGTGTGTGTGTGTGTGTGTGTGTGTGTGTGTGTGTGTGTGTGTGTGTGTGTGTGTGTGTGTGTGTGTGTGTGTGTGTGTGTGTGTGTGTGTTTACATAGAAATGTTGCTACACCATCCCCCTCTTAAAGCCGGGCCTTCCATACGGCTAAGAAGGAAGGTGTCCACTTGCTCCAAACCCTATAAAAAGGTGAGCTTTACATGCTCACTTAGAATTGGTGGTGTGTCTATTTAGGAGAAGTGTCTGTACATTAGGACTGTGAGGATTTTACATGCAAAAGAGGTATGTTAATTGTCTAATCTATGGCAAAGGGCAAGGATAAGCAAGCTATTGTGAAGTTGGCTGCTCCAACTCCTTCTCATGTGACTTTTGGCATTGAAATGGACTGCTATCCAAACTGCTTGATGATTGTGAGTATTCCTCATGCATATGCCGGTAGAGGCACTTGAATATATTCTTCTACTGAACTTTATCTCATGAGAGCTTTATGACTTTATCTTATGAGAGCTTGTAAAGTGCACGCACACGTGCGCATGCACACACACATAGAGAGAGAGAGAGAGAGAGAGAGAGAGAGCTCATTTGGCAAAAGGGTAGGCATACAATCTTGCCTTGATACTAAATCAAGAACCATTATATTAGTTGATAGCTTTTTTCATGTCTTTAAAAAAAATTATCTTTTGGATTTGGAAAATTGCCCACAAAACACCAACCACAAGTGCCTCACAAGAAGTGTCAAGGACACTACTTTTTGTACCACCAACCCATGCTTCCACTTAAGACTTGTTGCTTCTATCTGACTCGCTAGCATTGTTTTGGGTTTTTTTGTGTCTTTGCCCTTGTCTACCTTGACTAGAAATATAGATTCATTGTCTGAGGAGCTAATAGACATGGCTTACACTATGTTTATGGCCATTTTTCCCTTATCTGTAGGGCTTGCAGGACAATCCTTTGGATAGTATCTAGCTTTCTGGCCACATTGCATGAAGTAAGCCTCAATTGGCCTAGCATTCTTATCAAGCGCTCGACAAACCAATCCATAGTTATGGAAATTCCCTACTCTTGGTTTTGGCATTCGTTTCACCATGGGTGGCCTAGTCCCTTGTTTTGCAATGAAGTAAACAAGTGCTACCTCTAGAGGTACCTGATAGATTGGTTCCAATATGATAGTATTTGGTTGGGTATATCATTCTTCCTACTACAATCGATGAATTAGCCTCATTGTAGGGTGTATCTAGCAGTATAGCATGATCTTCCATTTGTCCTTCAGGATGGATGTACTTGAATGACACAATATTGTTTCTTGGTGAGGGTCATTGCTGACCTAGCACTCACTATGGTATGAGGGTCATTGTTGACCTAGCACTTGCTATGGTCTCTCCATAGTGATGGGTGGTTTTGGAATTATTTGCATGCTAGGTGAATACCTATACATAGGTTGTACCTATTGTCTCATAGGCACATATTGGACATTTCCATATACTTCGGTCGATAACAACACTTGTTGGTCTCATAGTTTGTCCATTTTCCTTCAATGGAACACCACTTAGATGGCTTGCTAGTCCCATATATTTTCCTTGTGGTGGATCTTATCTTGGACCTCTTATTGGCATTCTCTACATATTGCTCATCATGTCATTCATAGGCTTGAGCATATCCTCTATGTAATTCATTGGAGCTTCCCCAGTGGGTCCAACTTGTGATGGCACATAAGATGTGGTGTGCTTGCTCTATGTGTCCTTAACATTGCTTGCTTCACTAAAGATTTCATAGTTGTCTCCCAAGTCTATAACATCTAGAATGCATGATTCTAGGGTGGTATGTTTCTTGCTATATAGAATAGCATGAAACTTTTTGCTGAGTAAGCCTTCTAGGAACAATGATACAAGTCTCTCCTTGGTTGGAACTTTCAACTCCGGACATTTGTTGATGTATTGTCTTGTTCTGTTTATGCAATCTCTTACAAATTACCCTTGTTTTTTTTTTTGAAGCTATATATTTTTTCTTCTGTGCTATGATTCCCATCTTTGAACAAGCAGCAGCAAATCGTTTTGCCAATGTCAACAAATCTATGATAGATCCAGGAGGTATGGTCTAAAACCACATTAAACCTTACCTTTCAAGGTCATTCCAAATCCCTTAAACTGAGCATGGAAGTTTGATATTCTTTATGCTCTTAGCACTTTCCTAAATCTTACTAGATGTTCATATGGATCCATATACACTATATTTTTTGGCCCATTTTTGAAATCAACTGACTCTATGACTATACTCAGCACCTTCTCTTCTAGCAACTGGTCCTTCATCTAAACCTTCAAACTAGTTGCTCAATAATGGTGACTCATTTGGCCCTTTTTTGGTCTTGGTTTCACCCATTATTCCTAGGTTTGTGGTGGTTTCCACACCTCTCACCCAATTCTCATCATTGAGGTGGCTTCATTGGGCTACGATGCCTCATTAATTGGCCATACTAGCAAAAGATTTTTTGGTTGGTCCAAATCTCTATTCCTATTTAGGCCCCATACCCATTATCATTTCTTTGATCAAGTAGCCATGGTATTTGGTCTATTCAACCTCTTTTGGAGTCATCATAACAAAGTTATTTTTATAATAATCCCTAAAGAGGTGTACGAGAAGGTTTGTTGAACCTTCTCCCTAATCTTGAAGATATACATGATTTTCAAGGGTGTCAGCTGCCTTGGTTTAGCATGAGCTATCTACTGTAAATATGTTACATTATTGTCCTCCCAGCAATAAACTCCGAGTCGTGGGCCATTAGCCAATATGTGTTTGAGAGGTTTGAAATTGACTTGGTCATACCCTTTGAACTCTAACACTAATGGTCCTTCTTTAGTCATGTTTAGAATCAATGTATCAACTTCCAATGTGACCCCATATATCCAAGGTGTCGAGATTTTCTATTTTCAAATATTGCACTCCATTTGGCCCATGTAGAAGGTATGTTTTTCATTGGATCTAGCCTTTTCCTTGAATTCAACAATGTGTTCATCACCTCTAACCACATACTCCTCATTAGGGTCTCGATAAATTTAAGCCCCATGTGTGTTATTCTTATATAAGGTCAATATGTGTTTGAACCTGAGAGAGGTTCTAGTACCAGAGTGAGTAGAGAAGGAAGACATCTCAAATGTCAGGCACTTCTTCTGCTATGGTCTCTAATGGCCCCCTTGGTTAACGCTCTCCTCAGTAGATACTCTACTCTCATTTTCTTGATTATAACCCTAATTTGTTATGACATGGCCTAAGCTAAGATATATAAAGACCCAAAATACTCAATGAGATATAATACTTGGCCTTTAGAACCAATATCCACCCATTTTAATTGACATAACTCCAAATTGGTGAGAGAGAGAGAGAGAGAGAGAGAGAGAGAGAGAGAGAGAGAGAGAGAGAGAGCTTCCTTACCTCTCTCACAGCACACATATACTTGGCCTCATCCACATGGAAAGAGAGGAAGAGAGAGCACATTGACTCTCCTCCAGTATCTTCTCATCCTGTATAGTCAAAAAGTATACAAGTTAGCCTATAGGCCAATAAATAAACGTTTTTAAAATTTTGATGGCATTCAGGTCTTTTACAGCCTATTGCAAGTACTTTTGGCAAAAAAATCACATTTTCATGCATCTAACATTGAAGAGATAATAATCTCTTTTGTAGCTGAACCTTGAAATTTTTCTTGAGAGCTGATTTTTGACTTATCAACAAGTTTACGATCAATGATGACCAAAAATGTTGTTTTTGGTCTTTCAAGCTTACCTCATGAATCAGATACATGAAAACTCTAAAATTTTGTAAAACACTTGATTAATGACAATTCAGAGGGTGAGATAGGTCAGGAATTCTTGTCGATGTTTACGTACCCTACTCCTAGTCACATGAACAATGTTAGTGGAACGTGTCCACTAACACTATTTTTCCTTGTTTTTTTCTCTTGAAGTGAGTGTTGATTCTCATACTTTGATATATCCTTAGCTATCAGTCACTCAAAAACAACCTCATCTATGCCTAAAGGTCCTTGGCAAGTATGACTACTTCCACTACACCTCTACACCTCTACACAGCTGAAGTAGACACACCTCAACCATGCGGTTTCTAAAAGTTGGTTTTTGTACTCTATGTGAACCTGGAGGAGTTTTTGGATAATATTATCAAGCACTGAGGTTTTTTTCCTAGTTTAGATTACCTTTTCCCCGATAACGGCACCAAAATGTGAGCTTACTTGTTGCCAAACCTTGTTATACTATTGTAGAGAATGAATTCCACTTGACTAGTGCATGGATTCTACAAGAGCTTGTCAGGATCTTGGAAAACACACTCAATCTCTATCTAGTTAAACCTACACTCAAGTGCATGTCAGGCAACAAAAACTAGCCGAGGTATCTGTCAGAAAATCTCATCATTTCACTAAGCAAATGGAGTTCAAATGTGATTAAACTTGTAGAATAGCTAGGCAATAACTAAAGAAACATACTTATGGCCTCAAACTCCTCTTTTGACCACTTGCAAAAATTGCACTTATTATCTACAGGGCAGATTTGACTTAACTATTTTTGGTCCCAAATTCATCCTAGAGCTTCGCAATGTTGCCTAACATGCATCCTATGCATAAAATGCAGTTTGATTATGTAAATCTTGAGTTATCATCAAATTTAGAAGGAGGTTTTCCACAGAAAAAATAGAGTTTTATTGTGAGAAATTTACAATGCCACGTAGATCTTTCACCTGTGAATGCAATGAAGCAGACGGTGCTCCAAACAAAGTGCAAAAGAGTTATGAGCTTGAGAGAGAAGAAGAAGAGTACATAGTATATTTCCTTTATTACTTTAGCTACAGAATGAGACGATTGGGATTTGAAACTCCTTGTGGCACTTTGGTCCTACTGCACATCATTTAAAGTCAATGATGAGACATACTCTATTTAAGCTGGAATTTGCAATAGAAGCTATATCCCCTTTGGAATTCAGCATGCACATTACAGTATCAAAAAGATTGTTACCCGTGGTTTTGGTGGTATATTGGATGGACCAATTGCTGCAATTAAAAGAGATAGATATACCAATTTCTTATTGACATGAGACCTACAAATCAAGAAGGAGAAATAGATGGATAGAGAAATGCAATTTAAGATATTCAAGGAGGGTGATCTGGTGATGATGTTCAATTCTCAACAAGTAAAACATAAAGAAAAATTGAAATTGTGGTAGATGGAGCCATACCATGTTCAAGGGAGTGCAAGGTGAGTTTACTTTTCTTGGAAAATTGGATGGGACTGTGGTTTCAAGTCCGGTTACTGGATTTAGATTGCAATACGATCTTGGGATAGTGCCCATTCATCATGGAAAAAGAGATTGAGGTAGCAGGCTTATCCCGATAAGTGTGTTAATAATGGTGGAGGACAATTATGAAGGTGGCATTCAGTCTCATGTGAAGTACTCAAGGCATGATGAGTAGGACCTTGTAATGAGTGGGGTAATTGTGATAAAGGAGGTTCGTTCATTAATGGCAAACGTGCAAACCTGAGACCCTATGCACGATATTTGGAGTTTGCCATGGAAAAGGGATACTATATAAGTGCGGAAAATTTTTGGTCCTATGTTTGCTTTTCGTTTTCTTTTGTGTTCCTTGCTTGCACGCTTTACTTAGCTTTGTGCAATTTTATTGCCAAGCTTTGCATAGTTCTTTTCACTCTCTATTCAAGTTATTGAGCTTGTTGCATACAATTAGAGTATGACGCTAGTGTGGGCTTAATAAACATAACACCTACCCTGCACATGTGTGACTGTTCTTGTAGAGAAGATGACCATGCAAGATATGGTTACGGTGGTGTATGGAAACCCAACTAGCAATGAGTTTTGACTACATGGGTGTGTGGATGTCAGCTGGGTGCTGGAAGGAGTATGGTTGTTGGCCACAATGTAAAATATATCTCATGTGGCTCATGACATGATTTGTATTGCTAAGCTGCTAGGTGGTGTTAACTGGATGGAGGTACTCATCTGAGAGTTGTTTTCAAAAGCTAGAAGAGTGGTTAGTATGATGGATTGGGGCCAAGCAATGGATACAAAAGTAGGGAAAACTTTGCGGCTCCTCTTTTGGAGCCAGGTTTCCAGGGCCCCACCCCATATGTGTCTTTGCCCTCTATTGATGTCTCAGTGACCTCAATGCTAATCACTTTTGGACAAGGTGAGTCTCGACAACTAGCAACAATTGGTTCCGATTTTATTACGGCCATGAGCAACCTAGGTTTTGTGCTACCAATACTAGTATCGTGGTAGCATCTCTACTGCAAATGATGAAATATCAAAATCATATAGTTCAAGAAAAAAATTGCAACAAAAGTAAACAATTGCGATTATTTACAGTTGGGGATTTTTTCAACTTTTTGCATTGTTGATATGATAGGCTTGAACTATATAGCATTTAGGTGCTCTGAGTGAAGTGTGGGCTCTTTTGGGTGCATTGGGTGGAAATGGTGCCAGATTTAGGCTTTCAGACTCTGAAACAGTAGATATAAAGAGATTTTGAGTTTTTGAGATCCAAATTTGCTCAAACTTGGTCAGTGGACTTGGGACATCATGTGCTTTGGTCCCATAAGGTCAAAGTTGCAATTTTTCTCCATTTTGCAAGAAAGTAAATAATTGTGATTATTAACTTTTCCATCAAAATTTTCCTTTTGTGGTGCAACTTGGTTCTAGGCATGATGTAGACTCTGTGTATGAGATATGGGGTAATTTGGATCAAAAAATGTGAAAGATAACTCCAAATTTGGATTGGCAAGACCTTGGTGCGTTTTTTGACAGTTTTCAAGTTTTCCTTGATCGTTTTGGCTCATACTTGAAATGTGGCATGTAATAGATGTGTACAAGTGATAGGTGAAGTTAAGGTATCATTTTCAAGCCAAAAAAGCACAAAAAAGTAAATAATCATAATTATTTACAGCAGTCAAATTTTTTGACAATTTGACAACCTAGACATATTCAATACATCTAAAACAAGTCCTAAATTGAATTTGGTAAAGTTTTGTCGTGTCATTATCACTTCGTGATTTTTTGACTCTGAAATCACCGATTTTTGTGACTAGAGATGGCGTAGGGAGCTGTTCGTTAGTCACTTTTGAAGCTATGGACTTGTCCGCTACATAGTCCTGAAGGTACCCATCTAGTTTTGGCCCATTTGGAGTCAGTTTGACTTCATACGTCAAATTTGACGCTTTGTAGCCTTGGAGCTATTTTTTTCTTTTTGAGATCTTGACTTTACTGTTTTCATGAAACCATCCATGTACATTGTGTATAGACCCAATCTATAAGCTGTTTGTGGAGTCAGAAGCCAATTCGGGCATCTGGCAAAAACTTAGATTTACTACTTGGGACCCCCCTCGACCCCTGACGAATAGTCATCTTGTGATATAGAAGTGTTCTATTACATAGGGGCATGCTACAGTTCAATTCTTGTCCAATTCGATTGAGGTGACAAGCCGCTATGGTCAATTTTGGGTCGTAGGACTTCGTGCACTGCTGGGTTTCTAGGGTTTTTCCCTAAGCCTAGACTTACTACCGGCCATGTATAATTGATCATTGATAAGCTTAGAACTTGTCCCTCATGTCTTGTGTGAGACGGCGCTATAAAAGGGCAACCGTGGACTCCGGAAATCGCCCTCAAAGAAGGTTAAGAGCTCTCTTCTCCGAGGGAGACTAGTGGAAATGAGGTGATTTTGGGCTACTTTGGATATCTATACTCAGACTTCCCAAACTATTTTTTCCCAAATTTCTCTGTTAGTCCTACTAGGCCGTGAAATCTATGTTAGACTCAAAAATTTCTTCAATCGGAGTCCGGTAGCTCATTCTGCAAGCATTTGTGAAAGTAGGCATTGACAGCCTAATTTAGGCTTCTCGCTTTCATATGTCGATTTGATTGAAATTTTTTGTACCTGTCTGCCTCGTCCTTCTGATCATCAGTGTATCTTCACTTTCTCCATCTGAGCTCATTTTCTATTTATTATTAATTTTTGACCTGGTTATTGAAGAAATCAAAGAAAATAACAAAATGTGCTAAAAAAGAAAAGTGAAAAATCAATAATTAGGAAAATCCATTGAAAAACATAGCTTTATTGTTTTTTGGTGGATTTTTTCATTTTTAAGTCCCAATATCAAGAAAAATGATAAAAAATAACAAAAAAATGTCAATTTTTGATGATTTTCAGATAGTATATACACTATTTACACTCATCGAGGAGATGTTATTAGTTCAATTTCCCATGTTGGTGATGTTGTAAGGGCATTATTAGGTAATTTTGCAAAACATCACACGTTAACTTCAAACTTTTTCCTCCCTCTTCAAACATTGCCCTTAATTACTTAGTTCCCTTCCACCCCTTCGAGATGGCGTACTCCAAGACGACTGTGTGCATGGGTTGAACAATTGTGTCTATGCATACCCTTGTTTGGCTATACCATGCTTTGAAGATCAATGCATTGCAAACCATTATGTTGTGCAAGAGTTGGGTCTTGAGTAATTAACTCAAGGGTTTCTGAGGTCGAGTTTTCTTTTTGCTGTCTCATCTCAAAGAGCAAATCTTGTAGCTTGTGTTCTCTTTGCTTTATTGTACCGTTAGAATGACTTGGCACGCTCATTTCTTTAGATGTTGGTATCAATAATGATGGTTATCGCGGTTTTACCTACCACTGGTATCTTGGTTTGTCTTGGTCTGAATGTTGTGGTTGAGTCTTTTGAGACTTAACTCTCCATTGCTTTGTCGATTTTACAGTCTGCAGAGAAGATAAGTGCTCTTTTTTTTCCAAATCAATTGTGTCTTAGGTTCTCTACTCGAAGATGCTCCTCTTTGTGTGTTGAACCTTGGAACCATCTTTGGTACAATCGATGATGTTTGGGACACACCGATTTGAATCGGCTTGTCCTTAAGCTGTGCTTTTGGTACCCAAATTTGCCTGACTCCTTGCATGCTACTTGTAGCATTTGCTTGTCGATAGGATGGAGAAGATTGATTGCTTCGTGATTTGTTCTTCTGGTAACCTCCTTTCCATTCCTCTTTGCTTGGTGCAATTGGAATAATGAGTTGTCCGCCTTTAGGTGATAGCTTGAGCTGATTGGTATCCCAATGTGGTACTGCCTTTTAAGTCCGCATCCATGAGATTCCAAGAATCATTGTTTCATTCATGTGTTCATCTGATAAGCATACAAATTGATGAGGGCATGAACATCCATGTACTATCACATTTAAGTTGTCTACTCCCAATGTCGGTGTTGGGTTTTTGTTGCATCCTTTAGTAGTCGATATTCCTGCTACCAAGGACTGACTTGTTGCTTTCTTATACGTGGAATAATTGCCTGCATTTAACCGAGATCCTGTATTGACCAATGCATTTGTGCTATGATTATTCAGGTGTACTTTGATGCGAAGGTCCATTCCATCTAACCATTCATCATCTGTTGACACTGCATCCTTCTTTAGTTCCCATAGTCAGTCATCTAGTTCTACAGTGTTGATGGGAATAGGTATTTGTTGATTTTTGAAAGCATCTTTCCTTTTGAGTACTCAAAGCCGAGCTTTCTCTTGGGCTTCATCAATGACCTGTTGTTGTTTTATCTTTCTTTGCTTTGTTGCATGCATCCTTTTAGCAATTCATTGGTTAGCATAAAATTATACTTCTTTAAACGGCATCCACTAATCCAATAAGCCATTAGTTCACCATCTAGAGTGGACAACCTAACTGCTCCACTTGGAGATACGTCTTTAATGATAAACAGTCCATTCCCCTTTTTCTTAAACTTGGGAATGTGTTGCTTAAGGGAATAGACTAACACTAAGTCCCCTTTTTTGAAGATTTTTATAACTAGATGGGAATCAAAAAACTGTTTTTGTTTCCGCTTTTGTGCATAGATGTGAGCTACAGTAGTTAGCCTTTGCTCATCAATCTTTTCTAAATCTTCAAGTCTCTTTGACAATTCGTGTCCAGTCCACTCAAGATTATTAGCTACCCTTAGTGTTGGCAATAGAAATTATATTGGCAATATGGCATCAAGACCATAAACAAGGTTAAAGGGTGTAGCATTTAAATCTGTCTTGAATGAAACTCTATAAGCCCATAGAGCGGCATGGAGATTCATTTCCCAATCTTTTCGTCTTGAACTAACCACTTTAGTCAATACCGAGCTAAGAATTTTATTCGTATGCTTAGCTTGTCCATTTGCTTGTGGATGATAGGGAGCCAATTTGTTATGGATGACCATAAATTCATTAAGCAGATACTCAATTACCTCATTGAGGAAATGAGTTCCCCTATCACTGACAATTTCTATTGGTAGTCCATATCGTGTGAACACATTTTCATACAAGAATGCAGATGTGGTTCTTGCATCATTCAGTTGCATTAGCCTCTGTCCACTTGGTCAAATAGTCCGTAGCTACAATGATATATTGAGCTTGGATTCTATAAGCAGGTGGTTGTATTGTCCCAACAAAGTCTATACCCCATTTTGCAAAAGCTCTTGTCCCCATCATGAAGGGGATCGGGGAGCACCACAGACGGAGAGTGAGAGACAGAAGGAGACACACATACGATGTGGGTGGGGAGACTCAAAGAGTGAGAAGCCCCCTATACACTTATGCTATGTATAAGGTATACAAGCTAGTGGGCGCCCAGACTCTAGGCGGCCGGGCAAGGCACAGGCGCCTATACCCCAACAACCTCCCACTTAAAGGCGATTGTGCCTTTAAGCAAGAGAACCTAGTCTAAAGACTACAAAAGGCGAGAGAAAACCGCTCTCAACCGATGCCCACTGGCTGGCTGTGATCATGTGCATCCGGTTGTCCTGCTCCCGTGTAAGTCCATACACCACCAGACGTACCACACATGTACTGCAAGTATGTACGCAATACCTGCATATCTCCCTCGTGCACTATGCCATCATCAGTCAACAAACGACTGACAACCCCAATTGCAAATGCTCCCACTATAGCTGCGATATCTGGTCTCAAGATCAGCATCTCATACATGAGACCACCGAATGCCGATGCAATGCTAGCGGGCCCAGCTAGCTCTACGGAGCATGCATCAACATATATATCCCTGGCAACAGGCATCTCTGACTGACAAGGCGTGTCAGCCACATGCATCTCCTAACTGTCCGTAAAAAGACGCATCAACCTGTCGTGCAACCTCATAGCAAACCAACTGCTCTAGGTGTCTGCTGGAAGACATATCCTGCACAACTATATCCCCATGCTCACTGTCGAGCATAGAAAAAAATGACTGCATAATCGCTGACATCTCAGTCTCCTCTACAATCATCCACTGCAAACATGACCACTCAATCTGCTGTGACTCACTAGAGCTCTCATGCTCTAATTCCGTATGCATAGACTCTTGCACAACATCCTCCTGTCGTGACTCACTAGAGCAAGACCGCTCTACCTATCTATCCTGCATAGAAGTATCTCGCACAACTGACTCTCTACTTTGCTCAGTCACTAGCAAAGCATGCATGTCTGACTCTGTCACCTCTCTGTGTGACTGCTCAAGTTGTGCCCCAACTGTGTGCACAACGAGCTCACTACTCTACACTCCATGCAAAGTACCCTGCAACCCATGAGCAAAAGAGACTCGCCTGCTCTCTCGCTCTCTACCTGGCTGCGTGATCACAGAGACAACACCGTCTCTCTCGTGATCCACATGCAATGGGTAACCTGTACCACTCTTGGCACCTCTCGCAACCACTAGCGAACCCAAATGCATCACAAAATCTCACTCTCGTAGCGAAATCTGACATCCACAATCTCTAAGCTGACCAATCGAGATCAAACTCACTGTCAAATCTGGTATATAGCACACATGTCATAACAAGTAAGATGCACCACTCGGTAATGACAGTCTCACATCTCTTGCACCTGCTATCGCATGCACCGATCCATCGGTCAAACGTACACTGCCAAGCATCCCGCTAGAATAGCTACAAAACCATGCACGATGCGGCGTGACATGAAACATAGCATCTGTGTCTAGCAACCACTGCGAAGGGAGTGCACTATCCACATGTATAGCATCTCGTGCATAGCTCGAGGTAAAAGTGACATCCCCATCACTAGTATACTCCGACACTACATCTGCCTCAATTGTCAAAGCAACTGAGTCCATGGCATCACTACATACATCTCTGAGACTGCCATGTCTCCTACGATGTCGCATACAACGAAAACAGCGCCGTCTAACGTGTCTAGAATGACCACAATACCAACATGTCACCTGTCGGCGTGCTCGTGAATGTACATGTCTCACACGAGTCCGTGATGACTCAGATCTATCATACATATCATGTAATCTGCGCCAAAGTGCTCTCGAAGTAGTCTCATACATAACAAGAGCATATACAGATTCCGCAAGGTGCAAAGAGAGCGTAGATAGTGCCATCTCCTCTAGCTCCTGCCACTGATTGTCAGACATGTTTGAAGGTCTACCTGCATCACCACTCAATGGTCGATGCAACCCTCGCTGTGTCAATGCATCAAGCATACACTCTCTCCATGCCGCAAAGTCTGACCCATCAAACACGCGCATCTGTGAGAGGTCACAATCTGATCGATCACCTGTCTCTGCCATGAGCACAATGTAGCAAACTAGAAAGCAAAACCACCTCACCAACAACACCTGGAAATTGTCTACAAATATGGCCAGAAACACAATGTAAAACCTGTGAGACACACTCCAAAATAGAGCTCCCGCAATGTCAATACAAGCCTCGCATGCTCTAGTATCACACTGCAATCTGTGAGCTAATCACCAAGCCCACACTGTGCGGTATCGATGCATACACACGCACAAATCTCCCACCTGCAGAGAACACCGCACGCAAATGCTGAGTGCAACCTACAATCTCTACCTAGATTGCATAAATGATACGCATAAAACTCCTCGGAAAATTTTGCCAGAGTTTCGTCAGTAAAACAGCCACAAAACTAGTAACCAAACTGACTGCACGCTCAAAACCATGAGCAACCAAAGCGCATCAAACCGCACTCCAAATGCATGCACCAATCTCCACACTTTGCATACATCATTGCAAACACCTGCAAATCTAGGACACAAATATCTGCTCTACCTGTGACTGCCAAAAAACATGCTCGAGGCATACATTGCCGAGCTCAAAATGCAATCACATTAGTCTCCCTAAGCATCAAACCACATAAGGCATACATCGTATCCTCCCACCTGTGAGGAAACTTGCAGCAAATATCACTCTCACATCTGAGAGCAAACCATGTGTGGAATCCTCGACACACAATTAACAACTGCTGCTGCAGAAAATTCAGCATTCATAATTTTAAAATTCTGATTTGACGAGCGCGTCCGGAGCGTGCCAAAACCCCAAGGTAGACTCCTGGATCACATGTATCCGAGTCCGGGTGTGAAAGCTATGCCAAAAAACCTCCGTTTCGACCCAAAAACGCAGCATAAACTGCCAAAAGAGGGCTGAAAAATGCAGCTCCTCAACCGTAGCTCGAATGAGGTTTCTGATGGCTCGAATGGCTTCGAAAGGGGGGTAAAACGGCAGGACACCTGCTGGAAACGCTCTCGAAAAGCTGAATTTGCCGATGCCGAAGTCGAAACCCTGTTTGCACTCTTGAAAGTGCGCGCGCGCGTGGACGCGATTTCGAGAATGAAACTGGCTCTCCGCTATCGTCATGACTGTGCACACACGCGCTCCCTCCGCACCTACGCTCTGATACCAATTGAAGGGGATCGGGGAGCACCACAGACGGAGAGTGAGAGAGAGAAGGAGACACACATACGATGTGGGTGGGGAGACTCAAAGAGTGAGCAGCCCCCTATACACTTATGCTATGTATAAGGTATACAAGTCAGTGGGCGCCCAGACTCTGGGCGGCCGGGCAAGGCACAGGCGCCTATACCCCAACACATCATTGGTCTTAAAGGCATGCTATCTACACGGCTTGGCATTTTTGCTCGTTGATATGCATCACACCTTCGAACAAATTCCTTGGCATCTATAAAGAGTGTTGGCCACCATGTGCCTGCCATTAAGATTGGTCTCACTAGAAAAGTGGCCTCCAGCTAATCCAGCATGTGCTTGTTCTATAATGGGAATATATTCGTCTTCATTTTGAAAAAGACACAGATGTTGATCCTTACTTATCCGATACAATTGGTTTCCAATAAGAGCATAGTCTCTTGCTTCAGTTTCAATTGCTCTTTGGTGGCGTTTACTCGTATCCTCAGGAAATGTTCGTTTTGATAAGTAAGTAAATAGATAGTCACTCCACTTAAGAAAAAGTGATATTCAAAACAATGTCACATGAGGTATGGGTGCTTTTTTTTGACATTGAGGATATTGTTTTACAAATGAATGAACATGCCTCCTCATAGTTCATAGTTGGCTAAAATACTTCAAATCTCAAGATCCGTTGCATAGTTTGGTCTTCCACAAAGTGAAGTCTTACTATGGTAATATGTGCTTGACTTAGGTATTGGGTTTTCTCCTTTGGATTAATGCACAAAAGAAATATTCCATCTCGATTTTTTTTGTACAACCTTCTAGCTAGTAATTGATACATAGCCAATTGCTCAATTAATCCAATTGTAATAGAAAGTGATATTTTCAAATCCACTTGAGCTATGGTCATCAACAATACATATTTTCCGACCATCGAGGTGTCATTTCCACAGAGAACAGATATGCATCTGGTAGATCATCGTCTACTCCCTTAGGTGGTTCTCCTAAAATAATCCTTGTTGACAAATGATTTTCTCTTTGATGAGTGGTGCCATTTTTCACAACTACAGTGAAATCAAATTCCAAAAGAATAATGAACCATCTCACTATTCTTCCTGTGTTGCATGGCTTGTTGACCAAGTACAATAAGGCTTGGTGGTCCACAAAGAACACAAATTTGTTAGCTAATAGATAATGTTTACACTTTTTATGGCGTAGGTCATTCCTAATCCTTCCCTTTTGGTGGTTGTGTAGTTTTTATCTGCCATATTCAACTGTCTACTAGCATAAGGAATAGGAAAATCAATTTTCCTGTCTGTTGGTTGAGCTAGTATACACCCGATGGAAAAATTGGAAGCATCTACATGTATGTGTAATATCTTATTCCAACTTGGTGCTTTCAATATTGGGGCTGGAGTGAGAGCTTGCTTAAGCTTCATGAAGGATTCTTCACACTCATTAGTCCATTCCAAGAGTGTAATCAAGGTGTACATTGGTTTTGCAATTATAGCGTACATGTAAATGAATCATCTTTAATATCCACAATGTCCCATGAAGACTTGAACCCCTTTGATTGTTGTCGGTCTAGGCAAATCAACAACGTGAGGTCCCCACCCCGCCGTTTCCAATGGCGGATCTGATGGTGAACCCGATGGCCACTAGATCTATTGCGGAAGCAAACAAAATGGTTCAGGGTTCGACTAGCGGACGATCTCTCATCACAAAGTGAGTCGAGTTCGAGCCTACTAGCAGGGAGATCTAGCTCCACCTCGCAGGGGAAGCGTACTTGAACTATCTAGCGATCCTTAGACCCACCTTCCAAGAGGAGAGAAACCCCGAGCGCCTTTTTCACCATGTTTCAAAGGCACGTACACTCGAGATTTCACCGCTCTAGGGACAATGAGTATTACTAATATCAAAGTAAGCACAATGGGGACAGAGAGTTCCCGACCAATCGGGACCACCCATCTCGTAGGCATTGGCAACCTGAGCCAAGCCCCCACTTTCCACCTCCACACTCACACTTCCTTGTGTGAACTAATTACTACCACAAAGATTGTTCAACATAAAGATTCCTTGTTTAATTCTGAATCACATTGTTCGTTAATACAGCCCTTCAACCAGTATTGCAAACAACACCAAGACAGAATTCTAGTAAAAATTCTACTCAAACTTATTCATAAAAGTTCTAATGTTCTGGAGGTACATCATCCCCCCTCCAGCGAGAGTTCACTCCTCCCGTTGTCGCCTAGCTGCCCATACAACTAGGTATGTCCACCGCATAGAAAGCACGTCATGGACACTCCCACCGCATAGAAAGCAAGACGTGGGTTCCCATCGCATAGAAAGCAAGTCGTGGGTATCCACCGTATAGAAAGCAAGTCGTGGATTCAAGAGCCCTTAACGAGGAACTCTGCCCCCTGTGATCAGTAGGGGGGTCAGGACTGATTCAACATTGGAAATAAAATGAACATGTCGAGCTAAATTTTCCCTAGCAGACATTCTTTCCTAATTGCAACCAGCATACCCATCAATCATTTCCTTCCTACTTTAGAACTCAATGTACAATGAATTCAATGCTGAGGTTTCCGTCGGATTTCTCCAATATGTTTGGGGATATTTTCATTCCTAACTAAACGTGTGCAATGTTAAATTAAACAACTTGAATGAAATTATGATCTACCTCTTCCATTTCTTCGTCGATGGCCCGTGAGATGGCCGGTATTTGTTCCTCCATGGGAGCTTTTCCCTTTCCGTTCACCTTGCTCGTTCCTGCCTCGTGGTCGTGGGCTCCACCAAAGCGAGTCCTCTTAACTGGGGCCATTTTAAGCTCACTACTTTAAATAATTAACTTGGGGAAAAGAGCTAATGTCCGTAAGCGTCATAACAAGCCAAATGATAGATTAGCAACATCAAACAATGCCTGCTACATGAGAGGTTTAGATTTTTCCATATAGCAATCATTATGGATGACACATAATCCTATGGGAACCGGCTCTAAAGATAATTACTCGGCTTACATGATTAAGAATAATAGGATTTCACTAATGGAATTACCAGAGAGATGAATTAAGCACGATTAATCTCTTTCCTAGCAATTAGAGGGTGCAGAATCACCGCATACATAGGTGTGAGAAAAACCACCTCTTAGAGACTTAATGACAGATTAATCTTACCTTAATTATATCTTAATGCATAACAGAGATGGATCTAAATCAGCTACAATATTAATGCGTGATAGAAAGAGTGATTCTCATCAATCTACACAATTAACAGCTTACCAATTAATTTCTATGCTACCTAAAGAGAGAAAATTCTAATAATCGTGCACTAATCATTAATTAAGAGTGATGAATGGCTGATAATTCAGCTATGGGATGATGATTACATAATAGAATATGGTTAAGGAGAATTTAGAGAGTAATTATAGAGAATTACGACTAGGAATAAGCATAATAGACGAGAAATTTAGATGGTAATGAAAAAGGATTTGCAGAAAGCATTAATTAAACTGTGGTTACTATGATTAAGGGCTGATAAACCTCTCGATTCTCTGATCTAATTGAGCTTCTTGAGGCGAGAATTCGACAGCACCTCCCTCCTTGCTTCTCCTTCAAAAGGTGTGTGTTCCGGCAGCACCTTCCCAGAGTGTGTGTAGGTGTGTGTGTGTGTGTGTGTGTGTGTGTGTGTGTGTGTGTGTGTGTGTGTGTGTGTGTATGTGTGTGTGTGTGTGTGTGTGTGTGTGTGTGTGTGTGTGTGTGTGTGTGTGTGTGTGTGTGTGTGTGTGTAGGTCTTTAAATAGGCTCCTACAAGCTGAAAATCGATTTGTGCTGCTATAAGCATCTGAGTGAGCACTAAGTCTCTGCATTGGCAAGTTCAGTTCCCCTACCCACCAAGTGTCAGGTTGGCTTGGTTAACTGACTCTGAGACTTAGTTACTGGCTTGGAAACTCTCCCAGGACTCCCACAAAGCAAGAGGGCACCCCCTAGCTGCTAAAGCTGATCTGGAGTGGGCTGGAACCTGTTCCCACACAGTCCCGGGCCCCCGGTACCTCCCCGGGCAATTTTGAGAAAATTTGATTCTAGGCTAAAACGGGTCATACGAGTCGGATTTTGATGCCGAAAATTGCTATAGCAAGCTCTAACTAAGGCGTACTGGCCCGAGTACCTGCCATATTTAGCAGCCCCCGGGGTCCGAAAATGCATTTTTTTGAAATTCGGGGTACGGGAGTTTTTCGAGACGATCAAAACTGGACGGGTCGGGTGACCAAAAACTTACTATTTTTGGAATTTTTTTACAAAAATTATTTTAATTCACATTTCTGAGCTTTAAAACATTCTAAACATCATGGCACTGACAGAATCTGGAAAACTGCTAAAAATAGTAACTTATTCCATTATCTTCAGTTCATGGTACAAGGGTGCTCTTTTTGATCGGGGTCAGAGACCTTACAACCTCCCCAACGTGAAAAATTGAGATGTCCTCATCTCAAGAATGTGCTTGGGTAATCCTTTATGAGCATTGGTTCGTCCTCCCAAGTTGCATCTTCTTCAGGGTAATCCTTCCACTTTACCAGATGCTCCGTGATAGTTCTGTTGCGTAACTTCCTTTCCCTTGTTTCTAGTACGTAGTCAGGTTGGATCTCCAGAACTCCTTGTGTTGGCATGACTATCTGATCTGAGTCCAAGAATTGATCAGGGTTAGGAATATAGGGTTTGAGTAAGCTGACGTGGAATACATCATGAACCTTCAAGTTTGCAGGTAACTTTAGCTTGTAAGCTTGGTCACTCACAACCTTAATGATCTCGAATGGTCCACAATACCTTGGGCTTAGCTTCTTGTATCTGCCTAGAGATAAGTTGCTTTTCTTTGGTCGGACTCGCAGAAAAACCTTATCTCCTTCTTTGAAAGTTCTTTCCGAACGGTTCTTATCTGCATAGTGCTTCTGTCTACCCTGAGTGGCCTGAATGTCCTGGCGAGTAGCTCTAGTTTGTGCTTCCATATCCTCTAACATCTTTCTAGAGGCTTCTACCCTGATGGTTGGATCTGAGAAGTTCAATGGTGCTAAACAGTCCTGTCCATAAAGAGCTTTGAAAGGTGACATTTCAATGCTTCTGTGTTCGGAAGAGTTGTAAGCATACTCCACCAAAGGTAGATATTGTAACCACTTCTTTGGCTCTTGAGAACAATAGGCTCTGAGAATGTCCTCGATGACTTGATTAACTCTGTTAGTTTGCCCATCTGTCTGTGGATGATACGTTGTAGTGAAGGCTAATTGTGACCCAATAGATTGGAAAAGAGAAGTCCAAAATTTTGATGTAAACTTGGCATCTCTATCACCGACGATACGCTTGGGTAGACCATGTAACCTAAAAATCTCCTTGATGAATACCCGACTAACATCTGAAGTAGTAAAGGTTGTCTTTACGGGTATTAGATGAGCCACTTTTGTGAGCATATCAACAACCACGAAAACAGAATCATAACCTCCTGTAGAAGGTAATCCTGTAACAAAATCCATACTGATGCATTCCCATTTCATATGGGGTATGTCAAGAGGTTGAAGTTGCCCTGGTAACTTGATTCTTTCGGCCTTTATCCGCAAACAAGAAAGACATTGCCTCACATAGCGAAGTATGTCCCCTTTCATTCCAGACCAAAAATAACTCCTCCTGACAGCATGAAGAGTCTTAGCATAGCCTGGATGTCCGGATGTAGGGCTATCGTGCGCTTCATATAAAATGGCCTTCTTTAAGGCTAGATCTCTGGGTACACAGAGTCTATGTTTGTAGTAAAGACATCCTCCCATAAGAGAGTAATCTTTAGCTTCAGGCATCTTATTCTGCTGGACTAGAGATACTATACGTTGGTACTCTGGATCTACCAAAGATGCTTCTTTGATTCTATCCCAGATGGGGTTATTTGGAATAGAGATAGCTCCGAGAAAGGATTTTTGGCTAAGACCATCTGCAACTGCATTTTCCTTTCCTGGTCTATACTTTATGTCAAGGTCATATTCCTGTAATAGCTCTATCCATCGTCGTTGTCGCATATTGAGAATAGGTTGAGTAAAAATCCATTTTAAGCTCTTGTGGTCTGTAACCAGCTGAAACTTGCGTCCGAGAAGATAATGTGTCCATAATTTCAGCGCGTGAATAACCGCTAAAAGTTCCAAATCATGAGTAGGATAATTCTTCTCGTGATCTCAGCTTTCGCGAAGTATACGCCACTAGTCTTCCTTCTTGAGTAAGAACTCCGCCTAGAGCAAATTTGCTAGCGTCGGTCGCTACTTCAAATTCCTTGCTGAAATCTGGAAGCTTTAAAATAGGAGCTGAAACCAAGAACTCTTTTAGCTTAGCAAAGCTAGACTCGTGCTCGGTCTTCCATTCGATCCTCATTCCTTTCTTCAGGAGTTCCGTCAAAGGTACAGCAATACGAGCATAATCCTTGACAAAAATCCTGTACCATCCCGTTATTCCAAGAAATCCTCTTACTTCGCTGACGGTGGATGGTTGAGGCCAATCAACGATGTCCTTGACCTTGTCTGGGTCCACTGAAATCCCTTCAGCCGATATGACAAATCCAAGATAGTTGACTTTTGGTGAGCAAAAAGTGCACTTGCTCTCTTTAGCGTAAAGTTGGTGTTCCCGAAGAAGATCAAGTACTTTGCGAACATGTTCTTTGTGATCTGCCTCGTTCTTAGAGTATATCAGAATGTCATCAAAGAAAACCAAGACAAAATCATCCAGGTAAGGTCTGAAAATATCCTGCATAAGTCGATTGAAGCTTGCAGGAGCATTTGTTAGACCAAAAGACATTACTGTGAACTCGTAGTGCCCATACCTAGTATTGAAAGCTGTCTTTGGAATATCTGATTCCTTGATCCTGATTTGGTAATATCCTGACCTTAGATCTATCTTTGTAAATATTTTGGCACCGTGGAGTCTGTCCAAAAGTTCGTCCATCCTTGGAATTGGATACTTGTTCTTGACAGTTACCTGGTTCAGTCCCCGGTAGTCTATGCATAGCCTTAAGGTCCCATCCTTCTTCTTCTGAAAAAGAACTGGAGCACCCCAAGCAGAAGTACTGGGTCGAATGAATCCTTGCTCAATGAGTTGTCTAAGCTGTTCTTTGAGTTCGATGGCCTCTAGAAGTGGCATTTTATAAGGTCTTTTTGAGATAGGTTCACATCCATGAATAGTCTCAATCTCATGATCTACCTCTCTGTGTGGCGGAAGATTCGTAAGGTCTTCTGGGAACACATCGTCATATTCCCTCAACCAGTTTGGTCGAAGTGAGGTATCTGATTGGTCCACTTTGTTGAGTTTAACCGCATAAATTTGCTGACCCTTCCTTAGTCCCTTCAAAAGTCTGTTGGCCTTAACTAGAGTAGCCTTAGGTCTCCCATTTTCCCCATGGGTTAAGGCTTCATTACCCAAGTTATCTGTAAAAGTAAAGTTTCCTTGTGCACAATGTATGTGGGCCCTATTTTGCTTTAGCCAGTCCATCCCTAGTATCCCATCAAATAATCCTAAGGGTAGGGTTCGAAATTGGGCAGAAGTTGGGTGTCCCCCTAAATCAAAGTCGATTTTTCCTGCAGAATGTTGAGATACTACTTCCTTGCCGTTTGCTAACTCTACAACTAGCTTGCTTGTTGGATACTTATCTAGCTTTAACTTCCTCATGCATCGGGGTGAAAGAAATGAAAGAGTACTACCACAATCTATAAGGAAATTAACTCGTTCACCTCTGAGAGATCCTGGCGTATGAATGACTGCGTATTGCTCGCAACCATTGGGATTGTCAATTGCAGCATGTAGGGTTGCTCTCTCCACTGCTTCGTCACCCACAGTTGGTTGTACCACTACGGCATTCACTGTGGCGGTAGCTCCACGCCCTCACCCTCTGTTCATCCTTCCTCGTCCTCCTCTTCCATTAGCTTGGCCACGCCCACGGGTATTCAAGGGTATGGCATTGGGGTTGGTTGCCTGAATGTTCCTGGGGCAATTGGATCTGTAATGTCCATGCTCGCCGCAACCATAGCATCGAACATCAGGGAACTCCATGGTTGTGGTGGTAGCCACAATAGGGCGCTGGTTATACGCTTGGTTGGTTGGTCTGTTATCCCAAGCAGTGGTCCATGCCCTCTTTGCCCAATGATTCCTCCTGTTCTGATTAGCCTTTTGTACTTCGAGAGCTAGAGGTTTGGCCCCCAACAAGGCATTACAGTATTCTACAGTTTGTGCTATATAGCACGTGTTGTTCCCGCTCCATTTCTTCTATTTTCGGACAGTTTTCACGTCAGGTGTAGCATTTACCATGACTGACAACAACACAGATGTGTTCAAGATGTTTGTTGTTGAGGACAGATTGGATGGGGACAATTACCCTATGTGGGCTTACATGATGCAACATGTTCTTGTGTCAAAGGGCGTTTGGAATATTGTGCAGGGCATTGATGTATGTCTTGGTTCTGAGGATGTAGACGATGTTGAGGATGTTGCAGGTCTTGCTGCAAGGATTGCTGCTATTAGAGTTGTTTTGCCTACGGCAGAACAATCTCGTTGGGATGTAAAGGATGCGCAAGCTCATGCATTGATTGCGTTGTGTTGGACGGATACGCTGCAACGGACGTCAACACAGTGAGAACTCACCTAACAAGATTTGTCAGATAAGGATGAAGCTCGACCCGCAGGCGTGTGGAAGCAAGCATAGGGTGTCAACCTACACTCGACCGACTCCTAACTAATTCCTACAGAGGTCTCTACCCAATGTCTAAGCTACAGCCTTCAAGAGTGCATAAGAGGAAACTTCCTACAACGCTTTCTAGAGCCGAATACCCATCAAACAATCTCGAAATGCCACAAAACTTGAAGGAGACCCTACTAACACCCGGATAGGTCGCTCTCCCTAAGGTCTGTGAACCAAAATCCCAACCCAAAACACCTGGTGCAAAATCACGTAGGATGTCTGGCCGAAATTTGCTGGTCTTTGTTTTCAAAAACTAAAGTGCCTAATGTGTAGCTCTACTCAATGCAAACGCGTGGATATGCTGCAATGCAAAATCGGACAAAGTATGCTCACCGAATCACCAGATGAAGCTCATAGATGGAGCTCGCAAAACTGGACCGTACGCGTGCAATGTAGGTATTGGCGCGTAGCTCTCGTTGGGGGCAACACGCTGCACTTCTCCGCACTCGATTATGACCATCGGTGCATGCTTAGTGTCAAGATGAAGCTCTCACTCTCTCTCGTACACAGTACGCTCACTCACTGACTTCAAACTTTTTTTTTAAATGACAAAAGGTCCTTCATTAAGGTCAAAAAGTGGTATAAATACCTTACAATTCTCAAACCCTAATGTTCCAATTTAACCATCTACTCAATCTAAATGTCAAAACTGGGATACAATCTGGAAACTTCTGTAAGCCCCAATATTTACAAGGTGAAATGTCGGGGTTTCTCAATGAATGAATAATTACAAAAAATAATAATCCGCCAAGCAATCATTTTCCGTAGGGTGTGTCCAGCTTCTAACACCCCCCCCTTCCTTGCTCATGTCGTCCCCAACATGGTTGTTGAGCTGCTTCTTCATCTTAGGGTTTCTTGCATCTTGAGCAGTGACTCATATCTTGCATGTTGAGCCAGTAGTGTTGGGTCGAATATGTCAGAGCTGATTGTGAAGAAGCCGGTGTAGAAAGCTTCTTCGAAGGCCTGGAGGTGGTAGGATGGCAAAAAAATGATCCTTTGATACTATGCATGTATCACCTCCTTGGAAGGATGACCAGACAGATCGTATGCACATCTATATGTATCTTGAAAGAAGAAGATATTGTCTGTCGCCTGGCCCGGTTTGAACGTCTCGAAGACTGCCAAAAGGATTTTACAGATCTTTCTCATCATAATGCAAGATAGGTCAGGTGAGCCAGTGAACAATTTGATGGCACCCGTTAGGGTTTTCACCATGTATTGAACACTTATTCTCTTGCCTGCCTTCAAGCCTGGCAGCTTCGGATAGTTTAGCCAAGTGGGTTGGCTTCTTTGCAGTAGCTCATGGGCCTTCCACGTCCGTATCCTTGGTAGAGGGCAGAAACTTAGATTATCTCTGATGACTTTTGGTGCCTCTACCAAATGGATTAGATACTATGGATACTTTGTCAGCCATGACTTTCTCCACCTGGGCTGGGAGTCGACTATCAACTTTACCCCTTCAGGTTTGGAGATGTCTGTTGTCTACAATGGCACCGTTGGCTCTTCTCTGATTCTCTTGTTGATTGTAGTAGCTTCGTAATTTATGAAAGGATATGGGAGAGAGGGTTGTAGCCATTCACGTCAAAGGTTACTGGCGTCTATCTTTTGAATGGTCATTGATTTAAAAACCCTTTGCTCCCATTCCAAAGCTTCTTTGGCCGTTTCTCTGATTTCCGCTTCTATGGCCTTTCGCAGCTTCTCTTCTTCTTCTTGTGTCAGATCTTGTGGCTCTTGAGAGGGTCCTACTAGGATTTCCTGTTGCATGGGTGTGTCCACAGGATCTACCACATTCTCTAAGTCTATTCCTTCCATGGCTGCTGGCCTTTGTGCTTAACTGCTCTTCTGCCTGCTGGCCTCTCAGCTCTTCTATCTACTTTTGGAATGTCTGTTTTTCTGCTTCAGCTTGCTCTCCCATATTCACAAGGAGATCGTTCAAATCGGCATTGATCTTCTCCACCTCCTCGAGCTTTCTCTTGATGTTTTCTAGCTCATCCTCCATTGCCTTGTGCTCTTCTTCCATGCGAGTTTGCATGACCACTGACCCCTCGGCCATCATCAACCTTTGCTTCTTCTCTAAGGTCAACTCCTTCTGGAGCTCTTTCATTTGTTCTTCATAAATCTGACTCTCTGAAGTGGTGTGAGTTGAGCTAGTAGCTCTGACTCTGGCAGGAGATGCCCGTAGCCGCTGGATGGTTTGATCTTTAACTTTAAGCTGGTTCTTAAGCTCAATGGCATCATCCTGGCTAGCCTCCTACTCTATTTATGCCTTCTCTTTGGCATTCCGCATTGCTTCCACTTCCTTGGACTCTTCAGCAAGTTGTAGGGTTAGGTTATCCCTTTCCTTCTCTGCATCTGTCAATGACTTGCTGAGTTGTCTATATTCTTCTTCGGCTCCTTGCAGTCTTTGAGTTGCCGCCTGATTCTCTTTTTCCATCTCTTGGCATCTTTGCAATGCCTTTGCCATACTGGCTTTCAGCTCTCCTTCTCTCTCTATATGCCTTTGGCTTTGTTTGTGTAGAGTGTCGACTTCAGATTTGATTTTCACTTCAGTGGCTTTGAGATTAGCCATTTCACTTTCTATGGCCAATGATTGTGCCCTTAGCCTGGTTAGCTTGGTCATCACCACATCCCAATCATTGGTGGGTGGCTGCAGGTCCATTGTATCAGTGGCCATCTCTTTTAGCTCCACTAACCGCAGGCTATGCATCTTCTCTTTGGGCCCTGTGCTTGCCAAGTCAAATGCGACTGTGGCTGCCTCTTCTTTTGAATATCCCGCAGCTAGTAGATCAAGAAAAGTGTTATACCTTGCTTCATTTGGCTCTGGCTACTCACTTTTGGGCTTAGCTTCTTCTTTTTGCTCTTGTTCTCGGCTCTGTTCTTGCCTTGAATCTTCTTGATCTTCAGGTTTGTCTAGCTCCTCCTTCTGTTGAGTTTGTGGAGGGCTACGAGGAGGTGGTGACGGCGGTGGGCTGGACTCCGGGCTGGAAGGTGGAGTTTCCGGCTTTTTCTTGAAATCCCTATTCGCCTTTGTCTTTCTCTCCCTCTCTTGGCCTTCCTGCTCTTCTAGCAGTTGCCGATGGACTTCCTCCACTTCTACTTCTGTAAATGGTACATGTGGGATATTTTCTTCCGTGGCATCCAGAATCTCAAAATTCTTAATGTAATCTTCAAATATGTCTCTGTGTACCCTTCAGGATGATCTCGACATTGCCTCTAGTGAAGGCTTCCATAGCTCGCTCAAATCTCCCTTGAGGGCTCTTTCGGCTCTAAAACTTTCCATTAGCCGCTCTAGCTGTGCCGCTTTCTGTGATTTCGTCTCTTTGACCGGCACTTGTACAGATTCCGTCTTTCCTTTCTTCAACTCTGGATACTCCTCTTGCACGGTCTCCAACCGGCGTTTCAACCTAGTGGAAACCCTTGGTGCTTTGGGATGTTCCTCTTCCTTATCTTCCTTGAGCCTTAGTCAGTCATTTTGTGACGGAGGGTCAGGCCATATTCCCTTGGCGTGCAATGCCCCATAAACCACTTTCGTGATCAACTCACCCGGCAAAATGTATGTGGGGTTCTTGTTGCCCATCTTCACCAGATTATCATGTATATAAGCTGCATAGTTGATTACCTTCGGCTTGCTTTTCTGCATTGCCCAAGTGAAGGTTGTGGCAATTGCTCCAGGCGGCATTCTGTACGTTTGTGGCCTCTTTGTACACATATGGAAGTACTGGTTGTAGAGCTAACTCATGATTGTCACTTTAGGGTTGGCAATGTCTTCAAAGGTGTAGTTGCCTTTCTTTTCTATGTACACCTTTACTTTGTCCCTTCTTTTGGTTACACTATCCCCTTTGTTGGAGAGGTCTAGTGCAGTTGCCACTACTTTCTCCGTGATTACAATCTCCGTGTCTGGCTTGCCTTGTAGATCCGTAACTCTGGCCGCTCCTTCTTCTTTGATTGTAGTCCTTCTTCTTTGATTGTAGTCACGAACTCCCATACTCTTTTTATGTCAATTCCAGCTGGCACAGCTTCAGAATAATTGTGGAGATCTATTTTCTCCAGGTACTCTGCCATTTTTCTTCTGACAAACTCATTGAGCTCCCGCGGTAGCATGGGTAGCTCTATTACATTTCCTTCAGTGTCTTTGAACACGCCTTGGTAGATCTTCAGATCATTTGACTTTAGGAAGTCCTCTTGGATCCACGTGCTGGTTGGCTTTAGAGTTCCTTCTGGGATGACAAACTGCTCTACTTCTTCTAAGTAATCTTTTATGGTCATCCTCTTCTTCTTTGCCGGTGACTTTGCGGCTGCCATAGATCCTGTTACACTCAGTAGTCCGAAGTTAGCGTTTTTTCCATATCATCTGAGAAACTGAGTTTTAACTATCCAAATGACTTGAAAATTGAAAATAAAAATTAAAAGGAACTTGGAAAACTGTGCATGTGCTCACAGTGTAATTCTGGCAAAAATCTATCATCTAAACGTCCTACGCGTAAGATGTCTTTTTCATCAGATTTTGGTGATACTTGACATGCTAGTGGCCCTTGGCTTGTGCAACATGGCTATATGATTGGAATTGGGTTTGGGCATCAAAAAGTGCATTTCTGGGCAGATTCAGGCTTTATGCTCACAATTTGAGTAGAATGTCCACAACAGGTGACAAATGATATCCAAATGGGTTGAAAATTGGTATATGGACTCCTTGCACCATGGTAATGGCTCTCATGATGTCACTTTTTTCACAGAAGGTCAAATTTAAGCTGGAGACATCCTACGCGTAGAATGTCTTTTTCATCAAATTAGCTTGAGATTTGTTATGTGGGTAGCTCTTGGCCTGTGGAACATGGCCATGCTCTTGGATTTTGATTTGAAAAAGATTTGATGTCGGTAAGACCATGTGTAGTGCTTTTGGGCTTAAAAAGTGTATCTTGGAGGTGTTGGGGGTCAAAAATGATTAGAATGGCTTCAAACTTGATATATGAGCTCTTGAAGATGATATGAATAGATCTGGAATGGAAAAACACCCTCTGTAGGCCAAAAATGTCAAATAGACATCCTACACGTAGAATGTCTACTTCATCAATTTTTGCAGGTGACCACACAGATTGGTTGGCAATGTGCTCATGAATGTATTTTGCAAGTTTCATGTGATTTGGACAAGTTTTGGTAGGTCTGTGGCCCATTATTGCCTCTATGTCCTAACTTTGCGTTTTTGGTGCATATGAGGTCAATTTTGGTCCAAACGTGATGAAACTTGTTGGCTAGAATGTAAAGGCTATTCAAAAAATGTGTGTGATGAGAGATGTTGGGTTTTGTGCCCAAAAATGGCCTTGAGACATCCTACGCGTAGGATGTCTCCTGATGAATTTTTTATGGAAACTGCTACTGGTGCCTACCCTTAGTCCCCCTGAGTCCCTTTTAAGCTTAATTTCAACAAAAAAGTCAAATAGATAGAAAAAAACTCCCTATGTGGATTTCAGAGCCTCTGAGCCGTTTTTTGACTTTTGGAGTGCTTTTCGACGACGATGAAATTTCTTGATGTTGGTCTCCATAGCTTCCCGATACTTGCCGTATGGTTTTTGTCGACTTTGGCTTCACCGTAGCCCCATTTGGCAATTTGTCACTCTAGAAACACCCGTGGTTGCGTTTATATGTCTTCGATGACTTGTGGTGGTCTACCACCATAGGACTTGGTTGTTGATGGTCTAGGAAAGCCGCTCGTGAAGTTTAGTGGCAAACGGACATGCGGTTTGGCCGCGAGAGCTATTTGACGCTTTGTGTGTCTGATGCCGTTTCTGAAGTTTAGTGCCGCTTCGGGTCACCTTTTGGTCATGTGGGCTACATAGACTTGTCGAGCATGTCGAGATGCTCTTACCCATGAATTTTGGTACCATTTGGGCGCCTCTCCGCCGATTTCCCATTTGGTGGCCTCTTGCGGAGCTCTAGGAATTAGGGTTTTTCCCGATGGTTTACTACTACCTTTGGACATCCAAGACTGGTCTCCTATGCTAGGGTAAGGTGCCAATGAAGTCTCGTTGCTATTGGGATAGCCGTTAGGTGGCCACTTCTATTTGTAGGTATCTATTGTCCGCTTTCTGTGTGATCCCTATGCTAGTTTTCGCGACAAAACGACAAACATGCGCGAAAAGCTCAAGGTGGTGAGCCTACCTCTCATGTCTGAATCCCGTCGGGTAGTCGTGCGCATCGTAGAAGCTGCTGAAAGTTCCGTTCGCTCTAGGTGGCAAGAGCTCTCTCTCAAAGGTCAATAGTGGAAATGAGCTAAAAATGAAGTGAAAAATTCTTATAATGGGGGTCCCCGAACCACTTTTCATGAAATTTGACATGTGCTCCCAACTTCTTGCGAGATGCGGTTTAGGCTCAAAAATTTCTTGATTTGGACTCCATTTGCCTAGTTTCCAAGAAATTTGACGTTTCGGTCAAAATATGGCCAAAACACGCTTTCCGCTCCAGTCTCATAATTGCACCCCTACTGTACCATAGGTTGTCCTATAGTCATTGATCATCCCCATATTTTCTATTTTTCAATACTACTGTTTTTCACTTGCTTTTTTGTATTTTTGAAGTTTTTCTACCGAAAATTAGCGAAATTAAAAGGAAAATAGAAAATCAAACCGAGAAAATCCCCAAAAATTATAATAAATCAAAAACATCACCGCAAAACATTATATACACTCACATGCAATTTTTATGGCCGGATTTCTCCGTTTTACCAATATTTTGCCCGAAAAATGGCTATTTCTACTTATATACACACACTTAGGGGCTTGATTTGGCGTTTGGCCCCATATACCTGTAGATTCATGTTGTATAAGGGCATATGTACTTGGCTTAATCCATAAAATTTCGCAATCAAACAACAACCCTTAAAAATAGTCGAAAAACATGTCTTTTTTTGCTCTTTCTGCCATTGGGTCCGCATTTGAGAATGCCTCTCCCCCTCCTAGCCGGAGTCCTCCTAGACGACAAGGTATCGCCTCGGAGTATGTGCCGTGCAGGGGTTGAAAAAATTTGTGCCAATGCTTGGCCATGTAATGTGGACCTTTTTTATGCATACTCGGTCAATGCATGAAAACATTAATGCTGTGCAAGAGAAGGGTATAAGCAAGATGCTTATCGGCATTCGCCGTCGAGGTTTCCTGTGTGTTGTTTATTTGGTGGGCAGAGTTTCTTTGCAAGTAAAAACTGTAACTCTATTGCTCTTTGTTTGATTGTCTTTCTTGCAAAAGTCGCTTGCTTTGCCGCTACTGTTGATATGGCCATAGTTGTCTGCTTGGAGAGAATTTTCGTGGCAGAATTGGCCGTAGACCTTGTCTCTTTTGCTTTCCATTTGTAGCTTTGCCTTGCCAGTCTTTTTTTGCTGATTGGCACCCATATAAGTCGGTTTGCCGATTGCATATGCAGTTGTTTGCCTTCTGATGTTGCTTGTACTGAAGGGAGTTCCTGTTGCTTCGGTTTCGGGATCCAGATGCTAGTCGTATTTGAGTTGTTGCCTAGCATTTTCTTTGGAATCCATATATGTTTTATTCCCTTGTTGTTTGGTTGAACTATCCGCTTCTGTTGACTTCTTCTGTTGTATTGTTGTTTGTCTGCCATGTCATTTCTATCCTTCCGCACCCATACTTGTTTTTCTCGTGTTGGTAACCTTGATCTTTGGACTGCGGGCGGTGACTTCTTATGCATGTAGTGAGCATGGTTGGCAATTCCCTGTTTGCTCTTTAGTGGCACCATTCCTTTTGGCTCGTTATCTAGTGATTGCATGGCTGGCCGCCCGTTGATTCTTCTGGGGTTGCTGAGCAAAGGCTACCACCTATTGCTCTTGTGCATGCTGAATTTTGACTGCATTCGCATTCCAATCTATCTGCACATTGTACTCTTTTTGCCAAGGTTGTCCCAACAACATGGGGTGTTGTGTGCTTTCATCCTTGACCACATAAAATTTGTGTGGGTAAATATATTGATGTATTTGTACATGCAATATAGTCCAACCCAATGTTTCGAGTGAATGTGATGTACTACTTTCCAGCACTTGTGGAGTAGGTTGAAGTTGACATGTGGGCTTGAGCTTTTTGTATAATCTGTAAGAGATCAAATTTGCTTGAGCTCCATAATCAAGCAATGACGTCGATTCAACTTGATTGCTACCCACTTTGACTGCAATTATTGTCTCCACTGTGTCTTCATCAAAATTCGTTAGTCAAATGGCATTGATTCGCAACGGTGATCCACATTGTTGTTGTTGTCGCAGAAGTCTTCTTTTTGCAATGCTTTCTTTTGCTTCTACTTGAGCTTCTTCTCGTACCCTCTGTTTCTCCTTCATTCGTTGTTTTTCTTGATGGATTTGTTGAAACATATCCTGTGGTAGTGGTAAATGATATTTCTTTAATCGACACCCACTAATCCAATTTGGCATTTCTTCACCTGCTAATGTAGCAATCTTGACAGCTCCGCTTTGTGATAGGTCACTAATCACAAAGGGTCCCATCCCTCACTTTTTAAGTTTCTTGGCATGTTGCTTCAAGGTATAAACAAGTACATAATCACCTGTTTTAAGCTCTTTCGTGCGCACATGCTTGTCAAAAAACTCTTTTTGTCTTCTCTTTTTAGCATGCATCAAAGCTACAGCTCTCAAGCGAAGTTCATCTAGCTTTTCAAGATCATCTATTCTTGAAGAGAGCTAATGCCTTGTCCATTCTAAGCGTTTCGCTACTCGTAGAGTTGGAATTAAAAACTCTATGGGTAATATAGCATTTAGGCCAAACACCATGTTGTACGGTGTCGTTCCTATCGAAGTTTTGTAAGCTACCCTGTATGCCCATAGTGTTGACTGTAGCTGTTGATCCCAGTCTGTTCTTGACTCTGATACAATTTTAGTGAGAACTGTGCATAGTGTTTTATTTATGGCCTCAGCTTGTCCATTTGCCTGTGGATGATATGGAGCAGATTTTCTATGTATGACCATGAATTCCTCTAGCAGATATTCAATGACTTCATTAAGAAAATGTGTTCCTCGGTCACTGACAATTTCTATTGGTAAACTGTATCGTACAAAGACATTCTCATAAAAAAATTGTGCAGTGGTTCGTGTTGCCTTGGCTTCCGTCCATTTTGTAAGATAGTCCGTGGCCACAATGATATATTGGGTATGAGTGCAATATGCAGGGGGTGAAATAGGTCCCACAAAATCAATGCCCCATTTTGCAAATGCTCGTGCTCCCATCATTGGCCGTAGTGGCATCCCATCTCTCTTTATCGGCACCTTGGTGCGCTTACATGCGTCACAACGCTTTACAAACTCTTCAGCATCCATATGTAATGTAGGCCACCATATTCCTGCGGTTAAGACAATTTTTGCCGTCTTATCACCTGAAAAATGGCCTCCACTTATTCCGCCATGTGTGTGTTCTAGAATCAGCAGGTATTCACTTTCACTTGCATAAATTCTAAGTTGATTGTCCTTTCCTCACTTATAGAGTTGGTTCCCAATTAATTGAAATTCATGAGCCTCTAGCTCTATAGCCCTTTTCCATGCTCTTGTTATGTTTTCAGGAAACGTCCTTGTGGCTAAGAAATCAATGATATATTGACTCCATGCAGGTGCAATGTTTTCCTAAAACAAGGTCGCGTGATCCACTGGTCTGTTGGCACTACATATAGCACAATGGTCAACATAAGCATGTGTGTCCGCATACATAGTTGGCCAATAAACCCCTAATTGTTTCAGTCTCTGGTGTGTTTTCACTGTTGAACAATGAAATACACAATCTTGGACATGCGCTTCTTCAATATAACACTCGAATTCCTCCGGATTTATACATAGTCGTAGAATTTGGTCCGAGCCTAGATGATACAACCGTCCTGCAATCAACTGGAAGTTTTTGGTTTGTTGAATTGTTTGTTGTTCGGATCTGTCTTCCGTGTTATCAAACCTACCTCCAAAGAAAAGAATGCTAACAATTTCCTGAGACCATTTGGGTATCATTTCAATATTGAAAAGATAAGCATCTGGTATGTCATCATCTACTCCTTCAGGAGCTTCCCCGTTGTGTAGCCTTGAAAGATGATCCGCCCGTAGATGACTTTTACCCTTTTTAACCACCAATGTGAAAATCAAACTCTAGCAATATAATAAACAAGCGTACAATCCTCCCAGTATTGCATGGTTTATTTACTAGATACAAAAGAGCTTGATGATCTGCGAAGAACACAAATTTGTTTGCTAGCAAATAATGCCAAAATTTCTTTACATCATAAATCATTCCAAACCCCTCTCTTTTGGTGGTTTTGTAGTTCTTTTCCGCATTGTTTAACTGTTGGCTTGCATAACAAACTGGAAAATCCATTGTTCCGTCTCCAGGTTGAGCCAGAATACTCCCGATTGCATATGCAGATGCATCAATGTGAACATGGAATATCTTTCCCAATCCGGTGCATTAAGTACAGGTGTTGTTACAAGGTTTTCCTTCAGCTTTTGGAATGAAGTTTCACACTCCTCAGTCCAGTTGAAACTGACTAACAAACGATACAGAGGTTGTGCGATGACTGTATACATATATATGAATCTTCGATAATATCCGCAGTGTCCCATGAAGGATTACACTTGTTTTGCATTATTAGGCATGGGCAGGTCTACTATGACCTTGATTTTGTCTAGGTCTGTGGTTATGCCATTTCTTGAGACAATGTGTCCTAAGATGCGGCCTTGCATAACCATAAAAATGCACTTTTTCGGGTTAAGACAGATTCGATATGTTCTGTATTTTTCAAATACCTTCTGCAAATGGTCAATATGTTCCTCTTGTAGAAGAGAGTGTACACAAAGATCATCCATGTATATTTCTAAGAATATTCTCAGGTATTCTTTGAACGCGTACGTCATTAACCTTTGAAAGTAGTTGGAACATTAGTTAAGCCAAAAGGCATAACTCGATACGCATATATTCCCCATTCTGTGGCAAACGTTGTCTTGTGTTGATCCTCTATTGCAATTGCCAGTTGGTTATATCCTGAAAACCCATCCAAAAAGGAATAAGCCCGTTTTCCGGCCACCCTCTCAAGTACATGTTATGTGATCGGTAAGGGATAATTATCTCTTATGGTGGCTACATTTACCTTTTTGAGGTTTACACACACTCACAGTTTTTCGTTCTTTTTGGGGACAACCACAATGGGTGACACCCAATCTGTATGTTTGATTTCATAGATGAATTCAACATCCATCAGCTTGTCAATCTCCTCTTTGATTCGTTTAGCAAATGTGTCATTATATGTATACGGACGCTGTTTGCTAGGTTTGGCATATGATTTCAAAGGGATTGTATATTGACATATCGATGGATCAACTCCTTTGAGGTCTTTGTAGCACCATGCAAACACATCTTTATACTTCTTGAGAAGTTGTGTCAGCCATTCTTCTTCTTCAGGCTCTAAATCAGTTGCTATATAGACCGGCTGAGGCTTTTCACCTGGTTCAGCGAGGTCTATCCGTTTTGCATTTTCCGGCCCATCGTAAGATTCCTGGTTTGTTCTTCCCTGACTAGTGGTGTCATTATGATTTTTCTATCTTGGATTGTGAATTTTTGATCATGTGATGGTACATTCATGTTTCCTTTTTCTGACTCCCCTTTACCATCACTATCTTCCTCATTAGTCCATACCTCTCGTAAAGACCGTTTTAGTTCTTGGTATTTCTGTTTACGCTCCAGTTTGGTCCACTCTGGGTCTTTTGTTGTTTCTTTTTTTTATTTTTGAGATTTTGTTTCTGTTTTAGCTTTCCGTACTTGTCTTATTTGGTCTCGCGTTCCTTCCCTTCGAACTTTTGAGAATCTTCCTGATATTTGATCTTTTACATAATCCCTTGCTTTTACAAGCATTAGATAGTGAGCTTTATCTTTTATCCTGGGCGTTAGGTTCTCTCTCATTTTGGTTTCTGCTTGTTTTCTCCTATAGCATTCTTGGCGTCTAGGGTGTTGATCCGCAAAGTCATAAAACTTGATATTCTCTGTTTTCTCCCCATGCTCACTTGAGTTGTCTGAACACTCATTATCTGCATTGTTATTTACCTCCAAATGCTCAGAGGAGTTATAAAACTCTTTTTGTTGTGGTGGTTCTACCATCTCATCTCGTTCTGGTATAAGGCTTACCATGTAATAGGGTAGCACATCATAGCAATCCTTATCGCAAAATTTTGTTGCTGGACTATCTGTAATGGTACAGATATCCAATGTTGCTAGTATGTGTTCCCATTCCAGAGGTTCTAAGGCATCTTCAAGAAAAGGTTCTGAAATATAATCCTTGTCCTCAATAGTTCTTTCTAAGACGCATTCCTCTCTTTTTAAGCTCCCACAATGTGAAGCTCCACACATCCATAGCTCTTTTTGTTGCCCTAGCCATGCTGGGAGTTCTGGCCCTGCTAATGTAGCTGAATCAAACTCTTCCACTGGTGTCTGGTTCACATCCTTGTAACTATGGTCTTTCAAGTGTATTTTGGTTGTTGTCTCGCCATGTCTGAGGTATATGTGGTCGTAACCCCAATCCTGGACCATCTTTAATTGTCTTATGAATGGTCTTCCCAAGATGATCTCGTAATTGTTCTTTTTGTCGAAATCAACTATTGCAAATGTATGCTCATACTCGATTCCGCACGAGGTGACAATCACTTTTTCTAAGAGTCCTAGAGGCTTCTCCATGAACCCATGTGCCAATTGCAATTTCATTCTGGTAGCTCTCAAAGCTAGTTTTCTCCATTTTTTCCAGATTTCCTTGGTGGCGATAGCAACTCTTGCTCCACTGTCAAGAATAGCTTTGGAAACTACTCCTTGGAATTCGACTGGGAGAGTGGTGTTTCCATCTTCTCCCTCACAATACTCTCCAACCTTGTTTAATGGTATTGGCCTAGTGTTTAGTTGAGGCTTGTCCAATTCTCTGATCCCTTCCTGAAGCTTCAAGGTGGGGTCTTTCACTCCAAATTTTTCTAGGCATTTCTTACTGTGGTCCACATATTTGGTGGTAACCTTAGGAGTTCGGCTAATGTGATTGTGCATGCCACCGAGGTGGACAATAACTCAATCAACCCTTGTGAATCCATTACTTTGTTCGAAGAAAGTCTTTGAGATGGAATTGCTCTCACCTCCGACTTGTCTTCATACTCTCCTAGGTAAGAGGGTAGAGTTTTCAGCGAGTCTGGTTGGCTGTGCCCCGAACTAATTGACCCCTGGTCTCCCCCTTGTGAATGTATATCAAAGTTCAATTGTGATCTTGCCTCAAATTCTTCAATAGGAGGTAAGATCTCATTTTTCTCTTTTCTCGTGCTGTTCATGTGGTAACTCACCCTGCTACCTTCATTGGCCTCACGGATTTGCTTCCACAGGTCATCTAGACCGTTGCAATCCTTACCCATTTCTACCAATGTTTTAGGCTGGAACCCATCACTTGCCTCATCTGTCGTATTTGGCACTATGATAGGCTCTCCCCTAGACTCACAAGACTTCGCGAGTCTTTCCTTTGTTTCTACTTGTTCCTCTAAAGCTGGTTTGATAGGGGTTGGAGCTGGTACTTCATGCCAATTTGCAGGTTTACCAAGCGGGTTTTCTATCAAAGATTAAGATGTTTCAATCATCTTTCTACACATTTCCAACCTCTGTTTTTCTATTTCAGCATATGGATAAGTCATCCATCTTTGCTCTTGGGTTTGGTTCTTTTTTAGTCTGGCTTCATAAGCTTTTAGAAGTGCATCTAACTGCTCATTTACCTTGTCTGCCAGTACTGATCCTCCTGATCTTGCACTTTTGGGTTCTGCTATTTCATTGGGTGCTATGGTTGTCGCAGTGTGTGAGCTTAGGCTAGCTAGATCCTCTAACCGCTCTAATCTATCCTTTGTGTATTTTAACTCCTCGGATAGAGAAGTTTGCTCTCGTTCTTTCCTGGCTTTCATACGCACCTTTCTAGCTTTCCAAGTGCTTCTCGGATTTTTCGTCTCTGAACTTGGGGCATCGGTTTTTGGCTCTTCAATGATGGGTTCCGTTCGACATTCTTTGAGCTTGGGCTCGCGTCACTTCCTGAATAGGTATGATTGTCTCGTTTTCTGACCCTCCACTGGAAGGCACTACTTCAAGCATGTTCAAGGTGGTTTTTGCTTCTTTTCTCGGGTTCTTAGGGCAATCCAGAATCAAATGAGTAATTCCACACTCGGTGCAATATGCGTTGACTCTAATGATTTCATCATGAGGACAGTCTCTTAGCCAATGGTCTCCGCCACACTTGTAGCAGGGTCCTTTAGGCTGTTGAGGTGCTCCTTGAGCTCCCCTTTGTTGGCATGCATGTCTCTGCCCACCCAGGCCTCCGTTGTCTATGAACAACAATGTTCGTTCATCCAAGCTATATCTTCCTTCTCCTGCTGCCTGCGCAGCTGTTGGTGGTCCTGCACCTCTCATCATGCTCCATGGTTCTGGTGTTGAGGGTTCTTCCGGTGGATAATAGACAGGATTTTCCACATATCCACTGGGATCTTCATAATATGCATGCATAGGCACCAAAGCCTTCTCTTCTGATTCGGTTACGGTTGGTGTGTACCTTATGCCGACTGGTCATAATCCTGGTAGGGGTGGTTGTTGCCCCAACACTAGTTGTGGTCTTTCAACACCTACAGGTCCTGGTAGGTTTCTTGTTTGATACCTAGGCATCGGTGGAACTTGAGGAGATGCTACCTGAGCTTGGGGAGCATAAGGTCTCTCTCTCACATATCCCTTGTTATAATAACATTCCTCCGTTCCATGGTTTGTCCATTTTTGTTCAATAGCACACCACTTGGGCTGTTTAGCCTGGGGTTTGGCATACAAGTTAATCTTTTTTAGCACTTCCTCTACAAGCTGCTCCTGGTTTACAGCTACTTCTCCTTTCGGTGCTATCTTAGAAGACTTACTTTGTTGTGAGGATGAATCATCGTCAAGATCCTTGAATTCACCCTCTTTGTAGACCGCACAATTGTCTACAAGGTAAAGAGCCTCCTTAGTTAACTCATTTAACTTTGGGCTCCTCTTCATATGTAAGTCCTGCTAGAGATCTGCATTCCTTAGTCCTTAGATAAATATAAGCATAAGTCTGGACTGAGTTGGCAGTTCTTCCACAGGGAAGAACTTAACATATCTTTTTAATTGTAGGGCTGCCTTCCGCATAGATTCCCCTTCTTTCTGTTTGAATTTATGAATTTGTCAGACGGTATTATGAGCTATCCCCCTTTGTGAGAATTCCTCGATAAACTCGTCAAACACCTCCTCCATAGACTCAAAGTCTCTACGCTCCACAGAGTCAAACCAATTAGCAGCGTCATCCTCTAGGGTTAGTCCAAACCCTGCAAATTGGTTAGGGAAGTCTAACACCTCTTTCGCTCTAATTACACGCACGAAGGCTGCTACATGATCTCTCGGATCTCTGTTTCTCGTGTATTTCTTGTTTACCCATTTTTGCACTTGAGAAGATCTAATTCTACGATGGTCTACAAATCTCGTCATTGGATCTCCACGTCCTAATCGATATACCTCCTCTGGTCTTCGGTAGTAGGCTGGTTCCTCTCCCAATGGTGCTCGTAATCCATAATTTCTAACAGTTCTTGCCAGAGATGGTTCATCTCTTCGAACTCGTTCTATGGGTGGTCTTCTAGGCTCTGTTGACCCTTGAGTTTTTGGCTTACTCTCTCCTTGATACCATGAATAGAGTGGTAGTTCTTGTAAATCCCTTAGCCCTCGTGCGGCTTGATAACCATCTCGATTTCGGTCTTGTTCTAATGTCGCAGTCTGTCGAAGCCATGCATGCAATGATGGCTGAGTTGCTGGTTGGTTTTGGTTGTTGAGTGTCTGCGGTCGGGTAGAATGTGAGGTCGCGTCATACTCCTCTGAAAAGGGATTTGTTTTTCTACCTCCTCTGGGAGAATACGTTGGTATTCTCCCCCGTACCTATCAACAAAAACGATATCCTTCCCCATAGAAATTTCATAAGAGAATAAGTAAAGAACCTTATCTTTGCTTAACTCGTTTGGGTATGGTTCTTTGCAACGAAAGTAAGAAACTATTCCCTCGCTCTTATGTTTGTAAGTTCCCACATTCTCATTATACGTTGAGATCCTGGTTGTTTTCTTATCATACATAAAAATCACTCCAGGTCGATCAATGTTTGGAGGTGGTTCTTGAGTTTTTGAAACCATTTTCCCCTTCACCACGTTATCCCCATATCTATTGTAATCTTCAGGGTTACTAACTATCAGATAGTGGTTCCCCTTTTTATCTCGGAATCTATCTCCATCATCATAGACTCGAATTATCTCCAATCTCTGAGCCGGCTTTTATTCAATACAAATACACTTGCATCCTCGATAGTCAGAATAAACTAGGTCTCCCCTCGAGTTTGTTCCTTCTAAGAAGATCACAGTGAACTTGGAATCATTCAAAGGATTTAGGGAGGTGCTTCCTCCTTGCACTTGTCCGTCATAGGTGAAACCTCCTGGCTGTTGACTACCCATCATGAAGAAGGATTTGTATGATGAAGTGTCAGTATCACTACCCTCCTTAATAATCGGTGCTAGTGGATCTAGCCTTGCATGAGTTACACTCTCCTCGGTGGACACTAAGCTACCTTGGTCACCTGCCACCTTTTGGTCTCTAAAAATGTATCTTTTTTATCTTAAATTCATCAAACTTATCAATGCAATTTATCACAAATCCAACCACTTATCTGGTAAAGGATCAGTATCCGCACAACTTCTTGCTTTGCTGCTGAATATACCTGTACACAAGCGTTTAATTTCAGCAATCGAATCAAAGCATCTAACCACTAGAGGTGATTTTAGTAATAGTTGGTATAACTGGAGAGTTAACCTCAACCACTACTATATTTTATCCACTGCTGATGTTCTGGATTAGGTCTGCTAATCTAGAACTGTACTTCCCTCTGATGTTGGTCAATTTACCTAAAAAGTCTTAATTTTGTCTTTACTTCGTCAAAAGGTCAAACAAGGTCCAAATTCACTTTTGAAAGAAGTTATGGAACCCTTAAGCCAGATGAAACCTCACTGTATAAGCTCAGTCAAATTTTCTCTTCACTAAGCCCCCAGTAGACATCCTACGCGTAGGATGTCTCCTGATTTGTTTTGCCTGGATTTTTGCACTATGGATTCCCCTTGATGTGCTGAGTCCACAGCTGTTTTTACTTTGTTATTTGGACACCTATAAGCTGGTCAATGGATTAGTAATCTGTTTCGACAGCCTGTTGCTGGTATTGATCAGTCTAATCAACTCCAATTTGGACCAAAATTGATTAGGAGGCTTGCCTAAGGCTATACAACACCCTGCTAGGCCTACAATCAGTACCTGGGTTCAATTTCTTGCTTTAGATATTCTACGCGTAGCATGTTTTTTTGCTCAAAATAGCTTCAGATGCAAAGCACAGAATCCTCTTGAGGCGTTGATCACTTTGGTATGCTCAAAATTAGGTTTGGAGTGTAAAATCACACAGATGACATCCTACGCGTAGGATGTCTTTTTGGTCTATTTGACCCCAGACTTGACCCACAGCTTCCCCTTGATGTCAGCAACCTAGTGGTATGCTTAGATTTTGGTTTGGATTTCAAAAGTCCCCAATTTTATCTGTTGTAGCCTTTTTCAGTCCACAAGTGCTAAAGTCTACTTAGAATCCAATTTTCTCACCCAAATGGGATGAAACTTCTCTTAGTCACTCAATATATCATGCAGATCATGCTTATGCAGTCATCCTATGGTTTTGGTCTTATAATAATGCATTGGCACAATTTGGGTAGGATGTTTGGTAATTTCAATATATATGGCCTTATCCTGTCAAGATATGGTCAAATTCCAAAATTCCCACCAGATTAGCCTGTAGACATCCTACGCGTAGGATGTCTCCTGGCTTAAAATTAATTTTTTTCCTGACAGAAATGCTCCTGATGCTGTGCATCTCTATTAGAAACACTCACAGTAACTTTTGGACTTCACTTCAGCTTTCAAACACACTTTTGCGTCTTTTACAACCTTGTGATGAATCTAACAAGCAAGTATACATGCATGAAGTGCTCTAGATCTTGAATCATGATGTCCTACTTACTCTACTCCTACTCATCATGTGAAATGGTGATAATGGTGTTTTGGTTGCTTCCTGGCCTCTCCGGACTCTCAAGCTCTCCTCTCACCGCTTCTACCACTCCAACTCCTACTCTTTACAACACAACTCAACTAAAAACTACCTAAAACTACCTAACTCGAAGGATCTAGGCCAGACACACGCTCCCTAGACTCCCTCTAAGACCTAGAGAGTCCTCCACCCTCTAATCCTATCTAAATGTAAAATGAGACTCTTGGCAAGCCAAAGAATCCCTATCCTCAAGGACTAGTCTCAGTCACCTACCTAAGGTTTTTGTCCCCGACAGCGGCGCCAATGTTGGATGGATACGCCGCGACGGACATCAGCACAGTGAGAACTCACCTAACAAGATTTGTTAGTTAAGGACTAAGCTCGACCCGTAGGCGCGTGGAAGCAACACTAGGGTGTCAACCTACACTCGACCGACTCCTAACTAATTCCTACAGAGGTCTCTACCCAATGTCTAACTACAGCCTTCAAGAGTGCATAAGAGGAAACTTCCTACAACGCTTTCTAGAGCCGAATACCCATCAAACAATCTCGAAACGCCACAGAACTTGAAGGAGACCCTACTAACACCAATAGGTCTCTCTCCCTAAGGTCTATGAACCAAAATCCCAACCCAAAACACCTGGTGCAAAATCACGTAGAATGTCTGCCGAAATTTGCAGGTCTTGCGTGGATATGCTACAATGCAAAAGCGGACAAAGTATGCTCACCGAATCACCAGATGAAGCTTGTAGATGGAGCTCGCAAAACCAAACAGTACGCGCGCAATGCAGGTATTGGCGCGTAGCTCTCGTCGGGGCAATATGCTGCACTTCTCCGCACTCAATTCCGACCACCGGTGCGCGCTTAGCGTCAAGATGAAGCTCTCACTCTCTCTCGTACACAGTACGCTCACTCACAGACTTCAAACTTTTTTTTAAAATGACAAAAGGTCATTCATTAAGGTCAAAAAGTGGTATAAATACCTTACAATTCTCAAACCCTAATGTTCCAATTTAACCATCTACTCAATCTAAATGTCAAAATTGGGATACAATCTGGAAACTTCTGTAAGCCCCAATATTTACAAGGTGAAATGTCGAGTTTTTTCAATGAATGAATAATTACAAAAAATAATAATCCACCGAGCAGTCATTTTTCGTAGGGTGTGTCCAGCTTCTAACACGTTGTCTGTGAAGCGCACCATTGTTCCTCACATTCATTCAACAAAATCTGCAAAACAGGCTTGGGATATTCTAACAGGTCTTTATGCAAGCCGCAATGAGGCTAAAATTGCTTTGTTGCGTAAAGAGCTGGAGTCAAAGATTATGCATGAGAAAGATGATATGGACACTTTCCTTGTTGGTGTCAAGGATATCAATGAGCAACTTATTTTTGCAAGTGAAGTCATTTTAGACAGTTCCCTTGTGCAGACTGTTCTTGATGCCTTACCAGATTCTTACCAGACTTTTTCTAGTACTTGGAGACTTATAACCCAAGGAAATCCTAAAATTGTCAACTTTGATGCATTATGCACATTGTTGTTGCAAGAGTCACTTTCCAGAAAAAAGAGGACTAGACAGCGTGCAGTTCAACTAAATATTATTGCTTCTTAAAGAAAGGGTGTTAACAGCAATGCAGTCACTTCTTATGGTTCTGCTGCAAGTGGCAAAAATTTTGTTCCTAATGCTTTTGCTGACAGCAATTCGTCTGGAAATTTTGGTGATAAGGACAAAAAGAAGATGCATTGCCATTATTGTAAAGCTAATGATCACTTGATTAAGCATTGTCCTAAGTTGAATGCCAAAGAGGCTAAGAAGAAAGAGGGTGGTTCCACTGCAAATGTTGGTTCCACTACAAATGCAGCCATTGTTGAGTCTTCTATGAAAGGAGACTATAATGCTGATGTTGACGCAGAATGGGCTTTTAGTGCAGAGTGCACTTACAATCCTGATGACCATGATGCATGCATATCAGTTGCTGCAGATTCACATGTGTGGTATTTTGATAGTGGTGCTACAAAGAACATTACCTCACATCGTGAATTGTTCACCTCTCTCGAGTCTGTCCCTCATGAAAACTCTTATCCGGTTTAGGGAGTTGGAAAGATTGTGCTTACTACTGCTAATGGTATTTCTTTCACACTTGTTGATGCACTTTATGTACTTGGGATCAAGAAGAATCTTTTGTCTGTATCTACACTTGCTAGACTTGGACTTGTAGTCAAATTTGTGGGATGACAGATGTACAGTTCATGATCTCACTTTTGGTGATGAAATCGTTGCATCTGGACTTTTGTGTCGTGGGGCTATATAAGCTCACTTTGTATGACAAGTGTGGAAAAAATTCTGCAAATACAGTTGCAGATTCAAGGGCTATTTCAGATGCAAAACTTTGGCATGGCCGTTTTGGTCATCTGAATTTTTCCAGTCTGCTACGTTTGCAAAAATCTGATATGGTTGCTTCTTTGCCGCCTCTTGAAGCACGTATCAAACATGTTTGTGAAGGCTGTATTTTGGGTAAAATACAGCGTTCTAAGTTTCCAAAGGATGTTTCAGTTAGGGCCACATGCAGGTTGCAGCTTGTGCATAGTGATGTTTGTGGGCCCATGCAAAATCCATCCTTGGGCAATTACCTTTACTTCATGACTTTCATTGATGATTACTCCAGGCATGCATGGATATTTCCACTTAAAGTGAAGTACGAAGTTTTTATGTGCTTCAAACAATTTCTAGCTATGGATGAAAATGTCTCGAAATGTACTATGGGCACCCTCCATTCCGCCGATCGAGGCGGGGATTATATGTCTCATGAATTTAATGTATTTTTGGCTAGTCGTGGGATAAAACACCAATGTACAATGCCTTATACACCTCAGCAAAATGGTGTTGCTGAGAGGAAAAACAGGTCACTTACGAAAATGGCACAATGTATGGTCAAAAGTTAAGCTTTGTTACATTCTTTTTGGCTTGAGGCCATCATGTGTGCCACTTATGTACTAAACAGGTATCCTACGAAAGCTTTGCAGTCTATTACTCCATATGAAGCATAGCATGATAGAAAGCCTTCTATTGAGCACATGCGTGTTTTTGGCTGTTTGGCATATGCTTTGGTGCCACAAACACAGTGCATAAAATTGGATGATAAGGCTGTCAAATGTAATTTTTTTGGTTATAGTGCTGAAAGAAAAGGTTACAGGTTGTATCATCCACAAACAAAGAGTATTCTAGTTTCACGGGATGTAGTGTTTGTGGAAGATTTTGTTCAGCCCTTGTTGTCATGTACTAGAGACAGTAGTGTAAGCTCATGGGACATTTATAACACTTTGTTGCCTCTTTTGAGTGGTGGAAGTCCGAATGGAAATTCCAATGAGGTAAATGTACAGCCTATGGGGGTTTTTGAGAATGTTACAGATCATCCTATTACTAATGCAGATGTACTTGATGTACTTGATGAGGAAAGGGTTGAAAATGAGCAAGCTAGAGGTATGCCAAAATGGCTGGTGCATACATTGCGTGACAATAAATTGGATGCACCTTTGTCTAGTCGTACTCGTTTAAGCTCTCGCCATGCATCTTATCCATCAGATTGTTATGCTTTGGTTGTGTCTAACTTACATGATGTTGAGGAGTCTGCGTCTTTTGATGAAGCACAAAATTCAAAAAATTGGATGGCTGCCATGCAATCAGAATATGATGCACTTACTTATAGAAAATGACACATGGACTTTATGTTATTTGCCTCCTAGCAAAAAGGCCATTGGTACGAAGTGGGTTTACAAGTTGAAACGCAAGCCAAACGGTGAGATCGATCGCCATAAGGCTCGACTTGTTGCAAAGGATTATGCACAACAAAAAGGCATAGATTATGAAGATACTTTTTCTTCCACTTGTCGTATGACTACTGTGCGTTTTCTATGTGCATCGGCAGCTCATTTTGGTCTGGATGTACATCAATCAGACATTGTTACAACTTTCTTGAATGGTGACATATTTGAGGAAGTTTATGTAATGCAGCTTCGTGGTTTTGTCAAGAAAGGACAAGAGGACAGAGTGTGCAAATGTAACAAGGCTTTGTATGGGTTGAAGCAATCTCTCGTGCTTGGTATGAGAAAGCTGACACTCATTTGGTCAAACAAGGCTTTTGTAATAGTCCAACAGAAAGCACATTGTATGTAAAGTGTGAGGGTGATGTACTTCTCATTTTGGTTCTTTATGTCGATGATTTGCTGATCACTGGACCAAATGAGAGCCATATTGCTGAATTTAAGGCTGATTTGAATGCTACTTTAGAGATGAAAGATTTGGGGCTGTTGCATCATTATTTGGGCATACAGTTTAAGCGGTGTGATGGTGGTATTGGCTTGTGTCAAAAAAGTTACACAGAGACATTTCTATGTAAGTTTGGGCTTGAGGATTGCAACCTATTGTCACTCCTATGGAAATAGATTTGAAGTTGAGTCTACATGATGCTGGCGATCCTACTGATGTCACTCTTTACCAAACTGTTGTTGGATGCCTCATTTATGTATGCAACACGAGGCCCGATATTCAGCTTGTAGTCTCATAGGTCAGCAAATTTATGCATAGCCCAGGGTCTAAGCATTGGCAGGCTGTCAAGAGGATTTTCTGCTATCTTAATGGAACTTTACATCTTGGCTTGTTTTATCCCAAGGGGGGATCATTGCTGCCAGACTTACATGCTTTTTTAGACTCAAATTGGACTGGTTGTTTTGACACGCGAGTGTCCACAAGTGGTTTTTGTTTCATGCTTGGCAGTTCATGTATATCATGGTTGAGCAAGAAGCAACCTACTATGGCCACCTTGTGTGAGACGGAGTACAGGGCAATCTTCACAGCTACAGTTGAGTGTGTATGGCTCAGACGCCTTATGGCTGATTTGGGTGTTGGACATGACATTGCCAACACTATCTACACTGACAATCAAAGTGCATTGGAGGTTGCAAGAAACCCAATTTTTCACGCTCGCACAAAGCACATTGAGGTGCATTACCACTATGTCAGGGAGAGACTCTCAACAGGACAGATCAGCTTGGCTTATGTGCCAACACAGGACAACCTTGCATATCTTTTCACAAAGGCATTGTCTCATGAGAAGCTAGAAGCTTTTCGCAAAGCTTTTGGCTTACTCCCCTTTGTGGATTGATCATGTCCTCAGGGCATGGCACTTCCCTTTACTCATGTGCCAGTTCTCGTTCACCGCATCACTCCAGGGGAGATTTGTTACCATATACATGTGGTAGTGATATGTGTGAACACACCAGGACCTCCGGGGCATTTTTTCCCTCTTTAGGAGGTTTTTTCCCCCCGTGCATTGTATACACACCCATCACTCTAGGGCTATCTATCTTTCCATTGCACACCAAGTAACACACTCTCTATTGTGTGCCTTGAGCTTCCTTCGTCTTCTCTAATCTGTGTGCGTTTCTTTGCAACCCTAATTCCAACAGGCATAGGTCTAGCTTTCAAGTTTCTCGTGTCTCTTTTTCTTCTATACCATTTTTGCCTTCTCGGTTTCTGGTTTGGAAAGTCAAAAAACTCTTCCTCCCCTCCTTTTATGAGTAGTTTAGCTCTCACATGTTCTTTTTCTGACCCCGAATCATCTGAAATAGCTGAATGTTCTTCCAACCCATCTATTGCATCATAGTAGAGGTCTGAAAAGACTTGCAGAGCTTTCATCAAGTCCTTGGATTCTTGAATTTTGTCTTCAATGTGAAGGGTTGAGATCATTTTTATGGGAATTATGTCATAGCTATCCTCATTGCAAAATTGAGTAGGCATAGACATATTTACACATACATCCATTGTTGCTAACATTTGAGTCCACCCAAATGGTTCAAACAAATGCTCTGGAAAGCGTTCAGGTACATAGGCTTCGTCTATGCAATGCCTTTCTAATATACATTCTTCTCGTTTTAAGCTCTTGTTTTCTGAGGCTTCGCACATCCAAATAGGTATGTCTTTGTTTAACCAAGATGGAAGCTTAGTTTCAGCCGAAGAGACTAAGTCAAATTCTTGTATGGGCGTTTTCATGACATCTCGATAAGTGTGATCTTTTAGATTAACCCTTGTTATTGATCCCACTTGCTTCAAGTACAGATAATTGTTTCCCCAATCCTGGATAAGTTGTACTTGTCGCATGAAAGGTCTTTCCAAGATGATTTCATAATTTAGTTTCTTTACAAAGTCCACTATTGAAAAAGTGTGTTGATAATCAATCCACAGGAATTAACTATCACTTTTTTAAGTAGTTCTAAGGGTCTTTCAATAGCCAATTGCAATTTCATTCGATTTTTTCTAATGGCCGGTTGCCCCCATGATTCCTATACTGCTTTCGTGGCTATGGCTATGCCTGCCCCACTATCCAGTATTGCCATGGTTTCTATATCATTATATCTCACTGGAAAGGTTGTGTTTCCTTCTTCTCCTTCGTAGTATTCTCCGGCTTTGTTCATTGAAATGGATCTAATCTCTTTGTTATCCAATTCGTGTTTCAATCTTCCCAAATTTTTTGCGATTAGCCCTGTTATCCTCACCTTCTCTAGAGTTTTCTGTTGATCATTTCATAAATATGGTGTGATTTTTAACAGTTTTCCTAAAGTAAGAGTGCATTGAATGGGTGTAGGCATGATTGAATGGATGTTGTCTACCTCTAGGGTCTGTTCCACTCTTTATATCTGAGTGATTTTACACACTATGGATTCATCTTCGTTATCTCCTAAGCAAGAGGGTAGTGTTTTCAGAGTCATGGGTTTAGACATTCCTGAAGCTTCAGAACTGCAATCCCGATACAAGGAATGTACATCCATGTCCATATTAGGAGGAAGATTGTCTAACCAAACTTCCTCTATAGGAGCTGACTTCAAAGTTAGGCTCCCATCATTAATCTCTCTAAATTTTTCCCATAAGTGTCTTGGCCAGTCTTCTTCCACGAATGGAATTCCATCTAAGGCATCTTCACTGTCAGGAACTATGAGTTCTAGCTCTTTAATTTCAAGGTGGGGTTCTTCCATCCCTTTGGATTTCTCTTTACTAGTTCCTACCACAAGGTCCTCAGGTTTTTCCATACTCTCTAGCTTGGGTTTTTGTTTTTCCAGCATCTCTTGAGTAATTCTTACCAAATTTTGATAAGCTTCAAGCTCAGCTGCTTCCATGTCTGAAGAAGGATAGTTTTTTCATTTGTTTTCCATGTTTTGGCATGCTTTAAGTCCTGCTTGGTAAGCTTCGAAGGCTGCATTAATTGGCTCAAAAATTTTGTCTACCAAAATTGATCCTCCAGATTTCACGGTGGTTTCCTTGATTTCACTTCCAGTTTCCTTCACTTTGTCTTGGAATAGTTTCTTGGCTTTCTCCTCAATTTCAGCCCTTTGTTTCTGTTTTCTCATCTCATACCTTTTGCTTCTGCTTCTCTTGGTCTTTTGAGAGGAAATTTTAGTATTCTCCGAATTATCAGAGGAGTTATGTTTCTTTTTATTAGAATGGGCTCTTGTGATTACCTTGATTGGAACAATCGGTTGACTCTCATATGAGCTACTAGGTATCACTTGGACTACGTTCACTATTGTTTTACCCTTGTTTAAAGGATGTTTTGGACAATCTTCAAGGAAGTGTCTGTAAAGAATGAGGATGCAAGAGAGATACACAAGACAAGCACAAAGCACACAGAGATGGAAAGCTTCTTCTTCTTCTTCACAGAAAAGAGAGTACAAAAATGACTAAGTGCTAAAGCTGAAAAGTAGCACATATGTACATGCGGTCACTAAGTGTGAACTCGCTAGAAGCGTATTAGGCTGGCACTATAAGTGCAGTCCAGCAGTAGAATCACTGGCAGAGATCCTCCGTGTCGGTCACCTAACGCGCCAGTGAGTAAATGTCGTAAGCGGCCAAGACCCGTAGTGGATGCCAGCTCAAGGTGTAGAGCTCGACATCTCAACACTCCCCCTCGAGCTCTGCATGTCGTAGAGTCCAAGCATAGTCCGAAAACGTCGAAGCTTCTCAGCTCCGAGGGCCTTGGTAAAGATATCCGCTATCTGCTCCTCTGTGCTGACGTAGACCAAGTCGATGTCGCCCGCCAACACTCGCTCTCAAACGTAGTGGTAATGGAACTCTATGTGTTTGGTCCTAGCATGGAACACTGGGTTCCTAGCCAACTACATGCTGCTGAGGTTGTCACAATGAATGACAATCTGCTGGTCCACCTGCACTCCCAAGTCCTCAAGTAATGTGCATAGCCAAGCTACCTTGCACGCCGCAACTGCTGCACCTCTGTACTCGGCCTCTGTGCTCGATAAAGCAACCGTAGGCTGCTTTTTGCTGCTCCAAGTAACAACGGCACTCCCAAAGAGAACATGAAGCCACTCGTAGATCTCCTATCAACAATGCTACCTGCCCAATCTGCATTTGTATACCCATACAATGCTAATGGTGCATCTGCTGCATAGAACAATGCGTAGTCAAGAGTCCCTTGCACATACCTAAGTGTGCGTTGTACTCCATCCAAATGTGGCTTCCTCGGAAGCTGCATGAACTGACTCTCCAAGCCTATTGTGTAGCTCAAGTCTGGCCTTGTGATAGTCAAGTAGATTAGACTACCCACCATCTTCCTGTACATATTGACATCCTCAACAACATCACCCTTCTCTGCAGTCAGCTTTGCATTCACATCCAAGGGAATAGAAATTGGCTTACAATCAGCCATACCATACTTTGACAACATGTCCAAAGCATACTGTCTCTGTGATAGCCATACACCCTCTGGAGTCCTGATCACCTCAATGCCAAGAAAGTAGCGCAACTTGCCCAAATCTTTCATTTCAAACTCCTGTTTGAGAAGACCCTTCACATGGTCAATCTCCATAGCATTGTCACCCACAATAATAAGGTCATCTACATATATGGTAATGACCACAATCCCCACATCACTCTCACGTACATAGAGTGAATGATCTGCATGAGCTCTCCTAAACCCAATACTGACAAGATACTTGGCAATCCTGTCATACCATGCTCTAGAGCCCTGCTTCAAACCATAGAAAGCTTTGAGAAGTCTGCATACATAATCTGGGTAACCTGGATCGACATAACCAGGTGGCTGATCCATATACACTTCCTCTTGCAACTCACCACTCAAGAAGGCATTCTTTACATCCATTTGATGCATAATCCATCCTCTAGATGTAGCCACTGCTATGACATCTCTCACAGTTGTCATCTTTGCAACTGGAGCAAAGGTCTCCTCATAGTCTATGCCATACGTCTGTGCATAACCCTTTGCGACCAGCCTTGCCTTGTGACGCTCAATGTTACCATCAGCCTTATGCTTGGTTTTATACACCCATTTATAGCCAATAGCTTTCTTGCCACTTGGCAATGGCACCAACTCCCATGTGTCGTTTGCTTCCAATGCAGCCATCTCTTCATTCATTGCATCATCCCAATGCACATTTCCAACTGCATCCTCAAAACATGTGGGCTCCACATCCTATATCACCTTAGCCATGTAGGCTTGGTGATGCGCTAGATACCCATCATAAGTCAATTTCTAAACTAGATTTTTTACTCTGTTAGATCTGCGCGGTCCTGGGTCACTCCTTTGCCCTCTAGCATCTTCTTGTACTTTCCTTACACCAGGTGTCCTGACAGCCGGAATTCCAAATTCCTCATCAAGACTTTGTTCAGAACCATCTGAATCCATGTTTACATGTGAAAAAACTGATGATGCATCAACCATAAGGGGAGGTTCATCAACCTTTTCCTTTCCTTTTCGTGATACATTCCCTGTACCTGCTGGTGGAGTAACCTGTGTACGTAGTCTACCATTCCATGGCTTCTCAACAGAGCCACGAGAAGAGGACTCTTGTGGTCCACTCAAAACCTATGACTGTGGCCTCACATTTTGTACAACCACATCATCTTTTACATCAGCCCCAATAGTGCCATGTGCATTATTGTACCAGCTGCTCATCTCATCAAAGACTACATCTCTGCTCACTCGTAATTCTGGTGTAGTAGGATTGTAGCACCTGTACCCCTTTTGTTCAAGGGAATATCCCACAAGAATACATTTCTCTGCTTTAGGATCCAGTTTCCTACGCAACTCATCTGGTACATGCACGTAAGCTATGCAGCTAAACACTTTCAAGTGTGCCAAATCAGGCTTTGTACCTGTAAACTTTTCCTCGGGCGTTACATCATGCACCGCAGCTGTAGGTGTCCTGTTCATAATGTACACAGCTGTATTTACAGCTTCAGCCCAAAAATGATGAGGCATGTTCTTCTCATTCATCAATGCACGTGCAACCTCTGCAATGTTCCTATTTTTCCTTTCTGCGACCCCATTCTGTGTGGAGTATATCTGCATGTAAACTGCCTGCGTATACCATGCATTTGCAGAAAATCTGAAAAATCATTGGAGAAGTACTCTCCCCCTCCATCTGACCTCAATGTCTTGATTTTCATATCTGTCTCCTTCTCAATCATGACTTTGAAGTCCTGAAAGTGACCAAACACTTCACTTTTGTTACGCATGAAGTAGACCCGTACTTTCCTTGTATGGTCATCAATGAAAGAGACATAATACCTACAACCATGTATACTTGCAGTATCGGTTGGACCCCAAACATCTGTGTGCACCACCTCAAGTGGATTTTTACATACATTGCGCTCATGTGGAAATGAGCCCTTTGACTGTTTTCCAAACTGGCATGCTGCACACACTTTATGCATACCATCCACCTTGAATTTGGGCAAACCTTTTACAATCTGTTTTGATTGCATGCTGCGCAATCTCTGCTCATTGACATGGCCAATGCGTTTGTGCCAAATGTCAACATCAGCCACAACACCTATGCCCTGTGGAAATAATGCAGCTTTTACCTTAGGCATGTCTACATTCAGCGTAAACATTTTGCCTACACATTTGCCCTCTGTGATCAGCTTACAGCCATTCTGGAAATCTTCTACATAACAGCCATTCGGATTGAAGCGAACTTGCAAACCCTGCTCAACCATTTGTCCAACAGAAACAAGATTCTTTGTAATGTTTGGGACATGAAGTACATCTGCTAAGTACTTTGATTTCCCACTCTTCGTATTTAGAGGTATGTCCCCTACATGAGCAATGGGGTGAGATGTGTCATCTCCTGTCTGCACATAGCCTGACACATCTGGTTTGCGCATATCTCTAAACCACTCTCCATGAGACGTCATGTGATTAGAGGCACCTGAATCCACATACCAAACATCATCTTGGGTGGAATTCTCTGCAGTCATTGTATTCATTACATGCTACATAACAAACATGCGCTCATTTTTGCTGTCGTCTGCATCTCTGCTAGTAGATGCATAGTTGCCCTGTTCTCTCTTTCCACTTGCTTTTCCCTTTGGACAGTCACGTGACATGTGACCTTCAAGTTGTGTTGGACTACTATCTAGTGCTAATGCTGGTCTGTCGCCTAGTATTTTGTCCCCCCCAGCTACTTTTTAAGTGCTAGTTCTTAACTTCCCCAGAACTTTCATGTCCTTACTCACCACTTTTTAATCGTTGCCCACCATATTCAAGCAGTGCACACCATTTTTTATTGGCGGTTCATCACCGTCAAGTGGTTTGAAATCACTTTTAAGTCGTGCCAAACCACTTTTCAGTTACGCTGAATGCGGTTTCTCACCACTATTAAGTTGTCCTCACACAACCTCTTAATATTCTACCTTTTTGTATGGTTACGAGTTTCTACACTAATTTGTATTTGTGGTGCATTATTTTCACAGGTAAAACAATACTACTGAATGTATCATTACTAGTTTTTAGTGGTGCACACCAGTTTTTAGTGATATAGAATCACTTTTTAATGTTTTGAAACAATTTAACCAGTTTTGAATGCTAAGTTTATGTTTAACATTTGTACACATGTATATTGCAGGTGGAGCTTTATTTAAGATTCAAGACAAAGTATGCAGATATTCAGATTTCGCAACGTTGCTTCGAGTGTATGAAACTGTTCTTTGTCTGAAAATTGAGGGATTGCTACACCTGATGTTGTATTGTGCATGTACAAATGATTTTCCTTAAAGAGGCAGTAAATCACATGCGGACTCGAAGTTTTGATCTTCATGGTTCTTGCTGCATGTGCAGCTGCCCTATATGCCTTCATCATGATGAAGTTGTCAACCATGGATGTCTTGCATACAAAAATGCAAGTATGAGTACCACTTCACTGTTGGAGTCTATACTCTGCCCTATACTTGCAAAACATAGTTTCCATAGCTACCAATGCTTAATGGGAACATGCAATGCATGCGGTGTAGGTAATATTCAGATCTGTCCAAGAGAAGAAGTTGAGCAGAGTAAGCAAGTATCTGTGAAGTTTTTTGAAAATATAGTGGGTGCTATTGGATTAAACAATGAAGCTAGAAAGAGCACTGTGAAAGACATTGTCCACAAGAAAATGCTACCTAGAGAACTTTTGCGAGTGTACCAAGACCACTTGAAGAAGTGTGTCATTCACAATTTTATATTTAGGTGGCAAGCACAACAGTTCAAGGACTGCATTTCTTTGTTTCCAGATGATGTGGTTGTCTCCGTCGTTGACTTTGCAGAGAACTACTCCTTCAAGGAGCAAAATGAGATCCAGTAAATGCATTGGTACACTAAGCAGGTCACTATCTTTGTCCTGATTACTTATTTCCGCATCGCATCAGGTGCAATAAAGAAGACCATGCACTTTCTTGTCTCAGATGATAAACAACATGACACCTTATTTGTGCAGCATGCTTTTCTCTTACATGCTCAATGGTTGAGAGATCAAGGGCTAAGCTTTAAAAAACATTGGGTTTGGTCAGATGGCGCAGCTTCACAATTTAAAGCAAAGCGACCGTTTTACTTTGTTGCTAGATATTGGAGCCTTACTGGCATGGAAATGAATTGGAATTTCTTTTGCTCGGGACATGGAAAGGGGGAACATGATGGGGCTGGGGCTGTCATTAAAAGGGCTCTAACTCATGAGAAATTGAAGAAAAATAGCGTGTGGTTGACTTGTGCAGTTGAAGTTGTCTCTTTTTTTAGAATGCATCTCAGTACTGGAGCAACTACTATGTATGACAAGCAAAAGAGGGAGGTCAGTAGGGTGTTCTGGGAGGTCAAGCTAGGCGATGTTCAGCGATCCCATCAATGGGACTGCAAACCATTGAAGGGCTCAAGAGCAATGCACTGTGTGAATGGGTATTCTGAGAACAACACTTGTGCATTGCGATCAAAACGGTTGTCATTCTTTTGTTTTCCTTGCAGGCTTGGCCATTGGAGAAAGTGTATGAGCAGATCACATGTGGAGACGTGGAAATATAACACTTTGGAGCCACTTGCTAATGATTCCCAGTCATACGGAGACTCAGACGATGAGGAGTTCCATGGTGCCACTTATGCAGATCATTATGACTCCTTAAGTGATGCTCTCACACCTGGAGACAATTTTGCTGTCACTTTTGAAGAGAATAATGAGGAGGCTGTTGACTTCTACATTTTGAAGTGTGTAGTAGCTCAGGGCCTAACAACTAACGAGCAAATTGATGCATGGGGCAACAAGATAGAGAAGCATACTTATATGGTCACGGGCCATTGGTATAAATCCCTACAAGCAAACTTGTATAAGCTGTGGGATAACAAGCCAGTAGTTTTCATATATTCCCACTTGATAAGGGCAATAAAGTTCCCTATGGGGCCTGTAGTGCTCGATGGCATAGGAGAAGTGTTCGAACTTTCCAATGAAAACCATGAGGCAATATACAATAGCATGCCCTTTGAATTGTAAATCAAATCTGATTTTCTATCATCTAGTGAAAGATTGAACAAGATGGAATTGGTGTAAATGTACGATGGAATTGACTTGTTGGTTTTTGAGAATGCTTCACCACTCCCCCCTCCCCCCCCCCCCAAACATCACCACTAAAAAGTGTTGCAGTTTCAAAAAAACTCAATAAAAATTTACCACCTTTTAGTGGTACTAAAGTGGTTTAGCACCACTAAAAAGTGGTTTAGCCCCACTAAAAAGTGGTTAAGAATGCTTCATCACTCCCCCCAAACATCACCATTAAATGGTGTTGCAGTTCCAGAAAAACTGTTGCAATAACATAATAAAAATTTAACCACGTTTAGCACCACTAAAAAGTGGTTCGAGACATTCAGAAGTGTAGAGACATGTATAGTGTAGAGACAGTAAGAACTTCTGTATATTACAAAAAGTATATTACAACAATTATCCAGAAACGTCTACATATCCACCAAGAATGTACAATATATAACGTTTCTGGCACTTCCGGATGTACAATCTCATTCATCTCCATTTATAACAAAGTGCTCAAAGACTAGACTTGAAAGTTCATCTTTGGGATTGCTGATGGGGTTTGCCTTTGTATACTCCAGGGTATTGGGGGTTAGTGCCCATCTGCACAGCCATGGCAACAGTGTGCGCGTGAGGTAATCAGGGTCTTGTTCTTCATCAAGAGGATCAAAGGTGGGTGGACATATACAGTTGTCCCAGATATTGCGCAGATTTTTATATCTGGAGTCATCTACCAGCAATGTCCGAGAGGAGTCGTATTCTGGAAACTTGTTCCAAACATGGTAAAGGGGTTTGAAAGACAGTTTCACCTGCAAGGTCTCTTGGAGCTCCAGCAATCTCTTCAAAATACGACCACTTTTCACATTGCCAGTTTGAGAAGAGATCCCTAAAGTAATAAGTCCTATGTTCCCATATGTCTGGCCAACATGTACTGAGGATATGCTCAATGTTAGCAGCAGTACAAGTGCTCCAAATCATTGCATCTGCTATTTGCCTCAAATCCCAAACAAATTGCTCAACATCTCTACGGTAGTAGATCCACAACTTCTTGTCCACTCTTTTTAGTTTAACTCTGTCGGAAGCTGGACGTGGAGGGTGTTTAAGTTGTCCAGTCTTTGGATCACGTTTGGCTACATCTCGTTTCACGAATATTCCATCAAGATCAAGGATGATGAGCTTTTTGATCTTGCAGAAATTCGAAACAAGATATCCCCATCCAGGGCAGTTTGGCAAAATCTCCTCAATTTCGGGGCAAACTGCTGGTTCCTGGTCTTCCTCTACTTTATATGGTGTTACATCTGCATCTTGCTTTGCATCCTGTTTAGCTGCTATGTCTTCAACCTTCTCATCTGGTTCTTGAACATCTCCAATCCATCTAAGTTCTTCCATAGACAAGTACCATGCCTTAAAAACCTCAATCAGACTGACATATTAACCTTTTCAAAATACACTTGAAAAGTATACCTTCCAGGCTATTTATTTCCATTTCATTAATTTCCTGAACTTCTATGGCAACAGTCCACTTGGCAGGAGATACTGGAGAGACAAAATAAGCTCTACTTGAAGATGCTCATGATGATGTCGGAAAGAACAATACGAGTACAATAAATAGACAGTCAATGAACAATATGAGTAGAATAAATAGACAATCAATGAACAATAAACAACTAGTGAACGAAAAATAAAGCCGTCGTTTCATTATCATCAAAATGAGGGTACAAAGACAAAATTACAAAGAGGCTACAAAGCACAAAAGGTTTATAGGGGCTACAGAAGTTTCTTGTGGGACTTTGCTTTGGGAGGTTTAAGGTTGGGTGCTTGGAGGTTAGTCTTTTTCCGAGCAGATGAAGGCTCCTTGGATTTTTTACCTCCTGAAGTAGGCTCTGGAGGCTCGGATGTAACCTTAGCTTTTTTCTTTGGTGTGGCGCGCTCTTTAGTGTTGCTCCTCTTTTTCCTACGCCCCGAAATCTCTGCACAAACTTCTGAAATAAGAAGTTCTGAGTCCTCATCAGACAAGTTCACTATTGTATCCTTTTCAATTGGCTTCTCAGATGATTTTTCAGCGTCCTCTACGCCCTTGTTCATTGCAGGTTCTGGCTTCAGAGGCACCTCGGCTGACTCCTTGGATGCATCACCTTGAGCTCCCACTACATCTGCTCTTTTTTCTGCTCTTTTTTCTGCCCTTTTTTCAGCCTTTTGTTGGTCCGGAGTGTCTTCACCTGCTTGTTTCTGGGATGCATTCTTATCCCATCACCCACCACACATGCTATCAATATTGGGCTTGCATGATGACCCAGCTTGGGAGTGTGCTACATAAAAGACAATGTAATAATACTCAATATTAAGTTATGTGAACATTCAAAGAGAAGAATGTTCCACTGAATATTACCAATTCCATCAACGGGAGATCCAAAGATGCCTTCCATTGGATCTTTCTCTGCAATTACATGGAGAAAAGAAACAAAATGGTCAAGAAATGAATCTACAATCAGCTTCATATCATAAGGTATAAAAACATCAATTACCTGTACCAACATGCTCATCCATGTTTGCCTGTCCAGGCGCCAGCAGCTTCGAAGCATCTTCTAAAGGTTCCTCACATCCATGAAATAGACACTGGCCGGCAGACTTACAGGCAGTTACAAAACAAAGTGGGTGATACGGATGTTGACACCGAAGCATGTAGACACCGGTAACAACAGTCTGCATGATAGACATCCCAGAAGCAACACAATCACCTAACTGCACATAGCTATTGTCCGATCCCAAATGAACAGGCGGCCTGACAGGAAGGATAGGCATTCTTGACTTGAACAAATTAATAATCGTTTCCACAAATCGAAGATGCCCTGTCGCCACTTCTACTTCCCATAACAAAGTGTCATGCTGACCCTGTAAAAAAATAGCACTGCGTACTTTATAAAACAATAGAAGTGTTTGTGCATTACTTTCAAGAGTCTTCATCACTTTATGTGGTACCACTTAAGAATGTTATATAAACACATTTAAGTGGTCTTTTACCATATAAAATGGTCTCTAACCATTTTTTCCTAATTAGAGTTTAACCACTTTTAAGTAATATCAACTACTACTAGGTGAATCAATCAAGCTTACATACCTGTAACTATGCTGCCTCTTCACCTAGGTTATCGAGATTGTGCACTTCAATATCAAGTCCCATGTCTTTGAGAGCCTCCTTTCTAATTTGAATCAAGGTCTCAAGCTTTGCCATTGCTTCCTCGTTTGGTACAAGCCCAGCCTTATGCAACTTGAGTTCCTCCATATCCTTGTTCAGTCTCTCTACGATATTGGCAGCGCCTCGCATCAAACCAACCTGCTCATCTCTCTTTGTCTTTGATTGATCTAAATCAATTTTTATTGCTTCGAGACATTGCTCCTTCTCTTTTAACTTTTCAGCAGCATTAGTCTTCATGTTAGAAATAGCTGCTACATCAGCCGTTGACGCAGAAAATGTAGTCGAGGAAACATTTGACATTCCAAATGTTCCCATCGAGCCAAAGGCCCGCTTCTTTAGAAATTCCTCCTTAGCCTGCCCTGAAAATTGATGTCCACCTGAGTATGTCTACCAGTCAAAGCATGTGCCAGTACTGTCAGTGTAATTAGGCATATTTTTTGCATTAAATTTCCACTCTCTTCCAAAACATGGACCGTTTGCGGACCTCCATTTCTCTAATTTCCTATTTAAAGTTTTATGTTGGTGTAACATTTTGATAACACCTTCAACATACACAACCCATGCAACTAAACCTTCAGAATATTCAGCGGCCTTGCACTTCTGCCAAGTAAATCCATGTGCAAAATGCACGCCTACCTCGTTGTTTGGTGGAGCTCCCTGATATACTTTGTGGTATACCAGGAGACATTCTTCATACATTTTAGGCCTCAGCCCCTTTAAATGCATCTTCTCCTTTTGGTAGCGCTTGTAAAGCCATACACTAAGCCACTCCTCATCTGAGAAATCATCATCACATAGGAGCTTTGGATCCTGGCCAACCAAGCATAGCCCATATTCGGTATGAAAATCTTCCTTGGTGAAGCAAAATTTTGTTTGAGTGGGTAAGGCCACTCGTGGTACTGTCCACCTCCCTGTAAAAACATATAAGAATGCATGTTAGTATGTAATGAGCCATAATTAAACTTGTTTTATTAACAATAAGAAGTGGTTGAAATGATTTTTGCACCATTCTCAGTGGTACTGCAAAATTTTTAAGTGGTGGTGTACCACTAAATGGTTCTCAACCACTTAAAACTGGTTAGGTAACACTAAAAGTCCTGCTACACCACTATTTTCTAGTGATACATCCCCTTTTGGTGTTTCTTCACCACTTTAAAGTGGTGCTCCAGCACATAAAAGTGGGCTGAACCACTGTTCAGTTGTGCTACACCGATGTGAATTGTTGTACACAACTTAAAGCTGGTGCTACACTCCTAAAAGTGGTGCTACACCAATAGAATGTGGTATCTCCTTGTAAAGCTTCATCACTTAAAAGCACTTAACCACCACTTTTAGCAAAGTTGCAGAACTAACGATTATTGCACTTTTGTAAAGCAAACTAAAAAGTGGTTCTACAGCACTGAAAGTGGTTGACCATCACGCACCACCACTTAAATCTGATTTGAACCACAAAAAGTGGTGACCACCACTTATTGGTATTTACCACTTTATACCAAATAATGTTCAGGTTAAGAAGCACCACTTTTCAGTGGTCCTACACACTTTTAAGGTACCGAATAACGTTCTAGTTAAGAAGCACCACTTTATAGTGATGTTCATCACTTTATAGTGGTCTTCACCACTATAAACACCACTTAAATGTGATTTGAGCCACAAAAAGTGGTGAGCACCACTTTATTGGTGTTTACCACTTTAAACCAAATAACAAGGTTAAAAAGCACCAACTATAAAGTGGTAAACACAACTATAAAGTGGTGCTTCTTAACTAGAACGTTATTCGGTACCTTAAAAGTGTGTAAAACCACTGAAAAGTGGTGCACCATCGTGATGCTTCGCTTAAAAGTGATGCTTCACCACAAAATAGTTAGGGTTTTCCACTGGAAAGTGATGCACCCATTGTATCGCCAGTTTTTACTAGAACCTTACCTCTTTTTAGTGTTGCCCAGCACTTTAAAGTGGTCCAGTATCACTTTTAAGAGATGGTGCACCATATCAGCATAACTATGTAGTGATGCAACCATGGTTTCTGCCCAACTTTAAAGGTGTTGCAGGTGCACCACTTCAACACAGCCTATCCGTGGTGTTGTACCCATAAAAAGTGGGGTTCACCCACTTGATATTTACTAGTGGTGTGCACACTAACTTTTTCCTAATAAAGCAACACTTTAATTGAATCCATGGGGGAAATACTTGCATCTAACCTGCTGAACATTTTGCTTCTTAGGTGTACCCTTGGGAGACTCGGAAGTTCTTTTTGTAGCATGCATGTGCAAAAAATTCAAAAATTTTACAAGACATAAAACCAATTTTAGAAATGCATGCATGATGCATCTAGCCTGTTTTGATAGGCGACTCCTGCGTAGAGCTCTTTCCCTTCCTAGGTGTACCCTTGTCAGAGTCTGAAGGTCCTTTTGTAGCCTGGTTCTTCATCCTTTAAAAATCACAAATGCCACATAGATACAAGATCAATAGTTAAATGCATTCATGCTTGAACCTGCATGATGCATTCGTATAAGCATGCACACATAGTTGATAAAATCTGCATTCATGCTTCAAGCTGCATGATGCATTTTTATAAAGCATTCACAAGGGTGATCAATTAGATGTGCACAATGCATGCGATATACATTCCAGAAATAAATTCTAAACTTATGCATGCATCATTAATAGTTACAATCCATGATTATCTTGCCACCCAACAGAGGGAAGACCATATCGCCAGGGGTTGAACCTGGGTCCTTACGCACCCACCCATTCACTTTAACCACTAGGCCAATCCCCCTTTTGTTATCTTGCCACACATTCAAAGACAAGCATACAGCGCTTCTACATCTACATGAAGCATGTTAAAACATGGATCAATGCTACCTGGAAATGCTACCTAGAAAAACCAGCCACATTCAAATTCAACCAACATTCGAAATAGAATGCTTCAAGCTACATGATGACACATACCTGTTGCTGCTGTTGCAGGGGATTTTTACTGAAGTTGATGACCAGCCCAGCAAAAAGTACTCCTCCTGAATTTGCTTACTGTTGTTGTGATGTTGCTGCTTGTTGCTTCGTCTAGCAGAGAAACGCAAAGGAGGGAGGAAAGAGAGAATCAGAAACCTGAATGGCGCTGGCGAGACAGAGAGAGGGGGGAGGAACGAGCGAGACGGAGTGGGAGGGACGAGACTCGAGAGAATATTTGCATTAAGTGCTTGAACGTACCTTGAGGTGATCATTAATGAGTAAGCGCTTTCACTTAGTACACGTCAAATTTTAACCCTTTTTTTCCATAAATTTTGAATTTAATCCCACTGTTTCAAACGCCTAAACCACCCATTTTGTCAACCCCAAAAACCATATACTATATAGTGGCAAAAGCGGTCCACCTATACATGCTTTCACCCTGTTATTGTTGATTTGCTTAGACCAACAACAGTCAAGGGGGTTCAAGCCTTCATGGGACATTGTGGATATTACAGACGGTTCATTTACATGTACACTATAATTACAAAACCCATGTATACCTTGATTACACACTTTGAATGGACTGATGAGTGTGAAGAATCCTTCATGAAACTTAAGAAAGCTCTCATCTCAGCTCCAATATTGAAAGCACCATATTGGAATAAGATATTCCACATACATATAGATGCTTCAAATTTTGCCATAGGGTGTATACAAGCTCAACCAGGAGATAGAAAAATTGATTTTCTTATTTCTTATGCTAGCCGACAGTTGAACATGGTAGAAAAGAATTATACCACCACTGAAAGGGAAGGATTAGAAATGATCTATGCCGTAAAAAAGTATAGACGTTACCTATTAGCAAACAAATTTGTGTTCTTTGTGGACCGCCAAGCCTTATTATACTCGGTCAACAAGCCATGCAGCAAAGGAAGAATAGTGAGATGGTTCATCATTCTTCTGGAATTTGATTTCACTGTGGTTGTAAAAAAAGGCACTACTCATCAAAGAGCATATCATTTGTCAAGTATTGTTTCAAGGGAACCTCCTAAAGGAGTAGATGAAGACCTACCAGATGCCTATTTGTTCTCTGTAGAAATGATACTTTGATGGTTGGAAAATATGGTGTCATTGATGACCATAGCTCAAGTGGATTCGCAAATACCACTTCCTATTACAATCGGATTAATTGAGCGATTAGCCATGTATCAATTACTAGTTGGTAGGCTATACAAAAAAATGGAGATGAAATATTGCTTTTATGCATTAATCCTAAAGAGAAAAACCAATACCTAAGTTAAGCACATGTTACCATAGTGGGGCTTCACTTTGCGGAAGATCAAACTATGCAAAGGATCTTGAGACTTGGAGTATTTTGGCCAACTATGAGGAGTGATGTTCGCTCTTATGTAAAGGACTGTCCTCAATGTCAAAAACAAACACCCGTACCTCACGTAACATTGTTTCAAATGTCACATGTTCCTAAGTGGAGTAACTATCTAGTTACTTACTTATCGAGCCAAACATTTCATTAGGATATGAGTAAACGCCATCAAAGAGCAATTGAAACAAAAGAAAACATATACATCTACATCTATGTCTTTGTGCAAATGAAGACAAATATATTTCGATTATAGAACAAGCACATGTCGGATTAGCTGGAGGTCACTTTTCTAGTGAGACCACCACAAGAGCAATCTTGATGACAGGCATATGGTGGCCAACACTTTTTGCAGATGCCAAAGAACATGTTCGAAGATGTGATGCTTGTCAACAAGCAAAAATGCCAACACATGTAGATAGCATGCCCTTAAGACCAATGATGGGGGCTAGAGCTTTCGCAAAATGGGATATAGACTTTGTTGGGCCAATACAGCCACCTCCTTATAGAACCCAAGCTCAATATATTATTGTAGCTACGGATTATTTGACTAAGTGGATCGAGGCTAAAGCAACTCAAAAGAATGATGCCAGAACCACTACCGCATTCTTACATGAGTATGTGTTCACAAGATATGGACTGCCAATAGAAATTGTCAGTGATAGGGAACTCATTTCCTCAATGAGGTAATCAATTATTTGCTTAATGAATTTATGATCATCCATAATAAATCAGCTCCCTATCACCCACAAGAAAACAGACAAGCTGAGCATACAAATAAGATTCTTAGCTTAGTGCTAACTAAAGTGGTTAGTTCAAGAAGGACGGACTGAAAAAGGAATCTCCTTGCTGCTCTATGGGTTTATCGAGTTTCATTCAAAACAGCTTTAAATGCTACACCCTTTAACCTTGTTTATGGTCTTGATGCCATATTGCCAATAGAATTTCTATTACCGACACTGGTAGCAAAGGATCTCAAGTGGACTGGACATGAGTTGTTAGAAAGACTTAGAGAAGCCAGATGAGCAAAGGCTAACAGCTATAGCTCACATCTATGCACAAAAGTGGAAACAAAAACAGTTTGTTTATTCCCATTTAATTACAAAAATCTTCAAAAAAGGGGACTTAGTTCTAATCTATTCCCTTAAGCAACACATTCCCAAGTTTAAGAAAAAGAAAAGCGGACCGTTTATCATTAAAGATGTATCTCCAAGTGAAGCATTTAAGTTGTCCACGCTAGATGGTGAACCAATGGCTAAATGGATTAGCGGGTGTCGTTTAAAGAAATACAATTTGCCGCTAACCAATGAATTGCTAAAAAGAGTGCATGCAGCCAAGCAAAGAAAGATAAAACGATAGTAGGTTATGGATGAAGCCCAAGAAGAAGCTCGGCTTTGGGTGCTCAAAAGGAAAGCTCCTCTCAAGAATCAACAAATAGCTATTCCCATTAACACACTGGAAATAGTTGACCGACAATGGGAATTGCCGAAAGATGTAGTGTCAACAGATCATGAATGGCTAGATGGAATGGACCTTCGCATCAAAGTACAGCTCAACAATCATAGCACAAATGCTTTGGTTGATATAGGAGCTAGAGTAAACGCAGTCAGTTATTCCATGTACAAGGAATCAACAACTCAGTCATTGATAGCAGGAATAGTGACTATCAAAGGATGCAACCCAACACCAACATTGGAAATAGTCAACTTGAACGTGATAGTACATGGATGTTCATGTCCTCATCAGTTCGTATGCTTACTAGATGAACACATGAATGAGACAATGATTCTAGGAATCTCATGGATGCGGACATACAAAGCAGTACCAGATTGGGATACAAATCAGCTCAAGCTATCACCTAAAGGCGGGCAACTCATTGTTCCAATTGCACCAAGCAAGGAGGAATGGAAAGGAACCAATCAGCTAACCAAACCACAAAGTAATCAATCTTCTCCATCCTATCGACAAGCAAATGCTACAGGTAGCATGCAAGGAGTCAGGAAAATTTGGGTACAGAAAGCACAGCTTAAGGACAAACCAATTCAAATTTGGGTGCCCAAAACATCATCGACATAACCAAAGACGGTTCCGAGGGTCAAAAGATAGAGATGCAATTCTCTGAGAGGGAACCTAACACAAAATGGATTTGGAAGAAAAAGGAGCACTTACCCTCCCCACAAACTGCTAAACCAATCAAGAAATGGAGAGTTAAGTCTTAGAAACCTCAACCACACCATTCTGACCGAGACAAACAAAGATATCAATGGCGAGTAAAAGCTCGACAATAGTCATTGTTGGTAACAAAAGCTCAGGAAATGAGAATGCTAAAGCATCCTGATGGTACAATCAAGCAAAGAGCACATAAGCTACAAGATTTACTCTTTGGAAGACAGCAACAGCAAGCCTCGACATCAGAAACCCTTGAGTTAATCACTCAAGACCCACCTATTGCACATCATAATGGTTTGAACTGCATTGATTTTCAAAGCATGGTAGAGCCAACCACGGCTATGCAAAGACATGATTGTTCAACCCATGCACACGGTCGTCCCGGAGTACGCCATCTAGGAGGGGTGGAAGAGTACTAAGTAATTAAGGGCAATGTTTGAAGAGGGAGGAAAAAGTTTGATATTAACGTGTGATTTGTTTGCAAAATTACCTGATAATTTCCTTTTATATCATCAACAGGGAAAATTTAACGGATAATATCTCCCCAATGATTGTAAATAGTGTATATACTATAAGAAAATCATCAAAAAATAGTCCTTTTTTGTTATTTTTCATCATTTTTCTTGATATTGAGACTTAAAAATAAAGAAATCCAACAAAAAAAAATAAAGCTATGTTTTCAATGGATTTTCTTAATTATTGGATTTTCACTTCGCTTTTGTAGCGCATTTTTTTATTTTCTTTGATTTTTCAATAAACATGTCAGAATTAACTATAAATAGCAACGGAGTTCATATGGAAAAACGGAAGACATGGTAATGATCAGAAAGACAAGGTGGACAAGCATAAAAAATTTCAATCAAATCGACAGATGGAAGCGAGAAGCCTAAATTAGGCGGCCAGACCTACTTTTGCAGATGCAAAATGAGATACAGAAATCCAATTGGGGAAAATGGTTTGGGAAGTCCGGGTATAGATATCCCAGGTAGGCTAAAAACACCTCATTTCCACTTGTTGCCTTTGAAGAGAGAGATTTTCGACCTCTCACATGTTTTCAGTGCCGTCTCACACAAGACATGAGAGGTAAGTTCTTTACTCATCAATGATCCAATTTGTACGGCCAGTAGCTAATCTAAACGCCTAGAAAAAAACCTAGAATTCGAGCAATGCACAAAGACCTACGACCAAAAATCGACCATAGCGGCCTGTCAGCTCAACCAAATCGGATGAGATTTGAATTGTAGCATGCTCCAACATATTAGAACACTTCTATAGCAATAGTTGACCATTCGACAAAGGTCGAGGGGGTCCCAAGTAGAAAAGCTAGGTTTTTGGCAGGTGTCAGAATTGGGTTCTCACTCCACAGACAGCTTACCTACGAGGTCTATACACAATGTATATGATTGGTTTCAAGAAATCAATCAAGCAAAGCCCTCGAAAAGCAAAAAAAGGCTCAAAGGCTACAAAGCGTCAAATTTGACATACGGGGTCAAACTGACTCCAAATGGGCCAAAATTGAATGAGTTGCTTCATACTATATTGCGGACAAGTCCATATCCTTGACTAACCAACTCAAAGGGCAGTGTAGTCATAAAAATCAGAGATTTCAGAGTCGACAAAGCACAAAGTGATGCCGGCAAGACCAAAGTTTACCAAATTCAATTTAGGACTTGTTTTAGGTGTATAAGTGTTTAGGTCAAAAAATTTAAGTTTTGCAAGAAAAATGTGGCTACTGTAAATAATCGTGATTATTTACTTTTGCACTATTTTTTCTTGAAAGTTGCATCATCACATCACCTATCACTTGTACACACCTAATACATGCCAAAATTCAAGTATGAGCCAAAATGATCACATATAACTTGGAAAATTGCCAAAAAAACGCAAAAAAGTCTTTGCAAGCCAAAAATTATGTGTTATGAGCCACATTTCTTGATCCAAATCACCTCATATCACATGTACAAGGTCTATACAATGCCTAGAACCAAGTTGTACCAAAAAATGTCCATTTTGGTAGAAAAGTTAATAATCACGATTATTTACTTTTTGGCCAAAATGGGAGAAATTTGTAATTTTGCCATCATACATCCAAAGTACATGTTGTGCTAAGCCCACTATCCAAGTTTGAACAAATTTGGAGCTCAGAATCTCAAAATCTCTTTACATCTATTGTTTCAAAGACCTAAAGCCTAAATTTGGCACCATTTTCATCCTATGCATCCAAATGAGCCCATATCTCACTCAGAGTATCTATTTGGTATATACTTCAAGCCTGTAATGTCAAATTTACAAAAAGTTAAAAAAATTACTTAGCTGTAAATAATCATAATTATTTACTTTTGTTGCAAATTTTTATTATAATTTTGTTCCTTACATGTTTTTATGCATCTATGCATGTTCAAAAATTGATTTGAAGCAAATTGGACTCAAATTGTCAGTATTTCAGCCTGAAGGGCATTTCAGAGAAAGTCTGCCAAATTTACTAACTTCGACACTCTATTCACTCAACAGGAGCCATGCAAGCAACAGAGAAGTCCAAGAAGAAGCTCAACCAAAAATAAAAGTTGCAAGAGCTACCAGCATACCAACTGGACCCCGACTCAGTCAAAACCGCCAAAGCAACCTATCTTTCAAGAGAACAGTTTGAAGGGGATTTCCATTCAACGAGCAAAAGAAATTGAGTGAAGCGAGTTTTCGAGCAAATATGAGCAACACCCTTGACAAATTGATGCCAGAGCAAGGTATATTGAAGAAAATAATCATGTTAAACTGGATTCAACCAGCATCTCAACACAAAATTAACACAAAACAACGGAAGCATCAAAATTCCAAACATCTTTACATGTTGCGGCCCTAACAAAATCCCAAGTCACAGAAGTCTATGCAAAGTGGTTAATTATGGATGCATCAAATACACGAGAACGAGAGAGAGAGAGAGAGAGAGAGAGAGAGAGAGAGAGAGAGAGAGAGAAGTTGTTTATGTATGTGTTTTTGTCTTCTTTGCAAGGGTGAGACATTGTGCAAGGGGGGCCGGGGTCGGAAGAAGAAAAGGGAATTCTCTATCGTGGGTTGGCATGAAATTGTGTTGTTGCCGTGATATGGTGTGAACCCTTTTTCCTACATGGCTTGCAATTATTGGTTGCTTTTCAATACTCTTCTTCTTCCACCACCTACTATGAACCCACCCTAAGGCTATACCTCTGGAATCAATCGTATACGTCGCCTTCTTGCCTAAGCCTTTGCATTTTCACTCACTCACTATCTCTCTCTTCTCTAATTCTTCTTTTTCAATCTATGATGCTATCATCCCAGCAATAACGTCCTACAATGATCTTAACACACCTGTGAGAGGAGTGATGTCACCATGCCTTTCTACAAATAATATTCCCTTGCTATCACAACATGCCCTGCAATGAGCTTGCCAAGCCTTTTGTGGATTCTCTATTGTGGTGAGGTAACCCAATTTCAAGGTCGGTGGCCCCATGACTGTTCAAACCATGCATTGCTCTTCCATTAAGGTGCAAACCCTTCTTGCATGTAGATTTCCCGACCCTTCTCAACATGCCATGTTGTAGACAACGATGTTGATGGTGATGCAACCATCACCCAGGTCTTCCTTGGGAACTTGCCTGTTGCAAAACCTACTGTGGACGTTCAACCCACACATACCCTACCCCATTTAGGTGCTACCCACTTAGCATGTCATGCTCTTGCTACTCCCAATCTTGCTATTGGTGAAGCAGCCTACTTGCCTCCAAGATCTCAGATGTATGAGACATACCTCAACTGAAGAGATGCTCTTGATGCATGGTTGAGAAAACTATTCTTCAAGGTTAGGTATTGCAATCATATACAAAGCATTAGGAGGTCCCTTTATTCTACAAGCAGGACAACATAACTATAAGGCTATGTGGAGCTCTAGGCCCTTATTACCACCCACCGTACCTTATAAATGGACTGGCTATGGGGTCTCACTTCGTCTTCTTCCCCACTAGCTTTCTCTCCGCGCTTTTTTTTGTCACCCTCGACGCCATAGCCAGTATAATATTGCAATGGCTAGAAAACTACGAAGCGATGGAGATTGATGACGATGAAGAGAAACTCAACAGCAAGGGGGCGGCTATGGCGAGGCCTGTGCAGGTTGTCATAAGGGTTTGTATGCGGGCTATTTGAAACTCAATGGTGCTCCTCGAACTCCTGCTGCTACCACTTCTTCCTCTACATGGCGTAAAATTATGTGCACGTTTCAATAGCAACCAGTAATTTTTGTTTGCAGACATATGCACAGCATGGAATCAGCACTAATCACAACAAAATAAAACTATCTGGTAGCACACATAATCCGCAATTCAGCATACTCAGCGACGAGGAGGGAGCCTGGAATGCAGCTGAGGTTGCATATAAAGCATACCTCCATGTTCACAAAGTTGCTTGAACAACTTCTCGGCAGCATGGACTCGCTCCAGATTACCGTACAAAGACATCATTCTAGGTGAACTTGATCGCTCAAAACACATCCTTGTAGAGCCTCTCTGCTCCATCCAGTAACCTCTACTAACCATATGAAGATAATAGATATTCACAAGTGCTGGACTCAGGTAAGTAGCCCTTATTTCTCATTCTATCGTACACTTCCAATGCATGCTTGGCCCTTTGATTGCTGCAGTAGATTGCAATCATATTTTGAAGATGGAAATGTCCAGCATTGCTCCTTCTTCATATACTCAGCCTTGAGGCGGCCCGAGCAAGGCAGCCTGCTGATAACCCTCCCGAAAAGGACAGAATGACTATCAAGGGCAGACGCACCGGCAGTGATCATCAATGCATCATGACGGACGTCTGCTGCTTCATTTCGCTGCGACAGTCAGAAGCCATTATGCATGTAGCAGTCACTTAACCTACAGAGGTTCAATGTCGCTCCATCCCCGCTGTCCTTGAGGGACATAGTGTTGCCATCGCTTTCCTCCACCTTCCTCGCTATTGCCAAGATATTGATAGACCCGCTTCGAGACACCAATTTTGAGTGCTTTAGCTCTCCTAAAGAAGCCGTTGCGAATGCCCCACAAAACCCGCATGCTCATAGACCATAATCAAGTCCTCAGTGACGAGGAGGGAGCCTGGAATGCAGCTGAGGTTGTCCACACTCAATCCTCCTCCATCTGCATTGTCGACAATCAGCATCTCCTTTTTTATCACGGCTTCTCGTTGCAGGAGCTGCTGTTGCTCGTCATGCAGCTTGTTTCGCCTATTACACGTCATGCAGCTTGTTTTGCTTATAACAAGGAAGGGCCTTTGTGAACCTGTCGAAACCAGTCCGCGCCGGCGGGACTGGTTTGAGCAGGTTTCACCTCACGATTCATATTTGACGCTATACAAAATAGTTTTTGTGATTTTTTTAAAAAAATCAGCTCGAGCTAGCTATAAAAATCTAATTAATCTCCAGCTGGGTACCCCTATTAGCTCCTCAAGTAGCTTGTTATGCTTATAATAAGAAAAGGGACTTTGAAGCCTTTGTGAACTTCTTGAAACCAACCCTCACCGGCGCATTCAACACGATGTAGAATCTTCTTAATCGGCGATATACAAAGAAGTTTTTGTTTTTGTTTTTAATCAACTCGAGCTAGGTATAGAAAGCTAAATAATCTCCAGCTGGGTATCCCTACTAGATCGTCGTTTATTATATTTGTTTTTCCACTAGATTCATTGGAATCACATCCCTCCCCTTAAGTGGAAACCACTCCGCCACTCTATACAAGGGTTACAACACATTCAAATTCATACCTTCAACTTGTGTAACCATTTCAACACTCTCATAACCACGTGTCCCAACACATTGAGCTGTGAGAATAGGTGATACATAAAGTGCAACAAAAAAGCTCTACGAGCTCAACTGCAAGTTGCACAGCTACATCACTCACACTACATCTCTCCCCGTGGGTGGCTAGAGTTTGTGCACCCCTTGCTACTCTTTTCCTACTTAGTGCAACATTTCAAACTCACCTTGCTACATCTTACTTGATTCACATTTTTTTCAATAAACTCCAGCTTTAAAGTAGGAATAGAGTTGACCACATCCTAAGGCAACTACGCATCATGGAGTTGCAAATTTGTACATGTAAGATGCAAATTTTGTACATGTAAGGAGCCTAAGGAGGTGCAAGAAGCCTTACATCATAGAGTTACAAACACCGAGCTTCTTGACCACACCCTAAGACACTTATTATGTCTCTTTTCCCTTATCACATTAAAAAATGTCTCTAATTCACAAATAGCTTAATTGAGAGACTCGCTCGTTTTTTTCATCGCTCGGAGAAACTCGCTCGCCATCTTGTAAGACCCCAGCTTGAAGAGCATAACACCAGAGTGTTCACCGGCAGATTCAAGAGCAAGGAAGGACATCAGGTAGAGCTGCAACTTCTACCAAAGGAAGTTTATGATGCCGTTGCAAAGCCCGAGACCAAAGAAGTAAACCAAAGGCTAGGACTCGGAGATTTCTATGAACAAGAGCCATGTGGAGTGGACTTCCAAAAGGCTTATGAGCTTTTGTCCATGATCAAAGAAGATAGAACCACTCAGATCTGTGACCACAAGGGAATAAGGTTGAAGTAGTGATTACCAAGGAGATAGTGGCAGAAGTACTCAGACTACCAACAAAAGGAATGACAATGAGGGAAAGAGACGGCAGGTACTTTCACCAAGGAAACCGCCGTTGCGACATTTGCCGACCTCATCCACAAATAGGTGGAAGAGCCCGCAAGGTTGTACCATCAAAATTTCCACTTCCTGCCAAAAGACCGACCGCCAAGTATACAACACCGAATCATGCGGCTGCCACAACCTTTACGCAAGTCCTCAAATCAACCACCAGGCAACCAATTGACCATGCACAATATGTTTTGCCCAGATTGAAGGGGACAAAGAAAGAAGGGAAAATCCCATACCTGGGAGCACCAGAGGTTTTGACTAGGACTACTTACCATGCCATCGGCATGGCTGACAACTTGCCGCCTGCCCTAGATCAGAACACTTGGATAGTGTCAGCACAACCTTCTCCTCGAGCTACAAGATCTTCCAAGAGATCATATAAGTCGGATAAAGAATCTGCTGAAAGATCACTAGAAAGACATAGTAGTGAAAGCTTGGATAATGAGGAAAAGAGAGCAGGAGGGAGGAAATGAAGAGAAAAGCCGTGGCAGCACACTAGGAGGAACTTGTACAAAAACAAGCCCACTTTGAAAGAGAAAAGCAATCTTACGAACATAGCCACCAAGCACAAGGCATGGACCCAGCAATGTGGGTACCCATTGAGCTGAAAGGACCAAGAAGAAGGCTGAAGATCCCACGAAATCCCTGGAAAAGATGTATTAATAAGCAGAAGCCTTGAAGCTGAAGGAAGCCCAAGAAGTGGCTAGAAAAGTGAAAGAGGCTGCAGAACAGCAAAAGCAAGCAGAGGAAACAATTGAACAAGGAGCAGCACAACACGATCAAGGTGAGGTGTCTCCTCGCCCTTCTTCACCCATTTCTGAAGAGCATGATCACCCCATGCCGAGTCCACCACCTTCACCAACAAGCAAAGCCACAGAAGCTGAATACACAAAAGAGGTAGAGCCTGAACAAAGAAAAGTAGTTGAACCAGCACAATAGGCAATTGAATCTACACAAGAGCAACACAAAGAGCAAGATCCAGAGCCCGAAAGGAGCGAGTCCTGAACAAGAGGACAACACACAGTTAGAACAACCAAGAGAACAGGAGGCCGAGGAAACACCCTCTACCTCAACACAGCAAGAGAAGACCGAGGCATCCACGAAGCCTCAGGATGACAAAACGGCAGAAGATCAACCACAGCCACAAGGGCAACAGCAACCAGCAGCCATGACACCTCCAAAGGATACACAAGAATCTGCAAAAACATCAAGTCAACTGGCACAAAACGAAGATTGGCAATCAAATGACGAAGTGATCCTGCAAGTTAATGAGTATGCTAAGCAAATGTAGGACATGATTGAATGACTTCGCTCAGCAGCACTTAGTCATAGCACAAGGGCCAAGGAATTAGAAATGGTGATTGATGCACTCCAAGGGGAGTTAGAAGACAGACTAAACGTTATCAACGATCTACAAAGGCAAGTGCAGGAGTTGAGAGCAGAAGCTGAACAACATCAGCTCGCAAGGGATAGACAGCAAAAGAGATGGAGGAGCTTGGTAAATTGCTTACAAAATTGTTAGATGCATGAAAAGCAAAGGATGAACAGCTGACAGAAGTCACAAATTAACTTCTAACAACAACCCTGTCAATTCAAAAGATTCACATTCAGTTAGATGTAGCCAATGCCTCCCTACAGTACTCAGAACAAAGAATAAATGATCATGCAATTATCCTGCGACAAATCAGAGAAAATTCTGTAGTGGCCTCGATCAAAGGCATAGACAAGGTCTACAAGGTATAAAGAGAAGAAGAATAAAGACCTCAAGCTAGAGCTTAAATTGGAGCAGTCTCAGTGCAGAGACCTGGCTTTGATGCGGGTTCAAAGAGAAGACGAGCTGCTGAAAAATGAGTCAACCAGCTATTGAGAGAGGGACGGCCAGAAACCCAAGAGGAGGCAGGCACTTCTGAGCAACCAGAGATAGAGATCCCCTCAGTTACTTTCACTGAGATGGAGACATAGCCAGCTGAAGAGCCAAGTGGCGAGGAGGAGTTTGAAGTACACATTACCAAAACAGACACAGTGCCAATAATCCAGCTCTAAAAGGCTGAGAAAGATGCACTAAAAGAAAAAATTACAAAGAGGTAGATGAGCAGTGGAAGGCAGCAATGGATTGGGAGCTGAGAGTTCTTCACTCCATCAACGTTACAAAACTCACTCCCAATCAAATCAATGTGAAATGGCACCAACAAGCCTTGCCCTATCCTCTAATTAAAGTGGAGTTGCTACAAGTTAAAGAAAGGCTTTACACCGACATGCAAGTTGAGGATGCAGATCAAGACCACCGAAAGTGGAGGCTGAGCTGGTTGAACAAGAATCCAAGGTACTTGATTCTGTTCACAAGAGCACCTGCGGCTCTGCAGAAGGATCCTACTTTCTGTCATGTACCAAGAGTAAGGACTTGGCAAGCACACGAGGCACTAGTAAAGAAGCGGCCAACTTGGCTGAATTACCCCAGATATCCTGCTCCAACAAATGGACTGCCGACGGAAGAGTACATGGTGAAAACCCTAACGGGCATCATGTCCTTCTTCAGAAGTCTACCAGATTTATAATGCGCAATGCTATACAAATCTACCACAAATGTTGCTCACCTGCATCGAAGTAGTCCATGAGCCAGAGCAAGCAGGCACCCCCGTGGATTTCATTCCTTGAGGGTAACAAAGGGTTGTGCTATGATCTCAGTGGGCAACCTTCCTAAGAAGTCCTCTATGGCTTCTACGCCAGATGCATGTTTTTACCTTCTCACAATATGTTGGCGTTTGAGGTAGCGTTCTACACAGGGTTCTTCACTTAAGGAACAAAAATATTTGGGCCAGTGATCAGCAACCTGACATCACACTTTGTAGGCTACTCAGCAGTGGAACTGAAAAACAAAGTCACCATGCAGTTCTTGCAAGTGCTAGATAGAGAGAGGAAGATCAGATTCCAAAAGGCACTCAATACGCTTAAAGACCACCTCGCAAGCCGTTAACCCAAAGACTACTTTAGCCCATAAAGCTCTGTCAAGGGATGACACGGGCGAGGAGGGGTGGAATGTTAGCAGCAAGCTAACACGGATACCACAAATACCATTTTTCAAAGCTGACCTCATTGTAAAACACTTATTATTTTTTATAAATCGGAAATATTGTAACTCCTATTTTTCGGATAAACCATGTAATTGATGAGCCGGAGCTACAAGCTTCTAGATTGTATTAGCCTGTCATTACCTATATTTAGTTAGAGCTCCCAAATTATTAGTTTTGACCACCAAAAACCTTGGCTAAGGTATAAAAGCCAATTTTTGTAAGTTATTTGCAAGTTTTGGATAATGAAATACACAGTGTGAGCTAACGGTGCTCACTTCTCTCCTTCTCGCGCTTCTACTCCCTACCCGGTTTCTTACATTGCAGTCGCATTTGTTGCATTGTGTAACATTTAATGGCCTAGTAACTTCTGTGTAGCGGAAATTAATATGAACATAGTGGGCATTTCATTAGAATAGATTCCTAATGAGAATTACAAGAGTGCTTGGGTGGAGAGAGCAACAAAAAGCATAACACCTAGTTAGATACCATGAACAATACTTTCAAAAGAGAGAGAAATTAAGCTATTGACAACAGTTGAGGACCGGATTTACATGGAGCCGGTCCCCCCTCCAAAAGGCTTTGTATTATGGTTTCTCCCATCAAGAGAGACATTGTACAATACAACTCTTTGTGTTCCTTCAAGACTAGCTAGTGCAATGAAGATAAAAGCTTCATGCACTAAGCAAAACACTTATCAAACACAACATCAATTCTCTCTGGTCTCAGACCCAAGACCTCACACACCTTCGAAGATGGTGAGAGCTACCGGGGTATGAGAGTAGATTGAGAGGAAGAAGGAGTATTCTTACGAGAAATATGTACATCTCCTCACATAATCACTCATATTATGTAATGGAATTAGCCTATTCAACTTGAGAATAGCGGAAATTAATGAGAATACTTTCAAGAAATAACTTTGTGAGCATAGCGGGTAGACATAATTGAAGATAGAAACATAATCATAGCAATTAGTTAACTTGGCATGAACAATACTTTTGCAAGAGAGAGAATTTAGAGAACATGACAACAGTTGAGGACCGGATTTATGTGGAGCCGGTCCCCCCTTCAATAGGCATTTGTATTATGATTTCTCCCATTAAGAGAGACTTGTTACAATACATTCTTTGTGTTCCTTGTGACCTAGGTGATGCAATGAAGATGGAAAGCTTCATGCATCACAATCATAGCATAACATGAACTTGAAGAAAGCTTTAATTGTCCCAAGCCTCAGTCCCAAGACCTCAAACACCTTCGAAGGTGGAGAGAGCTAGCAGGGAATGAGGGTAGGGAAGAGGAAGAAGAAACATTTCATAGGAGAAAGAACTAGTTCCTCACTTATCATACTCTTGTTGCTAGCATACATAATAGCATAGTAATGAAGAAGAAGGAGATGACAAGCTCAAGCATTGAAGCATGGCTCTTGGTTGGATTTGCACTCCATAGCCAAGAGTGTTGGTATAGGCTCTCAACCTCTACTTGCTTGGAGAGGGAGCTCTTGCACTTTGCATAGCACACAATGAGAGTGATTGTGAGTGTGTGTGGGTGAGTATACCCCTCAAGCAAGCCCCTAGCTAGCTTGGGTCGACCCCCCCTTGTAGCTCATGCTTGAAGCTCATTGGACCCTCCCAGGCCTAGCCAATCATGAGCAGGAGGCATTACAAGCAGTAGGGGTAGCCTTGAGACAAGTGTCCCCCTTTCCTTTTTGAGAGAGAGGGCTAGATAAATGCTAAAACAATTAGATAATTCATGTAATTTATCATTGGACCCCTTTGAAGCTTAGCCAATAGGCTTCAAGCAACACATGAAGGTAACATGGATAGGGGCCTGACATGTGTCCTTGCTGCCTCTTCAAGTTGGGGCTTCCCTTGTGTGTGTGTGTGTGTGTGTGTGTGTGAGTGGGTGTTCTCTCTCTAGCCCCTAGGAAAAGGGCTCGCCCCCCCTCTTGTAGGAATGCTTTTGACTTTAGGTGATCAAGCACCTTACTCACCAAGCATGACAAAGCACTTGAACTAGGGGGTGTTCCCACAAGCATCTCAGGCAAGCTTCTCAAGGCACCTCAAGTACCTTAATCATGCAGCAAGTCAAGCACCTCAAGCATGGAGCCAGTCAAGCACCTCAAGCATCTTAATCAAGCACCTCAATCATGACAAACACCTCAAGCACGACAAGCACCTCAAACAGGACAAGCACCTTGAGCTTGGGCCGGGTTCCCACCTCAAGCTCAGCCCTAGCTTACCTAAGGTCAAAGGACTTTTACACACATTTATTGGAGGTCTTCAATGAAGCTAACCCTAAGGTCTTATGCTCCATTGGTTAGCCTTGCTCTTTGATAGACCATCTCCCTTTTGGGCCCCTTTACCATTGGCCCCGTGTTGAGATAGATCTATAAGCACATATCTATATCTTAACACTTGTTCCCGTTTATTCTCCCACATTAAGTGATCAATTTAATATGAGAAAATCATTTGGGTTGGTTAGATATTAGATTTTATGACATTACCTCTCTCTTGAAATCATAGTCGTCCTCGACTATGAGGTAGAAGAGATAAAATCTTAGTCATTAGTCAATCGTACTTAGCGGGTAAAGGATCCCTTTTTACCCTACGACATCTTTTCAAGATGGATGACTAATCCATTTGGTGCTTGGGAGACATAGCTTCCGCAAGCATGTCTGCTCGATCTTTAGTCCATTTCATTCTCCCAAAGTAGAGTGACAAATTCTACTTGGTGTTTGAGAGACGTCGTCATCACAAACATGATTCTAAGCATGCATACTAGTTAAATTTGTGCACAATTAAAAAGAGGACTAGTCATATAAGACAAAAACATGAGTCATTTAAAAGAAATTTGTACATTTGCATACTCTAATGTAGCATAGTAAGCATTGACAAGGTTCACACTATCCTTAAGTTGTACTCCTTGCATCCATTTAGCATCTTCAAAAGGATAATTTTTGAACTTAATAAGATACCGTCGGATTATCTTACCATGTCGTAGTACCTTGTCTTCATGCCGAAGGACAGCTTCAGGTTGTAGCACCTCTTCTTGGTCTTCGACTTCGGGAGGGTCTTCAATAATTGGTTCAATTGGTGGCTCTCCTTTGTATGGCTTAAGTAAGCTTACATGAAAGGCATTGTGTATAAGCCAATGGTTGGGCAACTTGAGTTGATAAGCCGTCTCATTGATAGGCTTCAAGATTTGGAAAGGACCATAGTATCTTTTTGCTAGTTTAGCATAATACTTTTGATGGCCCGTAGGATTTTTGCCCGTCGTTTGCCTTAATCGAGCCTTAGGAAACTTGAGTAAGACCCAATCATTTTCTTTGAACATTAAGGCTCTTCTGTGCTTATCAACAGCAGCTTTTTGCCTTTGTTGAGAGATGGCTATAGCCTCCCTAATCTTTTGAAAATATTCTTGTAGGTCACGGCTATACTCATCGGCGGCGAAGATCTTCCCATGTACTTTCAGTAGCAAGGGACTTTTAGGTTTTCTCTCTATGATCTCGAAAGGTGCTTTCCCCGTAGAAGTATGTACAGTATTATTGTAGGCATACTCTACTAGCGATAAATACTTTTCCCATTGTGAGCGTTGATCTACTTCGGTAACATAAGTTTTGAGTAGATCGAGTATCGTAAGATTGGCTATCTCACTTTGGCCATCTGTTTGTGGGTGATAGGCCGAAGAGAAATTCAATCTTGTTCCTAGATTTTCAAAGAGACCTTTCCAGAAATTACTGGTCATTCTAGGATCTCTATCTGACACGATGGATGTGGGTAATCCATGGTGCTTGAAAATCTGAGATATGAAGACAGTTGCCATTTGATGTGCCTTAATAGTCTTTTTGACAGGAATAAAATATGCTTGCTTGCTAAACCTGTCGACTATTGTCCATATTCCTGTATTCCCATGGATAGACTTGGGCAATCCAAAGATGAAATCCATGGATATACTCTCCCATGGTGAATTTGGAATAGGCAATGTCTGGAGTAATCCAGGTGGTATCCCTCTATCATACTTGGTATTTTGGCATACTACACATTTTTATACATACTCTTGTATGTCCACTTTCATGGTAGGCCAATAGAAGTACGTCTCTACTCCTCGGAGAGTAGGTTGAATACCTCTATGCCCCGCATATGGAGAAGCATGTGATTCATACATAACCTTCTCACGAAGGGAATGAGTAACGCATAGCCTATTTCCGTGGAGAAGATAACCATCCTGCAAGGTGAATGGTTCCTCTTTCTTCCCCAAAGCAAGGGCTGACATTATGTCTCTAAAGTCAGGGTCAGTAGCATACTCATCTATCATAGAGGATAGATCATTGTGAGTAGCTATAGACACCGCATTAACTTTTGGTCATCGTGAAAGTGCATCGGCAACTTGATTGTGCTTACCAGCTATGTGAGCAATATGGAAATTAAATTGCGAAAGAAAATTTGCCCACCTCATTTGTTTGTCGGAAAGCTTGGTTTGCGTCATGAAATACTTGAGACTTTGGTGGTCGATTCGTAGGATAAATGGAGTCCCCAATAGGTAGTGCTTCCATGTGTCTAGGGCATGTAGAACAGCTAAAAGCTCTTTCTCATAAATTCCCAAGACTCGTTCATCACCATTGAGCCTTCGGCTCTCATATGCTATGGCATGCCCTTCTTGAAGCAAAACCGCTCCAAGGCAATCACCACAAGCATCACATTGGACCTCAAATGGCTTTGAGAGATCCTGAAGCACGAGGACTGGTTGGGAAGTAAGCTTCTCTTTGAGTTTTTCAAAAGCATTTTGCTCCTTAGCAGTCCATAAAAACTTAACGTTCTTCTTAGTTAAGTCGTGTAGTGGTCCTGCTACTTGAGAGAATTTTGCTATGAAGCGTCTATAGTATGCACACATACCAATAAAGCTTCTTAGCTCATGTAGATTTCTTGGGTTAGGCCATGCTTTTATTACTTCTAACTTTGATGGATCCATTTGGATACCATCTTTAGAGATAATATGACCTAAGTATTGAATCTCTTGAAGGAAGAATTCGCTTTTCTTTTGGTTGAGATAAAGCTTGTTCTCCCTCAATGCTTGAAAAATCACTTGGAGATGCTGCTTATGTTCCTCCAAAGACTTGGAGTAGATGATGATATCATCAAAGAACACTCCAGTGAATTTTCGATATGGTCTAAAAATTTTCTCCAACAAACGATTGAACGTAGTTGGTGCATTAGTCAAGCCAAAAGGCATGACTAGATATTCATAAACACCAAACGTTGTGCGAAACGCGGTCTTTAAGATATCTTCATCCACTATCCTTATTTGATGATAGCCTCTCTTAAGGTCAATCCTACTGAAGTAGGTAAAGCCTTGTAGCTTATCAAACAGATCTTCTACCCGAGGTACGCGAAATCTGTTTTTGATAGTGATATGGTTTAGTGCTCGATAGTCCACACACATACGGTATGTACCATATTTCTTTTGCACTAAAAGGACTGGAGAACAAAAGGGAGATGAACTAGGCCTCACCATCCCTTTGTCTACCAGCTCTTGTACTTGCCTCATGATCTCCTCTTGTTGAGCTTGTGAGACTCGATAAGGAGGCTTGTTAGGTGGTGAGCTTCCAGGAAGGCGCTCAATACGATGGTCATCATCCCCTCATTTTGGAGGTAAGTCCATAGGGATATCATCGATGAACACATCTTGGAATCCTTTTAGAAAATCAGACAAGTCTAACTCTTCTTGATTCCTATCGTTTACATTTGATGAAACATTAGTATCTTTTGGAGACTCTTTGACAAAAATCATGTACGGAGAAACTGAGCTCTTCATTGACTTATCAAAAGAAAGAGGATTTACAAGTGGAATAGTGCGACCACGCTCACTAGCATCTATATACATGTTCTTTCCCCTGTAAGTGAAGTAAATTCTCCTTTCAGGGAACTTCATGTTGGCAGCCATGCAATCAAACCATGGTGCCCCTAGGATAACATCCTGATGTTGGAGAGGAGAGATGAAGAAGTCTTCTTTGTCGACATAGCTTTGGACATGAAGCCTCAACTTCCCAATCAAGGGAGTAACGGAGGCTTGTTGTCCCTTGAAAGCTGCATCAGCAACTACTATATCTCCCATCTCAAAAGCTTGAATGCCCAACTTGGTGGCCAACTCTATTGATATGAAGTTAAGAGTAGAGCCAGGGTCAAACAAGATGAAGGCATCATGCTCTCTTACCTTTCCCCAATCATAGGAGAGTGATGATCCTTTGCAATGAGCATCCTCTTTTGGAGCTTCGATGGTGGAAGCTCTAGGAGTCTCATTGCGAGTATTCTTCTTGGGGCAAGAACGATAGCCATGTCCTTGCTCTCCACACTTGAAACACTTATGGTCCTTGCGAAAAGCTTCAAGCTCTTCAGGAGAGAGTTTTTTTTTACCTTTGTAAACTCCCTTCTCCTTGGACCGATTGTTGTTCTTGTTGTTGTTGTTAAAAGTGCCTTGGGAATTATTTTGAGCATTGGATTTCCCCTTTGCATCATTTTTATCTTTGTTTTCCATGGGCTTGACATTACGTCTAGCCCCTTGATGGAAATTGATGCGTGAAGGAACCATGGTGTGGTGGATTACTTCGGTAATAATACCGGGCCGTTGAGAGTTGATGTATTCGGCCATCTCTTCAGGTAATCCCGCACAGAATTGTTGTCTTTGCTCGGCAAAGTCTATCTTTTGAAAGACAGTAGCTTTGAGATGTAAATCCCAAAACTTGTCTACATACTTGCTGATAGACTCATGAGAGAGAAGCTTCAAGCCGCGCCATTCGGTAAGAACTTTATCTTTAGTATCGCTTGGCAGAAATTGCTTCATGATGGAAATTCGTAGAGTTTTCCATGTCTTTGGGGCTTCTCCATTGCCACGAAGGCTAGCCCACCATTGACGAGCTGATTTTTGGAAGTGCATAGCTACATGACGTAGCTTGGAGGACTCTGTGAAGCCCTCGTCCCCAAAGGCCGCGTCAAATTGCTGGATGAAGGCCAAGACTTTGTCGGTAGCACCAAAGGTGCCATCGTAGGTGAGAAAAGAGATACTCTTTCCTCCCTCCTTGAACTTCTTTAGTTTTTGTGACCTTCGCCATACAGGAAATGATTTGCGATGTCCTCCCCTCTTGTATTCTCTAGGAGAATAGCCATAACTTTCATCGGAAGAGGAGGAAGGTGAAGAAGAAGGAGAAGAGGGTGACCTCTTCCTAGCCCTTTTCTTCCTTTGTTTCCTCTCTTGCCTTTCAGAGTGATGAGGAGAAGGACTATGGGTTGCTCTTTTCCTCTTGGGAGGAGTAGGCGATCGTCTAGACCGCCTTCTTCGTGGAGCAACATCTTCAGAAGAACTTAGACTTTCATTGCTTTCTTTCTCTTTGGATTCCTCCTCTCGAATGGGAGAGAGTCTTCTTTTGGGGGTCTCTTCAAGAGGCCTCCTAAGCTCTCTCTCCTCTTGGAGAGAAAGGGAAATTCCATAGGCACGAAGTTGTTGAGTAACTTCGGCTTGCAAGGTAGGGTTGCCCATAGCTTGTTGCAACCTAGTCACAAGATAATTCACAAACATGGGAGCATCATCATTAGCACCTTCATGTGCAAAATCAAAGCTATCAATGTTCATTCTACTTTCTTGATTATTGTCAGCCATGTTAACAAAATTTTATGTATGTACTTAGTGTATGCTTTGGCAATTCAAAACCTTAGTTGCCACTCCTCTTAGCCTTTGAAAATTGGCTCTTAAGTATCTACACCCACGGCTCAAAGTGGTTAATTATAGAGAGTAGAGGAGTAGGTCTAACATAGCAGAGTTGCCAAGGGCTAGCTCCTTTCGGACTTCTTATGGCTCAATAATGGTAAAGCCGTAGGCAAGTCTAAAAAGACTCCATTATTAAGTCCAAAGCTCCCGAGGTGTGCACCATCCCCCACATAGTGGGCTTAACAAAACCGATATTAGATCCCAGTCCCTTGCTACTTAAGGTACATGGGAAGATCTTCGTTGCAGATGAGTATAGCCGAGACCTACAAGAATCTTTCTAAAAGATTAAGGATGCTATCTCTATCTCACAGCAAAGGCAAAAGGCTGCTGCTGACAAGCACAGAAGAGCCCAAGCCTTTAAAGAAAACGATTGGGTCTCGTTAAAGTTTCCCAAGGCTCGATTAAGGCACACGACGGGCAAAAATCCTACGGGCCACCAAAAGTACTATGCTAAACTAGCAAAAAGGTACTATGGTCCCTTCCAGATTCTTAGGCCAATCAATGAGATGGCCTATCAACTTAAGTTGCCCAATCATTGGCTCATACACAATGCTTTTCATGTGAGCCTATTAAAGCCTTACAAAGGAGAGCCACCTCAAGAACCAACTATTGAAGACCCACCGGAGATCGAGGACCAAGAGGAGGTGCTGCAGCCCGAGTCCATTCTCCGACATGAAGACAAGGTATTAAGAGGCGGTAAGACTATCCGACGATATCTTATTAAGTTTAAGAATTATCCTTTCGAAGATGCTAGATGGATGCAAGGCATACAATTAAAGGATAACCTAAACCTTGTCAATGCTTACAATGCTTCCCAAGAGTAAGCAAATGTACAAAATGTTAAAAATGAACAAAATTTTTGTCTTATAAGACTCTCTTTTTCTTTATTTGTGCACAAAAATGAAGTAGTATGCATGCTTAGATCAAGTTCGCGGAGACGACGTCTCCCAAACACCAAGTAGAGCTTGTCACTCTACTATGGAAGACTGATAGGACTAATGTGCAGACATACTTGCGGCAGCCTCAGGCTCTCAAGCGCCAAATGGACTAGTCATCCATTATGGAATGATGTCGTAGGGTAACATAGGGATCCTCTACCCGCTAAGAAAAGGACTCATGAATATGCTTTATCTTCTCTCCACCATAGTCGAGGACGACTATGATTTCAAGAGAGAGGTAATGTCATAATAATCAATATCTAATTCTCCTAAATGATTTTCTCATATTAAACTGATCATTTAATGTGGGGAAGTGCCAAGGGAGAAAAAGCTAGAATATTGGTTAAGCCAGCAGACCGGCCACAGTAGGGATCCAAAGGAGGGAAAATAGGGATCCAAAGGGGGGGCCATCTGCAAAAGAGCCATGTGCAACAATGGGCTAAAAAGACCCTAAGGTTCAGCCCATTAAGACTTCCAAAATGCTAAGGTTCCAAAATTCAAAGGTTGTGTCCAAAGGTCAACCCTAGGGAAAATTGGATGCTTTATGTGTGCCCTAAAAGTCTTTGCACATCCCTACATGGGAGGGGGCGAGCCCCAAAGGTAGGGGATGAGAGAGAAAGCCACACACACACACACACACACAGGCTCCCTTTACACAAAGGGAATGAGGGACACATGTCAGCTCCCTAGGCCAGATGCCCACAAGGTGTGCCCAATTCCTATTGGAAGACCCTTGAAGTGGACCAATGAGAATTAAGCTAGAGTAAATGTAGTTTAATTAATTTAAAAACATTTAATAAAAGAAACCAATGAGAATTAAGTCTCCTAGAAGACTATTGGGCAGTCTCCCAAAGGGTCCAATGAGCATTCAGAAGCCCCATGGCTTGCCTGATTTCTATTGGCCAGGAGACAAAGGGGTCCAATGAGAGTTTAGTTTAATTATTTAATTACCTAAAGCTCTCACAAAAGGGGAAAGGGGGACACATGTCAGAAGGCTATCACTTATGCTGCTTAATACCTATTGGCTTGACTTGGGGAGGTCCAATGAGGCAAAAGCCAGACCAAATTAGCAGCTAGGGCTCGCCCAAGAGAGAGAGGGGGCTGATTTTTGCTTGGCATTGACACACACACACTCACACTTGACCATGTGTGAAGGAAGAATACTCTATCTCCTCCCAAGCTTTAATGGAGAGCTCATCACCTACTCCAAGCTTGTGAGATAGAAGCCTACATCAACACTCTCTTGGCATGTGGATGCAAATCCAACCAAGAGCCAAGCTTCAATGCATGCTCATCTCCTCTACCAAGCTAATTACTAAGCTAAGCTATGCTAATATGAGTGATTATGTGAGGAGATGTACATCTTTCTCGTAAGATACTCCTTCTTCCTCTCAATCTACTCTCATACCCTGCTAGCTCTCACCATCTTCGAAGGTGTGTGAGGTCTTGGGTCTGAGAACGGGGATAATTCCAGTTGTGTTTGATTAAGTGTTTTGCTTGGTGTATGAAGCTTCCATCTTCATTGCACTAGCTAGTTTTGAAGGAACACAAAGAATTGTATTGTACAATGTCTCTCTTGATGGGAGAAACCATAATACAAAGCCTTTTGGAGGGGGGACCGGCTCCATGCTAATCCGGTCCTCAACTGTTGTCAATAGCTTAATTTCTCTCTCTTTTGAAAGTATTGTCGATGCTATCTAACTAGGCGTTATGCTTTTTGTTGCTCTCTCTCTCTCCACCCAAGCACTCTTGTAATTCTCATTAGGAATCTATTCTAATGAAATGCCTACTATGTTCATGCTAATTTCCGCTACACATAAGTTATCAGGCCATTAAATGTTACAAACACCTCAAGCACGACAAGCACCTCAAGCAAGACAAGCACCTCGAGCTTGGGCCGGGTTCCCACCTCAAGCTCAGCCCTAGCTTACCTAAGGTCAAAGGACTTTTACACACATTTATTGGAGGTCTTCAATGAAGCTAACCCTAAGGTCTTATGCTCCATTGGTTAGCCTTGCTCTTTGATAGACCATCTCCCTTTTGGGCCCCTTTACCATTGGCCCCGTGTTGAGATAGATCTATAAGCACATATCTATATCTTAACACTTGTTCCCGTTTATTCTCCCACATTAAGTGATCAATTTAATATGAGAAAATCATTTGGGTTGGTTAGATATTAGATTTTATGACATATTAGAATAGCTTAGCTTAGTAATTAGCATGGTAGAGGAGATGAGCATGCATTGAAGCTTGGCTCTTGGTTGGATTTGCATCACAAAGCCAAGAGTTGTTTGTGTAGGCCTCCCTTCTCACAAGCTTGGAATAGGTGGTAAGCTTTCCATTAAAGCTTGAGAAGAAGAGAGAGTATTCTTTACTTCACACATTAGATTTTGTGAGTGTGTGTGTGTGTGTGTGATAATGCCTTGCAAAAATCAGCCCCCCTCTCTCTCTTGGTCGACCCCTCTTGCTATTTGCTCATGCTACAGTCTCATTGGACCTCCCTAGGGTTAGCCAATGATAATTAATCAGTATAAGTGATAGCCTTCTGACATGTGTCCCCCTTTCCCCTTTTGTGAGAGCTTTATGTAATTAATAAATGCAACTAAACTCTCATTGTACCCCTTTCCCTCGTGGCTAATAGGAATCAGGCAAGCCATTGGGTTGTTGAATGCTGATTGGACCCCTTGGGAGAGTGTTCAATAGTCTTCTAGAGAGCTTAATTCTCATGGGTTATTTTATTAAGTGTTTTTAAATTGATTAGACTAGATTTACTCTAGCCTAATTCTCATTGGTCCACCTCCAAGGCCATCCAATAGGAATTGGGTACACCTTGTGGGCATCTGGGCTAGGGAACTGACATGTGGCCCTCATTCCCTTTGTGTAAAGGGATCTTGTGTGTGTGTGTGTGTGTGTGTGTGTGTGTGTGTGTGTGTGTGTGTGTGTGTGTGTGTGTCTGAGAGAGAGAGTTTCTCTCTCATCCCCTACTCCCAAGGCTCGCCCCCTCCTATGTAGGGATTGATAAGGACTTTTGGGACACACACAAAGCATCCAATTCCCCCCATGCTTGACCTTTGGACACAACCTTTGAATTTTGGAACCTTAGCATTTTGGAAGTCTTAATGGGCTTAACCTTAGGGTCTTTTAAGCCCATTGTTGCACATGGCTCTTTTGCAGATGGCCCCCCCTTTAGATCCCTATTTTCTCTCCTTTGGATCCCTACTGTGGCCGGTCTGCTAGCTTAACCAATATTCTAGCTTTTTCTCCCCTCACACTTCCCCATATTAAATGATCAGTTTAACATGAGAAAATCATTTAGGAGAATTAGATATTGATTATTATGACATTACCTCTCTCTTGAAATCAAAGTCGTCCTCGACTATGGGGTAGAGAAGATAAAGCATATTCATTAGTCCTTTTCTTAGCGGGTACAGGATCCATATGTTACCCTACGACATCATTCCACAATGGATGACTAGTCCATTTGGCGCTTGAGAGCCTGGGGCTGTCGCCAGCATGTCTGCACATTAGTCCTATCAATCTTCCTTAGTAGAGTGATAAGCTCTACTTGGTGTTTGGGAGACGTCGTCTCCACAAACTTGATCTAAGCATGCATACTACTTCATTTTTGTGCACAATAAAGAAAAAGAGAGTTTTATAAGACAGAAACTTTGTTCATTTTTAACATTTTGTACATTTTCTTACTCTTGGGAAGCATTGTAAGCATTGACAAGGTTTAGGTTATCCTTTAATTGTATGCCTTGCATCCATCTAGCATATTCAAAAGGATAATTCTTAAACTTAATAAGATATTGTCAGGTAGTCTTACCGCCTCTTAGTACCTTGTCTTCATGTCGGAGAATGGACTCAGGCTGCAGCACCTCTTCTTGGTCCTCGATCTCCGGTGGGTCTTCAATAGTTGGTTCTTGAGGTGGCTCTCCTTTGTAAGGCTTTAATAGGCTCACATGGAAAGCATTGTGTATGAGCCAATGATTGGGCAACTTGAGTTGATAGTCCATCTCATTGATTGGCCTAAAAATCTGGAAGGGACCATAGTACCTTTTTGCTAGTTTAGCATAGTACTTTTGGTGTCCCGTAGGATTCTTGCCCATTGTGTGCCTTAATCGAGCCTTGGGAAATTTTAATAAGACCCAATCATTTTCTTTAAAGGCTTGGGCTCTTATGTGCTTGTCAACAGCAACCTTTTGCCTTTGTTATGAGATAGAGATAGCATCCTTAATCTTTTGAAAAGATTCTTGTAGGTCTCGACTATACTCATCTGTAGCAAAGATCTTCCCATGTACCTTAAGTAGCAAGGGACTTTTTGATCTTCCCTCAATTACCTCGAAAGGTGCTTTTCCTGTGGAAGTGGGTACAGTGTTATTGTATGCATACTCCACTAAGGGTAAGTACTTCTCCCATTGGGATCTTTGATCTACTTCCGTTACATAGGCTTTTAGTAGTTCGAGAATTGTTAGGTTAGCTATTTCACTTTGGCCATCCGTTGTGGATGATAGGCCAAAGAGAAGTTTAGCCTTGTCCCTAAATTCTCAAAGAGACCCTTCCAGAAATTACTGGTCATTCTAAGATCTCTATCCGACACTATGGACATTGGCAACCATGGTACTTGAAAATTTGTGAAATGAAGAGGGTTGCCATTTGATGGGCTTTGATAGTCTTTTTGACAGGTATAAAATGAGCTTGTTTACTGAACCTGTCTACTATCGTCCATATTCCCGTATTCCCATGGATAGACTTAGGCAATCCAAAGATAAAATCCATGGATATGCTCTCCCATGGTGAATTAGGGATTGGCAAGGGTTGAAGCAATCCAGGTTGCTTCCCACTATCAAATTTTGTCTTTTGACATACCACACATTTAGAAACATACTCTTGTATGTTCACTTTCATGGTAGGCCAATAGAAAGATGTTTCAATTCCCTTTAGGGTAGACAGAATCCCTCTATGCCCCGCGAAAGGAGGAGCATGAGATTCATACATTACTTTCTCACGTAGTGAGTTAGTAACGCATAGTCTATTGCCATAGAGAAGATAACCATCTTGTAAAGTAAATGGTTCTTCTTTCCTTCCTGAAATCACATTTCTAAAATCGGGATCAATTTTATACTCATCTATCATTGAAGATAGATCATTGTGAGTTGCTATGGAAACCGCATTCACTCTCGGCCATCTTGAGAGTGCATCTGCTACTTGATTATGCTTGCCAGCAATGTGAGCAATATGAAAATGAAATTGCAAAAGGAAATTTGCCCACCTCATTTGTTTGTCGGAGAGCTTGGTCTGGGTCATGAAGTACTTAAGACTTTGGTGATCCGTTCGCGCAGAATGAAAGGAGTCCCCAATAAATAGTGCTTCCATGAGCCTAAGGCATGTAGAATTGCAAGGAGTTCCTTTTCATATATGCCTAGAGCTTTCTCAACAGGGTCGAGCCTTCGACTTCCATAGCCTATGGCATGCCCTTCTTGAAGCAAAACAGCTCCAAGGCAATCACCACAAGCATCACATAGGACCTCAAATGGTTTTGAGAGATTCGGTAGTGTAAGCACAGGTTGAGAGATAAGCTTTTCGAAACCATTGTTCTCCTTAGCAGACCATGTATACCTAACACTTTTCTTTGTTAGGTCATGTAATTGTCCCACAATTTGTGAGAACTTTTCTATGAAGTGTCTATAGTATGCACACATACTTATAAAGCTTCTTAGTTCATGAAGATTCTTTGGTTTAGGCCATCCTTTTATTACCTCTAACTTTGATGGATCCATTCGGATGCCATCTTGAGAGATAATGGAACCTAAATACTAAATCTCTTGCAAGAAAAATTCACTTTTCTTTCGATTAACATAAAGTTTATTCTCTCTTAAACCATGAAATATTACCTGGAGGTGTTGCTTGTGTTCGTCTAATGAATTAGAGTAGATGATAATATCATCAAAGAACACTCCAGTGAAGGTTCGATGAGGCCTGAATAGATTCTCCATCAAGCGATTGAATGTGTCTGGTGCATTGGTCAAGCCAAAAGGCATGACAATGTATTCGTAAAGACCAAATGTGGTGCGAAATGCGGTCTTTACAATGTCTTGATCAACTATCCTTATTTGATGATAGCCACTTTTTAGGTCAATCCTACTGAAGTAGGTCGATCCTTGTAGCTTATCAAATAGGTCTTCTACCCGTGGAACGGTAAACCTATTCTTGATAGTGATCCTATTTAGTGCTCTATACTCGACACAAATACGATATGTGCCGTCTTTCTTTTGCACTAATAGCACAGGTGAGCAAAATGGAGATGAGCTAGGCCTAACCATGCCCTTCTCAACTAACTCATGCACTTGCCGCATAATCTCCTCTTGTTGAGCTTGAGAAAATCTATACGGAGGTTTGTTAGGCGGTGAACTTCCTGGAAGAAGTGCAATTGCATGGTCATCATTACCTCGTTTAGGAGGTAGCTCACAAGGGATGTCGTCAATAAAAACATCTTGAAATCCCTTGAGAAAATTGGATAACTCTAATTCCTTTTGGTTGCTTTTATTTTCTTTTGCTAAAGCATTAGGTTTATTTTGAGAATCTTTAACAAAAATCATGTACACGGAAATAGAGCTCTTTATTGACTTGTTGAAAGCTGGTGTATGTACAATGGGGATAGTGTTACCCATTTCCTTAGCATCTATATACATGTCTTTTTCCCTCAACTTAAAGGAGATTCTCCTTTCAGGGAATTTAAGATTGGCAGCCAGGCGATCAAACCATTGTTACCATATACATGTGGTAGTGATGTGTGTGAACACACTAGGACCGCCGGAGCATTTTTTCCCTCTTTAGGAGGTTTTTTCCCCCGTGCATTGTATATACACCCATCACTCTAGGGCTATCTATCTTTCCATTGCACACTAAGTAACACACTCTCTATTGTGTGCCTTGAGCTTCCTTCGTCTTCTCCAAGCTGTGTGTGTTTCTCTACAACCCTAATTCCAACAATTGGTATCAGAGCAGGTCACGTCCTCCCGGGCTTAGTCGCCAGCTGCTCCAGCACACGCTTGCTTACTTTCTCCAATTTCAGTGAGCTTTGGTGAGCGTTCATAGGTCGACAAAAATTTTGGGCTAGCTCGAAGAGCTTGGTCTACTCAGAATTTTGATTTGGGCTCATTTCGGCCTCCGTTTCCACTACAGGCAGTACTGCACAGGCTATTTCATCATTTTGTGCAGAATTTCTGTCAGTGCCGTTTTCTGCATAACATGTGCCTTATCGTCTTCTACGGTTTGTGCTATATAGCACAGGTTGTTCCCGCTCCGTTTCTCCTATTTTCGGGCAGTTTTCACATCAGGTGCAGCATTTACAATGGCTGACAACAACAACACAGATGTGTTCAAGATGTTTGCTGCTGAGGACAGGTTGGATGGAGACAACTACCCTATGTGGGCTTATATGATGCAACATGTTCTTGTGTCAAAGGGGGTCTGGAACATTGTGCAGGGCATTGATGTACGTCCTAGTTCTGAGGATGTAGGCGATGTTGAGGATGTTGCAGGTCTTGCTGCAAGGATTGCAGTTGTTAGAGTTGTTTTGCCTACGACAGAACAAGCTCGTTGGGATGTTAAGGATGCACAGGCTCATGCATTGATTGTGTTGTCTGTGAAGCGCACCATTGTTCCTCACATCCATTCAGCAAAGTCTGCAAAACAGGCTTGGGATATTTTAGCAGGTCTTTATGCAAGCCGCAACGGGGCTAAAATTGCTTTGCTACGTAAAGAGCTGGAGTCGAAGATTATGCATGAGGAAGATGATATGGACACTTTCCTTGCTAGTGTCAAGGATATCAATGAGCAGCTTATTTCTGCAGATGAAGTCATTTCAGATAGTTCTCTTGTGCAGACTGTTCTTGATGCCTTACCAGATTCCTAACAGACTTTTGCTAGTACTTGGAGACTTATGACCCAAGGAAATCCTGAAGTTTTCAAGTTTGATGAATTATGCACATTGTTGTTGCAAGAGTCACTTTCCAGAAAAAACAGGACTAGGCAGTGTGCAGTTGAACAGGCTTTTATTGCTTCTCAAAGAAAGGGTGGTAATAGTAATGCAGCCACTTCTTATGGTTCTGCTGCGAGTGGCAAAAATTATGTTCCTAATGCTTCTGCTGGCAGTACTTCGTCTGGCAATTCTGGTGATAAGGGTAAAAAGAAGATGCGTTGCCATTATTGTAAATCAATGATCACTTGATCAAGTCGTGTCCTAAGTTGAAGGCCAAAGAGGCTAAGAAGAAAGAGGGTGGTTCCACTGCAAATGCTGGTTCCACTACAAATGCAGCCATTGTTGAGTCTTCTGTGAAAGGAGACTGTGTTGTTGATGTTGATGCAGAATGGGCTTTTAGCGCAGAGTGCACTTACAATCCTGTTGTCCATGATGCATGCTTGTCAGTTGCTGCAGATTCACATGTGTGGTATTTCGACAGTGGTGCTACAAAGCACATTACCTCACATCGTGAATTGTTTACCTCTCTCGAGTCAGTCCCTCATGGGAATTCAGTCACTTGTGCCAACAGCACCTCTTCTCCCGTTCAGGGAGTTGGAAAGATTGTGCTCACTGCTGCTAATGGCAGTTCATTCACACTTGTTGATGCACTTTATGTACCTGGGATCAAGAAGAATCTCTTGTCTGTATCCGCACTTGCTAGACTTGGACTTGTAGTCAAATTTGTGGATGACAGATGTACAGTTCATGATCTCAGTTTCGGTGATGAAATTGTTGCATCTGGGCTTTTGTGCCGTGGGCTGTATAAGCTCACTTTGTATGACAAGTGGGGACAAAATTTTGCAAATGCTGTTGTAGATTCAAGGGCTATTTCAGATGCAAAACTTTGGCATGCACGTTTTGGTCATCTGAATTTTGCCAGTTTGCTGCGTTTGCAAAAATCTGATATGGTTGCTTCTTTGCCGGCTCTTGAAGCACATGTCAAACATGTTTGTGAAGACTGTATTTTGGGTAAGATGCAGCGTTCTAAATTTCCAAAGGATGGTTCAGTACGGGCCACATGCAGGTTGCAGCTTGTGCATAGTGATGTTTGTGGGCCCATGCAAACTCCTTCCTTGGGCAATTACGTGTACTTCGTGACTTTCATTGATGATTACTCCAGGCATGCATGGGTATTTCCGCTTAAAGCGAAGTCCGAAGTTTTTATGTGCTTCAAACAATTTCTGGCTATGGCTGAAAATGTGTCAAAATGTACTATGGGCACCCTCCGTTCCGATCGAGGGGGGGAGTATATGTCTCATGAATTTAATGCATTTCAGGCTAGTCGTGGGATAAAACACCAATGTAAAATGCCTTATACGCCTCAGCAAAATGGTGTTGCTGAGAGGAAAAATAGGTCACTGACGGAAATGGCACGATGTATGGTCAAAAGTCAAGCTTTATCGCATTCTTTTTGGCTTGAGGCCATCATGTGTGCCACTTATGTACTTAACAGGTGTCCTACAAAATCTTTGCAGTCTATTACTCCATATGAAGCATGGCACGATAGAAAGCCTTCTATTGAGCACATGCGTGTTTTTGGCTGTTTGGCATATGCTTTGGGGCCACAAGTGAAGCGCAGAAAATTGGATGATAAAGCTGTCAAAAGTATTTTTGTTGGTTATAGTGCTGAAAGCAAAGGTTACAGATTGTATCATCCGCAAACAAAACGTATTCTGGTTTCTCGGGATGTAGTGTTTGTGGAAGATTCTGTTCAGCCCTTGTTGTCATGTACTAGAGACAGTAATGTAAGCTCACAGGACATTTATGACACTTTGTTGCCTCTTTTCAGTGGTGGAAATATGAATGTAAGTTCCAATGAGGAAAATGTACAGCCTATGGGGGTTTCAGAAAATGTTCTAGATCAGCCTATTACTGATATAGATGTACATGATGTACTTGATGAGGAAAGGGCTGAAAATGAGCAGGCTAGAGGTATGCCAAAATGGTTGGTGCACACTTTGCGTGACAGTAAATTGGATGCACCTTTGTCTAGTCCTACTCGTTCAGGCTCTCGCCATGCATATTATGCATCAGATTGTTATGCTTTGGCTGTGTCTAGCTTACATGATCTTGAGGAGCCTCTGACTTTTGATGAAGCACAAAATTCAGAAAATTGGATGGCTACCATGCAATTAGAATATGATGCACTTATAGGAAATGACACATGGACTTTATGTGATTTGCCTCCTGGCAAAAAGGCCATTGGTACGAAGTGGGTTTACAAGTTGAAACGCAAGCCGGATGGTGAGATCGATCGCCATAAGGCTCGACTTGTTGCAAAGGGTTATGCACAGCAAAAAGGCATAGATTATGAAGAGACTTTTTCTCCCACTTGTCGTATGACTACTGTGCGTTTTCTATGTGCATTGGAAGCTCATTTTGGTTGGGATGTACATCAATCAGACATTGTTACTGCTTTCTTGAATGGTGACATATTTGAGGAAGTTTATGTAACGCAGCCTCGCGGTTTTGTTATAAAAGGACAAGAGGACAAAGTGTGCAAATGTAACAAGGCTTTGTATGGGGTGAAGCAATCTCCTCGTGCTTAGTATGAGAAAGATGACACTCATTTGGTCAAACAAGACTTTCGTAACAGTCCAACAGAAAGCACATTGTATGTAAAGCGTGAGGGTGATGTACTTCTCATTGTGGTTCTCTATGTTGATGATTTGCTGATCACTGTACCAAATGAGAGACATATTGCTGAATTTAAGGCTGATTTGAATGCTACTTTCAAGATGAAAGATTTGGGGCTGTTGCATCATTATTTGGGTATACAATTTAAGCAGTGTGATGGTGGTATTGCCTTGTGTCAGAAAAGTTACATAGAGACATTGCTATGTAAGTTTGGACTTGAGGATTGCAAACCTATTGCCACTCCCATGGAAACAGGTTTGAAGTTGAGTCTACATGATGCTAGTGATCCTGTTGATGTCACTCTTTACCAAACTGTTGTTGGCTGCCTCATTTATGTATGCAACACGAGGCCGGATATTCAGTTTGCAATCTCACAGGTCAGCAGATTTATGCATAGCCCAAGGTCTAAGCATTGGCAGGCTATCAAGAGGATTTTCCGCTACCTTAGTGGCACTTTACAGCTTGCCTTGTTTTATCCCAAGGGGGGATCATTGCCACCAGACTTACATGCTTTTTCGGATCAGATTGGGCTGGTTGTTTTGACACGCGAGTGTCCACAAGTGGTTTTTGTTTCATGCTTGGCAGTTCATGTATATCATGGTTGAGCAAGAAGCAACCTACTGTGGCCACTTCGAGTTGTGAGGCTGAGTACAGGGCAGTCTTCACAGCTACGGTTGAGTGTGTATGGCTCAGATGCCTTATGGGTGATTTGGGTGTTGGACAGGACATTGCCAACACTATCTACACTGACAGTCAGAGCGCATTGGCAGTTGCGAGGAACCCAGTTTTTCATGCTCGCACAAAGCACATTGAGGTGCATTACCACTATGTCAGGGAGAGGCTCTCAGCAGGAGAGATCAGCTTTGCTTATGTGCCAACACAGGACAACCTTGCAGATCTTTTCACAAAGGCATTGTCTTGTGAGAAGCTTGAAGCTTTCCGCAAAGCTTTGGGCTTTCGCCCCTTTGTGGCCCGCTACGATGATACCCACATCACACAGACACACACACACACACACACACATGCTCCCAATCCCTACTCTCTTGCTCACTCTTTGTCAACCTACACAAGCCACCGCTTTGGCAGTTTAATTTTAAAATAAAAAGTAAAAATACCATTTCCAAGGTAGTGAAAACGTTTTCTTTTGAGAGGGGATTCCCACCGAGAGAACAATTCCAAGATCGAGACAAAGGTAACCTAGCTTATCGAAGCAAAAAGTGCTTGATCTTAATCTTGAGTCAAACCAAATTCGCATGGGAGAAACGCTTGGGCTTGGATTGAGCGGATCTGTAACTCAAGTTAGAAAGGAAAAGTTTTTTTTTCAAAATTTGTAATTTTTTTGAACTTGGAATGATTTGTGCTTCATGAAGCCTCCATACTTTTGCATTTCCAAGTGGTTGAGTGTGACAATGTTATGAACCTGAATCAATTAAGCTCTTTCAAGTGTTACCGACTTATGTTTGTATGGGAGAGCATAATCATTTTGAGTTTGTGACTGAACAAGACATTTTTGCTTGAATTGAACGCAAACCATGCATAGAACTAAAACGGATCTTGTTTGATGGCCAAGAGAGCATTAAACTTTTGGGTTTGTGATTGAGCATGAGTTTTAGTGCTTGTGTTGAATTTCCAAATGCTTAAAGAGCACTAATGATTTGAGTTGTTTTGAAAGGTTGTGGATAGGAGTGTACTTTCATTGATCCAAGAAGGGGTCATCATTGCAAAAATTTGAAAAACTTGGCTATATAGAGCCATTCCAAGTCTTTGAATTAAAAGTTGTATACATGCTAGCTCATAGCTTAGTCTAAAGTGAAATGTTTTCACTTGAGCTAGTATTTACCCAACTTTTTTGAGAGCTTTCAAGTACAAAATTTGGCTATTGAGAGCCATTCATTTTCATTTCATCAAGTTGGTCATCTCTAGCTCATAGATTGCTCTAAAATTGTAAAATTTTATGTGAGCTAGTTGTTAGCCAACTTTTTTGGAGCTTTTAAATTGTAAAATTCGGCTTTCAAGAGCCACTTCATTTCATTCAAAAGTTGCATTATTTTTCAGCTCTTGGCTTGTTTTTTCCATATTTCATTGAGCTAAAAATTAATCAAACTTTTGAATCATGCATGAGAGGTGGTAAAAATTGCAAAATTTGCCTATGTAGAAGCTCATTTTATCTCTCATGGTTGTCATGTATGCATAAATTTGCTACAAAGAGCATCATGTGCATAGCCTAAGGCATTTTTTTCCCTTAGGTTTTTTCCCTTTGGCAAATTCGGGTATGCAAGACCCTAGCTTTAGGTTTTCATTAATGTTTTTTGTATGTTAAATTGGATTTCAAATAAATGGCTTTTTGTAGCTTGTGTGTACACTTAGCTTCAAAAAGCTTCTTTTGCAAATAAAAAGGATCAAGAGGCTTCTCTACACAAAGGGGATGCTTGCTCAAGGATACTCAAAAGAGCATGAATAGGTGTAATCCTTCCATGTTTTTGCTCTTTTATTCATCTTTTCATTCTCTATGCTTGGATTAAGTAAAATTTTACTTCTAAGCTGTGTTTTTCTCATGTTCGAAAGCTAGGCATCCTAAAGTTTCAACACTTTGCTTTGTGAAAATTAACTCATCAAAAAATTAGGTTTCATGTGTGCTAATCATAGGTAATTGGCCTTGACCTTAGATTAATGTAGGTTCATTTCTCATTAGTCCTAGACTCTTAGTGATAGTCTTAATACTCCTTTCATTTTTAACATGACCTAGGGCTATGATTAGGCTTTAGTCCTTTAGTCCAACTGCCATTAGCATCTCATAATGAAAGACACAAAAAAGTGCTAGAAAATGAATCAATGAAACAAAAAAAAAAAGTGTCAAGAAAAAGTAGCAAAAATGCTACTGGACACATGAAAACCAAAATTTCTACGTTATGTTGTGTTTTATTAGGCCTAGCGCCTTATTCGCACTTGGCAGGCGAGGGGAGTCCCCTTGGCTCGCTTGGTCAAGGCCCTGAACCGATGCCCTAGGCTGATAGGGGTTAGCCGTTGCCTTTGTAGGCTAGTAGCCTTTTGGAGCACCTTCTTGAGGGTTCAAGGAGCCAAGAGTTGCACCTAGACTTGCCTTGGAGTGGTAGCCTTGTATTGTGCTTTACTTTTTTCAATGAATGACCAAAACAAACTTCCATGAGCTTCAAAAACGTTGTGACAATGTACTAATAGATTAGGAGCTTTTTTATAGCCCATAGACATCATAGATTGAATGATTTATTAATATTGGTCACATAGTTTTTAGGATAGTATGTTTATGAACTTGCATTAGCCTAGGGTCATAATTAATTGCTTGTGTTTCATGCATAAAAATAAAATTTCAAGTGGTTTAATTTTCACAAAGTATAGGTGTTTTTTTGCTTTATGTTGTTTAGTTTTTTACTATGATTCACCCATCTTTTAGAAGCAAAAAATTCACTTGCATGATTGCTCATCGTACTTCGTGTTTTGTATCCTTGTTGGCCTTTGATGCTCATTACTTGTTCTTATGTTTTGCAGCTCAACATTTCTTCCATGGACTTGCTTTCTACCATGTCTCCGTGTCTTGCTTCACCGGCACACGAGGACGTGCGCCAAATTAGGAAGGGGGGAATGTTAGCAGTGGCTAACATAGGCTACACCGAATATGCATCAAGCGGGAGATATGCTATGGATGTTATAATATTTTCCACTCACTTTGTATAAGTCTTGGGCTCACTTGGAGTTCCAAAGTTGTATATGGTATTTTGAGGGCTCAAGCTTAAACCCATAGTAGAAGGGATTGTGGTGAAAGACCTTAAAAGGAAGCCTTTAGGCAAGGAGGCTTCATTCTTGAGTATCCACTCTTGAGGATCCACTTTTGAGAGCTCCCTCTCTCTAGAGTGTTCACTCTATGGCCTAGTCTTGAGCTTAATGTTTATGCTTGAGAGGCTAGTGCTAATCCAATTGTAATTAGAGTAATCTCTTCTTGATTAATCGAATTCCTATTCTCTCATTAGTCTTATCTTCTCTATATTTCATTATGTCATGAGGTAGTATTATACTCTCATTATTCTAGATTTGAGAGATGTATGTACTTCTCGCTATTAACCACTCTTATCTCTCTAGTGTTAGGAAATATGACGTAGCTAAATAGATATTTGAGTAGATTCCTTAATGGAGAGAGATAGATTTCACACACAAGAGATCATAGAGTAGAGAGAGAGAGAGAGAGAGTACACACGATATACGTGGTTCACCCAATGTGGGCTACGTCCACAGGAAAACAGCCACTCAATGGCTTTAGTACTTCAAAACAAGAAGTAGTTTACAAAGGGATTATACCCTTAATGGAGCTCCTACCTTGCTTCACTCTCACCACCTCACACTCACCTTGTTGCATCAACTTCACACTATATAAAATGTGTGTAGAAATGGCCTCCTTTTATAGGCCAAAAGGGCTGCCCTGTCTCATGAGAGGCAGCCATGTGTAGCCGCCCTTGTGTAGATAAGTCCAAATCGGACCCTCCAATCCGTCTATGTGTGACCGCCCTTGAGAAGACAAGTCCGCTTTTGAATTCGGTCACCGGCCATTAAATTTGGCCACCAGTCATCGGCGATTGACTTTCGACCACCGGCCACCAGCCATTGACTACCGGCCATCGGCCAACCGACGGTTGTTTTCCAACCACTTTCCGGCCGCCGTCCGGCCATAATATTCCGGCGAAAAGGAATATTCCGATGAGGGGGAAAAAAAGTCTTGGGGGCTTCCGCCCCTGAGGTCCCTAAAGTTGCCCCTGATTTTTGGTCGTGAAAATTTTGGTTTCCGACGAGTGATTTTCCTTTACGCACGATGGCTTCTCCTCATAATGGGGGCCTTACAAATGTGCGCTTTTACCACAGAAAATTACAAGGGTAAATCAGGCTCCATACGTAACAATCTCCAACTTGGAGACTGATCTCCAAACCAAACCTGTGACTGCTTTCCATCCTGGCTTCTTATCCTTGAATGTCGATTGAAGATGAGCAAAAGCTCAACTTCTCCTTGTTGACCACCTTTGTAAACATGTCTGCAGGATTTTCACTTGTATGCACCTTTCCTAGCTTTAGTTGCCCTTCTTCCAAAAGAGTGCGTATGAAGTGATATCTCACCTCAATGTGCTTTGTCCTTGAATGAAAGGCTGAGTTCTTCGCAAGATGGATAGCTCTTTGGCTATCACTGTACAAGACACAATTGTCTTGCTTGAATCCAAGCTCTTCTAAGAATCTGTGAAGCCACAGAATTTCTTTGCTTGCCTCCGTCATTGCTACATACTCTGCTTCCGTGGTGGTAGAAAGTGAAACCACTTTCTCCAGCTTTGAAGCCCAGCTTATTGTTGTGCCTCCAACTGTGAACACATAGCCAGTAGTGCTCCTTCGATTATCTTTGTCACCTGCCATATCTGCATCAGCATACCCTTCTAGAAAAATATCAGTTCCTCCAAAATACAAAGCATTTGTTGTTGTCCCTTTTAGATACCTAAGTATCCACTTCACAGCTTGCCAATGCTCTTTACCTGGGTTGTCCATGAACCTAATCACAACTCCCACTGCATGTGCAATGTCTGGCCTTGTCCAGACCATAGCATACATTAGAGAACCTACCGCTGCAGCATATGGAACTTTAGACATATAGGCTATCTCCTCTTGTGTCTTTAGACGCATATCCACAAACGCAACCCACAAACGCAAGACATTTGACATGATGGCTTGTAAGAACTTTGATGAATGGAACATGATAATTGACACCGCTTTAATTGACTTTCATAGATAAGGACCCTGCACTAGTCAACGGGGTGGCTCCCCTATTAGCCGATGTATCGAGGACTATGAAGAGTTGTCATGGTTCAGCGCACGAGCATGGAAATTGTATCAAGGACTATGAAGAGTTGTCATGGTTCGGCACACGAGCATGGAAATTGTAAATTTTTGTGGTTGTTAATATAATTCACTCACCATTGTGAGCTTTGCAAAAACAAAAAAAAACAGGGCATGAAAACACCACCCACATTTGCAAGATGCTTGACATGAGAGAGAGGGGTCAAAACATGTATAGGTGGTCCAAAAAGGGTTGTCTTGGACACTCGTTTTTAAAGTAAGTTTTGGGAACTTTTGAGTCTACATTTGAATTTTGGGGGAGGAAACTCAATGATGAGTAATGAAGATGGGGGGATTTTTTTTTAAATGAGGGATATGTATTTTTTACCACCCCCCGTAGTTCTTGGATGTGTTGGATGTACAAGCACCCCGCACCCCCTTTGTGTCCTTCTCTACGTGGGGAATCTGCACAAAGCTATAGGTTTAGGGTATTCTCTACGCGTGGTTTCTGCATAGAGCAGAGCGCATTTCTCTCCTTCTCTGTGTGGTGTTTCTGTAGCGCATTCCCTTTCTTTCCTCTGTGCACGGTTCTCTAATGTGTGTGCCTAGTTTTCTCTCTCTCTCTCTCTCTCTCTCTCTCTCTCTCTCTCTCTCTCTCTCTCTCTCTCTCTCTCTCTCTCTCTCTCTCTCTCTTTACAGATAGGATGGAGTCTTCTTGCCAATTAGGTGTGTGTGAGTGTCTGTGGCATGTTTGGTCTTGTTGATGCTTGGGCTCTTCATGATGTATGTTCATGCATTGAGCTCTTTTTCTTCAGGTTTTCTTGATCCGGCTCCAAGCCCACCAGTACACAAACAAGCAGAGTTTCTTGAGCATTTCACAGGCTTCTTACGCGATTATTGGGCGGCAAAGAAAAGGGAACAAAGAGAGAGGCAAAGGTAGCAGACTCTATGTGTTGAAAAGAAAAATGATGTTCAGCTCGATGAGAAGCAAAAAAGGAAGATTTTTTGTGCCATGTCAAGGTGTTGGAAGGAGCAGACGCAAGGATTGACAACCAAACTTCAAGGAGAGATTTTTGAATGGTTACTTCAACAACTAGTATTTTGCAACCTGCAAAACTCGGCACATTCTATACAGAGAGCAGTGCTTTCCAACATTCGCAACACCTTGTCAGAAGTCAAGGTCCCGCACTCAGCCATGGAAATGCTTTTCAAGAGGGCAACAATGATGGCATGCATTAATTCGAGGGACGAAGTAGATGCACGTCCCTTTCCGGATAGAGCACTTGCAAAGTCGTTGGGCATACACAAAAGAAACATCGGTTTTGCGAATGTACGGCTCCATTTAGAGGATGAGAAGATTCCTTTTTTAGTCTTAGCATGTCAATGGCAAGCTCACCATTCTACAAACATCACAGAGGACATTAAGGAACTTGTGTTTGGTTTCTGGATAGTAGAGATCCGAGTCTCTCCGAACAAGGACATATGCCGAAGGCGTATCGATAGAAAGGTTGTTCTATTGCATCCATTGCATTTGCTGGATCAACCTCAGGTATTATGAAGTATGCACTAATACTTTGTCAAACTATAATGTATGCTTTGTCGTATGTGTCGAAGCTGGGAACTTGCATGTGCACATGTGCAAGCCTCAAAAGGCTGCAAACACACAACTAGAAGAGCCTAGCAACCTCAAAGGGACAAGGATGTGTCACTCACCGTCAATACTTCTATCGTGAACAATCTTGTGATGAGGAGCCGCTGTCGATGCCGCGCTCAACCGCCTCGCTGCCGCAATGCTCAATCTCTCTCTCTCTCTCTCTCTCTCTCTCTCTCTCTCTCTCTCTCTCTCTCTCTCTCTCTCAAGCACACACACACACACACACACACATGTGAGCACATAAAGGAGAAGGAGACAGAGATAGAGCAAGAGCACTTCTTAGCTTACACCTCAAAGAATGAGGATTTTTAGGTCAAATGGACCTTTTATAAGAGTTTGACCCATTCACACATGGACATCCACAGTGGCTGGTCGTTGCAAAACTACTGTCAAAATAAGATAAGTGGTGCGTCTCTCATCAGCGATCACCTACACACCTATTGGACCGACAGGCACCGTCCATGACTCGATCAATAAATAATATGCGTTTGTCGAAGGTGATAGGATGTCCTTGAGGGTTAACATGCCCCCCTTCCTGATGTAGATTCCATCATCAAAAGCTATTGAGATGAAGCCCGTTCATCGAGGTGGAAGAGCATCCGAGATTGAATGTCCTTACCCTTCTGCAATGACTACAAAATAACAAAATTGGCACAGTAATTGCATTCTCATATACAATGAAAAAACATATTTTGTAGGCACACAAATTGATTGGTAACAGAATATTAAACAATTTGTCAACAATAAACATTAAATCGTAATATAATCAAACACATAAACAGTTAAAAATCAAAAAACTAAACAAGTCTGGGGTCGCTAATTTAACGCTCGAAAGGCACTAGAGGTCAACTATTAATACCATGGGCAAGCTTCTCAATTTTCTCTAGTCAATTAAGTTGTTAAATCGCGAGAGCCAAGTATTTCATGTCTGAGGACTGACTAGAGGCTATACCTAGAAGACCTTAGTTAAGCTACAATAAAAGGAATTGCACATGAAATCATCACCTCACTTATTCCCTTTTCTTTGACCCCCCAAAGTCTTTTCACATTGATTCAATTTTGATGTGTGCGCTTATTTTCTATGCCTTGGGTTTTCCGCTTTTCAAGGAAAAGCGCCCACACTGGGAACCTTTAGGGCTCTAGTACCATAGGCGATACATGTGAGTGAAGTACCAAATCAAGGTGGGATTTCTCTTCCAGCTTAATATTTTACATTGTGACACTTTTGATTATTTTTTTTTGTTCGTTTTTAGCATTTCAATTTTGTAACTTTTGGGGGGTCATATAACACTGTTACCCTCCCTAGGCTCATCACACTAGTAAACTCATTCTCTAATACTTAAGCTAAAGGTCAATAGAGACTAAGTCTATTAGAAAGCCCTAGTATATTTCACACAATGCTGCCTAAATCGGATTAAGAGCCTAAAGTAACCATTGATTATTAGGAAGGCATTTCCCATGGTATTAAGAGAAGATCTCTAACGCCTAACTTCAAACTAACTTAGTCAGACTGCTTGATTTTGAAACTTAGACAAGGGATTATGACAGAAAATTATATAGAATCTAATGTTTAACCTAAAAAAATGTGTGGAATATTGTGCTACCAATCACATTTAAAGCAAACAATCATGGATGCAAAAACAAGGACAAGGGGCAATGCTAATGGTCAAGAAACACCTGTTTGTGTTGATGATTGCGCTTGATTTGAAGAATGAATGAGAGAAAGATTCCATGAAGTTACAAATCCTAACAACAGCAACAAGTTCTTGTACTCACTAGAAAACACAAGGAATGCCTCTAGGAGGCACATCAATGGGAAGAGGCACCAACCTTTATTGAACACAATCAAAAAACATAAGGAACCCTAACCTAATTATTTGCACCCCTCAACCCCCCGTAGAGAATCAAGGGAACAGGATATTGTAGAGATGGGGAGGTAACCCTAAGGCTAAACCCCTATCCTCATCATCATCGAGAAAAACAAAGTCATCATCCATGAGACTATACGTGCCATCCATGGAATCATGTAAATCTTCTTCATCATTAGGGGTACCAATGTTTACTAAGAAGGTCACTAGACATCTAGAGTCATCTTGGTCAAAAAGGTAGGCTTGTGCAATGGGAGAGACACTCCCTACTAAGTATGGATTAGTCGTGGTCAAGAGACATATCAGCCATTCTAACTCCTCGAAATTCCTCTCACATGCTAGCGTACCTACCAAATCCCATTCACAAGCAAGCACCGAAAAGACTATGTGAAACACTTGTGAAAAGTAAGGAGGGTACCTCTCACCCAAGGTAGGAGTGGATGACTCTAGCGTACTAACCATATTTGTACACACAGATAGATGATGGGTAGAGTGCAAATATTATAAGGATCGTATCCTTATGCATAATGTGTTTATATGATTTTGGGTCATTATAGAACTTGTAATTTTTTAGATTATTGTTTGGTGGCTCTTGCTCTTTTACCTTTTTATCTTGTTTTTGTGAGTATAAGGCTTTATATATACATTCCCTAAGATTGAAATATTGAGAGGTCATGGAGGAAGGTTAAGAGGGGAGTGAGTGAATGATGGATGTCAGCAAACACTCCCCCCGATCCTTGGGTAGATTATACCTTTTGGAATGATGTCATCACCTTTTGAAACCAATTGTTCCAAGTTTTCTTGGGTGAAGACTTTGACCAATAGTTTTTGATAGCCCTAGGCATTTCATCTAGTTGCAAAGGTGGTAAGGTACTCTCCCATAATTTTATTTGCAACGTTGTTGTAGGTGGTGAACTTACAACAGGAGGTGAAAACTCTTTCTTGTTTGTATAGTTATTGACAATGGTAGGTGGAGGTTGTGTCGAAGCTTCTATTTTTGTTTATGAACTGCATGAAGATCAAGAAGCTTCATTCGTTTTTTCTATGGTTGAGTTGAGTGAAACAAGCCTTTCTCGCTTGGGTACCCAAACTAGCTCCGCATCAGGTGTATAGTGTTCTGTGATCTTTCCTTTCCCACGATCTTCAATCAGCTTTATCGTCACAGGATTTGACTCACATGGGTCAGGTGACAGGTATGAACACAATTTACGTTTTGGCACCAAGATTTGATCATTTCCTTGATAGTAGCCTTGGGCTTCCAATAGTCGTTTAGGAATCCAACGCAACGTTTTCTTACATTTTTGGGAGCGAGTGGAGCATTTCTTAAAAGGATCCTGTTTTTTAGCATCAGCCATGGTCACTAAAGAAGCTTTAAGGGCCCACTTGTATGTTTTCTTCGCTATATTAGGATGCGTCTTGTGTGTTTCAAAATTTATTTCAACTATAGAAGTTGAAGCCCTAGAGGGTTGCACTATAGGTACAGATGTCATAATGTAAGTCAAGCCTTCATCTGGTAGGTCATCAGAAGCTATATGTATTGCTCCTATCATATTTAAAGGTACGAGTGGTGACATTTCATCCCCTCATGTGTTACCTAGGTAGTCCCCCTATTTCCCCAAGTGTCTATGGTTGCTACTAGGTGGACCCAATCCACATTGTCAGACTCAGTCATCCCAGGTAGAATATCCATATAACGAGAATCTTCCTCAATATCAATGTCCACTTTACACGTGTAACAATATTGTAATGGGTTCGAGTGAACTCTGGTGTTAGATCTATGATCAATTACAGATATGTTTCCTAGAGTATGTGCTCAACCAGTTACAAGATCTACTCAAATAACAGAGTCTTGGAACTGCAAGTGGACATGCTTTTTAGACCAGTCATGCACCATTTTTGCTTCCCTCATGAAAGAACAACATAAGATCATCTCAGATGACATAGTGTGCTTGAAGAAATCCATAACAATGAAGATATTCCTTATTTTGTGTCCAAAGACCTTGATCTTGAGATCTTCTAGCATCCCAATAGGCTTAACAATAGTATCACTATGTTTGTGATCTCAAGGTGGGGTGAAGTAGTCCCTCTGTAAACATTCTCTCCAACAAGAAGTGAGTACGCCCACTTTCCCATGACTTTAAGTCACTTTCTTCTTGGATGACACTGGTATGGCTAGGGGTCTATGGACTTTGTGAGGTTGCTGTTGCGTAGAGAACACTGTGTCTGTAATCTGGATCTACCTAGGTGCTGGCTTTAGATCTCTTTGGGTCTCTTCTACCAAACTCCTTAATTGCTTGAGTAGCTCAATCTCCTCTGTAGGTTTGGGTAAGTTCCTATCTTCTTCTTTGGTCCTGGCCATTGTGGCTCATGCCAATCTTCCTTGTTGGTTTCTTTCCTAGTGGTCGTTTTGGTCTCCATTGTTTCACTTGAATCAGAATCCTCTTCAGCGTCGTTCATATATACGAGGTCGTCACCAGTCCTTATGTTGGTCTTTGAACTGGGGTCTGACTTCGCTGGTTTTTGCGATCTCTTCCTTCGTGTTTTCTTCTTCTTTTGAGATTGGGCAATTGATGCCGTGTCTCTTTCCTCAAGAATATAATTTTGTTTTTGGAGCATTGATCGTGTGAGTACATTTACCGGTACCACAAGTGTACTTTATGATGGCTCCTCGGTAACCTCAATCAAGTTCAATGGTATGATCTTCGGTGCATTTGGATTATTCGGACATTGGGCAATCAAATGATCTATGCCACTTGGGCATTGTAGACGTGCTCCTTGATTGGTTTGCATTAGTGTAGCATCTTTTGTAGCCTAATAGGACATTCGGCTACACGATGTGGACCTCCACACTCATAGCATTGAAGAGGTGGTCTCTTCGCAGTGTAATTGATGTTTTGGTCTCATGCAGCAAGAGCAGCTACTTGATGGACAGGTTTGACTTGTCCCCAATAGTCCTCCATGTAGTATTGTGTACTTTCTTCAAGTGCATCAATCCCATAGGCAATATTAGGGTCTATATCTTCCTCACAGCCTTCCAAACCAACAATAGATGTCTCACAACCCAGTTGATTCACATAAGTGATTCTCAGAAGTGGTAGTTGTGGTCCTAGCACTAGAGGTGGTAAAGGGTGTTGTTTGAACAATATTTTGGGTCCTAAGGACCATGTGTTGTGACGTTTGTTCAAGAGGTGGGGCCAGCATCAATGCAGGCACTCGAGGTGTGTCTGTCCATGCTAAGGTTGGTCTATTGGCCATTGCGCACTTAAATACTATGAAATTCTTAGCTTGATGACCATACCTTCCATAGGTATTGCAATTCCCATTAGATTTTACTCTAAACATAGGGCATTCATTGGTACTATGTGGTCCATAGCAAACTGAGCACCGTTGTTGCTCCCTTCTTGGATACATATGGTTATTTTACGGAGCACGATTCTCTCTAAAACTCTCTTGAATGGCCTTGGTGAGATCTACTAAAGTCATCTCAGATATCTTTGGCTCCTCAGCAATAGGCTTTAGGGTCATTGGTTGATGCCCCGATGCTTGCGAGCTAGTAGATTTAGGCTCAACAAACACTCTTTCTCTTTGAATCATTAAATTATCCTCCAGTTGGATTACATTGCTGGTGACCGCTTCCCAAGTGGTGATACCTCTAATAACTAGGTCATTGTAGATATCCTCATGTCGTAATCCCCTGATGAATCTATCAAGAAATTGGTTATTATTGAAGCACTCATTTGGATTACAACGAGAATTCAAATGCTTCAAGTGACTAATAAAGTCTCTCAACGACTCTCCTTCCTCTCGTTGGGCTTTTTGGAGCTGAGATGCTACACCCCGGAGTACTCCCTCTCGTATGTATTCTTTCATGAACAATCTCCTAAGAGTAGGGTAAATCATTTTCTCTTCCACCCTTAGGGTTCTATACCAATCCCCAGTCTTCCTACTTAAGGTTAGGCTTAAAGTATTACTCTTATGCAGGTCATTGTGTTCTCCTAGAGAGTCACATATTTGTTTAAACACTTCTATATGCTTTCTCACATCCCCGTCTCCACTAAATTTTTGTGTGAGCTTGGTTGTTTGTACAACCTTACTTCTAAGCTCCCTATTGTAAAGTGTGAGCTTTGTCCTAAAGTGTGAGTCAAGGAGAAGAGAGTGGATTTATCCCACATGCTGTGGAGCAAGGTTGTAGAGCTACTTAAAGCTCATTTCATGATGAATAAAAACAACTCTATTTTGCACTACATGCTTGTCTATGGTGAGCTTGTGCTAAGCTAAGTCAATACTTAAGATTGTATTTATGAGTCCAAGCTAATTCTATCTTGGAACCTAATTCACTTGAGTGATAACCTTGCTTACACACACACTCACGCATTGACACTATGTTTCTCTTTCATCCACCATAGCTAGCACGATCCAATTCCTAACATTTGGTATCAGAGCTTGGGTATGCTAGCTAGGCTTGCTATTATGCATTGGCATGTTTGTACAATTAGCATTCATTGATCATCATTAGATAGATCCATTAGGCTTGCTCTTTTATTGCATAATGGATACCTAATTAGTATTCCATTGATCATGTTCTTGAGCTAAAGACTCTTGAGCCACTACTCACTGGCTTATTGGAAGCTTAATTAGCGTCAAAGTTCATTAATTTGCCATTAGGAACTTGCATTTTTCATCCAAAATCTGCTCCTTGTTTTAGTAAAATTGGCATTTACGATTGGTGTGTGTGCGTAGCCTATCTCAAGAGCTCTCTACCGACTATTTCCATGCTCAAATCGCAGTTCATATGCACATTCTAGAGCTTGATTGATTTCCTCTTGAACACTCTCACCCTCTGGATTTTCTGCAGAACAACTTCAACAGCTTTGTTTAGTGTGTGTGGTGCATTTAATGCCAAAGAGGAATTTCCTTTTTTTCTTCTTTGTCTTGAGAAGGCAAAGCTGCCTACAAGCTGTGTGGGAACCTCCTATTTTTAGGAAGTTGACCACCTTTTGAAGACGGGCCACACTTGGGGCGCCCACTAGCGGACTTCAGCCCCGGCGGTAAGCCGTCTTGCATAAAACTTTCGGGTCCGAACGGACCCCGGTCGGCCGCGCGCAACCTACTTCGTCCGTTCCTGCCCGATTGGCTGCCTGTCCGATCGCGCCTACCCGACTGGCCGCCTGTCGCGCGCTCAACCCCTTTTAAGGGGATTTTCGGGTCCGCCCCTCTTGGGGGCCCCTTTCCACACCTGTTGAGGCCCGCCGTTGACCAAGTCATTGTTTGGAACACATTCTCACGAGCTTGCTACCATCAAGCCTCAAAGATTTTCAAAGCTTCTACACCGGACTTCAAAGGCGGTCATCAAACAAAGCATCTTCAAACAAAGCTTTTAAAAGGGAGCTCCAAAGGCATCCAAAGCCAACTTCAAAGGCTCAGTCATCAAAGAAGAACTCAAAGGTGTGTGTAAAGGGTGACTTCACCTCGAGTGAAGACGTACTTCACATTCAGAGAGTTTTATTAAGAAGACATTAAAATTGAAATCTTGTAGCCAAGCAAAACAACTTCTTGCAATGTATGTAATTGTATTTGTCTACATGGATGACATTATGTGCTTCTGTAATGGGATAGACATTGGCATTGGAGAGTCTCCAAATTGCTAAAATCTCTCTATGTGTGAAGACTTTGTGACAATGAGTATGAGAAACACTGCATGCTTGGGCTCTCGGAGTATGACCAAGATGGAAGAGAAAGCATTAATTTTTTGCATAAACCCTTTTATAGGATATTTTAGCATTTTGTTGCATGTCATTATGACGCATGGAATAAAGCCTGATTGCACAACAAAAAGGGGGACAGAAGCACTCATTTGAGGGGAGGATACGAAGTCAAAGACTATGAAGCAGTTGAAAGCAACAGCAGAAGCAACAAAGGCAAGAGACCTGACAGAGGATTAGCTCACATAGTAGAAGACAAAAAGGATGAAGACGAGAGCAACATTGTCTTTTATGAGGACCCATTTTGAAGATGCAGACTCTCTACTTGTAGGAAAGGATTTTTTCCTGTGTGGATATCACCATCCTTTGTGGATTTTTCCTGTGTGGATTCCATCATCCTGTGTGGATATCACCATACTTTGTGGATTTTTCTTGGGTGGATTTTATCATCCTGTGTGGATATCACCATCCTTTGTGGACTTTATTTTCCTGTGTGGATATCACCATCCTATGTGGATTTTTTTAGCCTGTGTGGATCATGCATCTTCAGTATCTTGTCTTAGTCCAAACCTCAAGGGGAGGATTGTAAAGTGTGAGCTTTGTCCTAAAGTGTGAGTCAAGGAGAAGAGAGTGGATTTATCCCACATGCTGTGGAGTAAGGCTGTAGAGCTACTTAAAGCTCATTTCATGAATGAATAAAAACAACTCCATTTTGCACTACATGCTTGTCTATGGTGAGCTTGTGCTAAGTTAAGTCAATACTCAAGATTGTGTTTATGAGTCCAAGCTAATTCTATCTTGGAACCTAATTCACTTGAGTGATAACCTTGCTTACACACACACTCACACATTGACACTATGTTTCTCTTTCATCCACCATAGCTAGCACGATCCAATTCCTAACAGATATCAAGTGTGTTACGCATATTCTCAGCAATAGATCGACCGATAGCTTGAGCAAATGTTGCCAAGTCACCTAAGTGAGCAGGTACCGTGGGTAAATGCACTCAAGAGACTACATGTGGAGTAGGTATTGGCATTGGGCTTGGTGCATAGGAAGCCCTTGGGTTCCAATTTTGGTACGGTGTTGAACATGTAGCGGCCCAAAGCTCATATGTGTGGCCCTAGGCATAGCATACGTCAAATGTGACATGCTAATGCTAGCCGGTATGGTCCCATTGAAATAAGAGCTTGGGTGTTGTGGTTGTGGAGCATAAGTTGTTGCAACAATGGGAGGGGTAGGAGCTATATGAGTACGAGGACCTATAGGTGTATATGATTGATACACACTTGTAGGTACTGTTCCATGCATAGAGCTACCATGTAGCGGTACTTTACTAACAAAACAGGTCCATGGAATGTTTTGTGGCATTCCCATCACTGGGGTAGGCATGGTAACCGTGGTGTCATCAAGAGAAAGATGAGCTAGATTTGAAAAGATAAAGCTATCACTTGTGGGCTCAGATTGTACTAAGACCCCTGGCGAAACAACATATGGAGAATCCATCGGACTTACTGAGGGAGTCTCCATTTGCGATAAGGTTGGTTGCTTAACCTTCCCTGTATCCAAGAATCTCATGAGACCTGTTGAAGGCATGAGGATCCCCTTGTTCTGTCTCTCCAACTCAATAACCCTATGGATGACTGTTTGGTGGATACGAGCGAGCAGGCGTATGCACACCAAACCCGGTGGATACTCTATTTTTTCGGCAAAAACCCTGTAATTCTGCCTAAAATGAGTTGTAATCAGAAGAAGATTAGACCATATTCTTTTTTATGCTCTCTGAGTCTACCCCTTGTAAGAGGCCGGTTGGCCATGGGAAAGCCCCCTAACTTTTAAAGTCAAAACCCTTAGTTTTGAAAGGATAATCATCATTAGCTTGGAGAAGAAAACCTGCGCTGCAAAAAGCTTCTTGTGTCTACACTTTGTAATCATCATTTCTCCTGAACGGGTAATCAGAATTCTATTCTGAATAGTACATTGTGTTCCTTGTCTCTTGCTCTTCCATCTAAGTGTAATCATTTCCAATTCTGTTGTGGTTCGCAACGAGTTGTTTGTGAGCTAAATGCATTGATTTGGGAGTTAACATGGTTGTTTTTTGATGTTTTGACCCTAGATAAGTGTTTCTATGCTTAAGGAGGATCTTTCCAAGTACTTCTGTTTCAGTTTTCTGCACATTTTTTGTGATGGATCGTGATTTATGTACCTTCCCAGATGGTGATAGAACTTGGTAGGATTGAGCCCATGAGTGTTGTGATACCTCTCCTTAAGTTTCGTGACATTCCAAATTCGTTTGGATACCGAAATGGCATGATTATGTTGAGTGTTGAGAATGGACGCATACTGATTGTCTAACTAGGACGTTGCTGATTTGCTTTTGTTGTACGAACGAGTAGTCTTCGAGTTCACTTTGGTGAGATTGACACCCTCATTAAGTCTCCGTGCCCCACCCCGAGTCGCTTCCTTGTATATTGACATTATGTTAGTACAAAAGAGTTATGTTGCAGACGTCCGTCGCGGCGACCCGCTAACATTGGCGCCGCTGCCAGGGAAATCGATCCTTAGGTGGTGACTGACTCAGTGTACAAAAAAAAAAAAAAAGAGAAATCTTCCTTCAAGCTTTTGATACCCGTTCCGTTTACACATAGACAATGAAGCAGCTAGACGTAGGTTTAGTGCTTAATAGCGACTGAAATCCGAGACTAGCCAGTGCTATTTCTTAAGAGCAAAGAAAGCTGTGAGTGAGGTACAAGATAGTATTTCGTTCTTTGATTTTTCACATGCTTGGAAAGGGCTATTCCACCACACACATTGTTGTTCTTTCTATACTGTTAAGTTCAGTTATGTTTGCACATTTATTTCAGTTGTAGGAGTAGGTTAGGTAACAAATTACACCATCATTTGTGGCCAAAAGGATCTAGGGAAAAAACTGTCAAAAACCTTATTTTGGTGTTGAAGACCATAACTTGAGAAAATTGAAGAAGTGATGGTTAGAGCTTCCAAACTAGACCAAACCCAGTAAAACTTTCAGGAAAGGGATAAAAACACTTGTTGAAAAAGACTGTGCAAAAACCTGTCAAAAATCTTGCTCAACATGGATCGCGATCCATGTACCTTTTTGGCAAAATGGGCTAAAATTATTTCCTTTGCTTAGAACAGGCTCTCAGACATCAGAACATTGAGTTTGGTGAGAAGAAGAGAACCAGAAGATCATAAAAATCAAGATTGGGATGATCAGACAGAAAACCTTGGAGAAAAAGGGGAAAACAAGAAAAAATTGAATGGCCAAATCCAAAAGAGATGAGAATTGGGACCAACTAGAAACAAGGAATCCACTGAACCAAATTTCATGCCCAGGTGCTTCCCAGCATGGATCGCGATCCATGTTCTAGGTAGGCATCTGACATCAAGATTTTACCAGTGTACTCCTGATTATTAGTTGAACAACTTTTTCAAAAGGAGCCATAGACAAAAAGTGAAAAAACCTGGTCAAAATACCAGAAAGGGAGTGGTTTGCAAAAAACTGCAAAATAGACACAAAACTTTGCTTTTCACTTGGAAAAAATTGACCAAATCCAAAAATACTTGGGGAATAACATCATCATAGCTTGTGTGATCAGCTCACAAAGTGTCAGCCCAAAACCATGCCAAACATGGATCGCGATCCATGTACCCTTTTGGAAGTTTGAGCTGATAAAAGACAAGCAGGGAATTGATAACAATTGGAGTACTTTCTCCTAATGAACCCTTATCAGGAAATCTCAAAAAGAGGGCAAAAGCTGACAAAAATCAGGTCAAGGGAGGAAACCACTGACATAAACCCTAAAACTAACTTTTGTCTATCCAAAAAAGCTTTAAAGCATTTAAAGACCATATAGGCAGCATCACTAGACCAAGGACTAGCTGTAGGACAAAATTGAGTGTATTTTGACACAAAGGTACATGGATCGCGATCCATGTTCCTCTGACACAAATTGACACCAAACTAGTACCATAGCTAGAAAGTTCAAAGACCTTGTAGATGTTGATTATGACGGGATAGGTATTTCAATCGAGAGGGAATGATGTACCTAGTGGTTCATAACCCGTATATTATGGATAAATGGGGAATGACCGGCACCAAGGACAAGGTAGATAATGAACCGGCCGATGCACCACCCAAAATGGAGAAACAAAACGCGATACTCAGACGCACCAATGAGATTGAGCGCCTTAACACAGACAACACATATGTGGGGCTTTATAAGTTCAATAATGGAGACCAAACACTCTATTACAGATGTGATGAGCCCCGCATCAAGGAATTAACCAATCGAAAAAACTTGTATGTTTACACTTACACGGAGGGTAGAAGTATTCAGGTGGTCATAATGGACAAGTATGGCCGAAAGTACTCCCCAATGGACCAGACAGAGTTAGAGAGGTATACATATTTTGGAGGACCACTCCACCAATACTATGTAAATCCGGAAGCTAAAAAAACCACGACCACTCACATCAAACCTGAGACTGTACTTGAGAGTCCCTTGAGAATAAGAGTGGAGGATTCTTATGGACATGAACAAGTGCCGAGAATAGAACCCTAAGGGTCGACGGCGGCGACTAGGGCTTCCATGAACACGCATAGGGGCAGCTCTGTTCTTGAATTCACTTACACCACTGGAATCCCTCCGACTATCACAAGAGATCGAATTGATGAATGTAGGGCAGATAGGATACCACTGTTAGTACCAAGAGGAGATTAGGAACCAAGAGAAGCCATCCCAGGGGGACCAGGAGTTGTTAGAATGGTTGCAGAGGCCAGGCCTATGCGACCATCCCAAGTGGCAAAATGCTTACCCAAAAAGAATAATGGATCTGGCGATCCGTATGCCCATGTTTCAACCTTCAAACAAGTATTGAGAGCGGAACAGGTGACTGATTTCCACACTCAGTATGAAGGATTTGGGTTGACATTGGAAGGTAATGCCCTGACTTGGATCAAACCATTAAACAGCTTAGAATTCCCAAGTATTGAGCAACTTCTCCGAGAATTCGCTGAGGAATTCTCAAAAAGAGGAATCAAGCATAACACTGTCTCCCAGATTTATGCATTTAGGCAAAAGGAAAAGGAAAAAGTGAAAGAAGCATCGCTTTGTTTCAGGCAGTACATTGAAAGATGCCCTGCTCGAGAACTACCTCGGGATGAAAGACTATCAGTCCTCTTCATAGAGGGACTGCGAAATGACACGCTCAAGAAGGGCTTGCATCTGAAAGCCTGTGTCACCTTTGAGCAAGTCATGAAAGAGGCATTGTATCTTGTAGATAACTGCAAAGCATATGGGGAGGTGAATGAAGACAGAGATCAGAGGACTAGTAGCACCTCTTCAACTACGAGTGAGTCCACAACACAATCGGGAGGGCAAAACCCAACTGTATCGGACGTTGATTGAGTGATCGAGGAAATGATCAGGAGGATGAACCAAGGAAACAGGACGAACCCAAACACACGACAACCGCCCACCCGAAAATGCGATACTTGTGGGGGTGACCATCCAACCCAGTGGTGCAACCTTCAACAAAGGCTAGGAGCTAACGCACATCGGATATTGAAATGGTGTGCTACAAAACAAAAATGGACAAACCATGAAACTCACGAATGTTTCTACAATCGGAACTATGTTAGAGAGAGACAATACGGACCACCTGGAGGACAACAACTTCCACCCCCTCCAAGGTACCAAGTGGGGCCAAATAACGCAATCTAGGGTCAGGAAAAAGCTCAACCAGTGTTGGGACATCAACCTCCTTTACCCCAGGAAAATAGGGCTATGGTAAGGATTTCTCAACCAATAGAACCACCATCTGATCAGAGTATGATCCAGGTAATCTCCCACCTAGAAGATTCAGACAGTACTTATGAAAGGGAAAGTGATAGGAATGCATATGCTCCAGAGGGATATAATCCATGGATAATTCCAAAAGAAATGCATGAGCCCTCATACATAGCACAACCAACCAAAAATCATTACCTAGTTGATGAAAATATGTTAATGTTTATGGAAAATCAGGGCTACAAACCTAAAGGCTACCCCCCTAGAACAGGACAACCAATGGGAGCTGCTCAAGCTTCTCCACCACCTGTAGGACCATGCTATGAATGCGGTGGGGATCACTGGGCTAGAGTGTGTCCAAACAAAGGAGAGCGGGTGAAATTTTTTGGATTCTGCAAACGGATGCACGACGGACCATCTTTTCCACACTGCCCAAAAAACCCCAAAAACAAAGGAAAAGCAACCATGCATAAAATAGGGATTGTGCCAAGCTCAAGTGGATCAGAAACAGAACGGAACATTCCAAAAAAAGCGGTCACTAGAGCTCAAGCACATGAGGTAGCAAAGAGTGTTCCAGCCAGCCAAACAGAGATAGACAACTTGTCCGTCTGAACCCCTAGAAAATCCTAGAAGGCGAAATGAAACAAAATGAAAGCCAAAAGAGAAAAGGAAAAAACGGCATTGGAAACCAAATTGCGGAAAACGGAGGAACAACTTCAAAGGAAAAGAGGCCTTAATGGTAACAACGAGACAAAGAAACTGTCAGAACGGCCATTCGGGGGGTCAGTCCTAGTAGACAAGGTGGTTGAACCCTTGGACACAATTCTGAAAGCTTATGAAGCAAGGCTAAAGTCTAACCATACCCAAGAGGATCGGTGGTTAACGTACCCTCATCCAGAGTATGAGAAAGAGAGGCTAAAGATGTACAAGGAGCTCATTCAAGCCGCTCAAGCGCTTATGGAACCATCACTTCCTACGACTCCGAAAATCGAGGTACTCATACGAGAAAATATTCGGGAGTTAGATGAGAGGGAAATTGGAGTGAATAACCTACCCAGTCCGGTCGACAAAACACCTTTGGACACGAGAGTAGTAGCCAATACAACAGATGGAAGCATTCTCAGGCACCACTACCAATTCCGGAGGTAGAGGAACAATGGCCTCAAGAGCTATGGGAACAGATTAGGAATGGGAAGGACAGGAGTGCCACACTTATGTTAGCTCCTATCCCAGAAATCCACCTAGAGCATGAGCTCTACCCAAATGACATCCAATCATTGTATGGAGATGCAGGCACATCGATATCGGAAGACAGCAAACCACAGTCGTTGAAGACTTTACCTTCATTTATTGGTAACCCTGAAACTCGATCAGAGGTAAGGAAAGTTCCATCTCAATGGAAAGCCAATCCTAAGATGATGGACACTAAAACTCTTCATGAGCTGATGTCATCACCTATACGTTGTACACTGACTTTGTCAGAGTTGCTGAACATTAGACCGCATCTTTGGGAAGAGGTCGCGAAAAATTTGGAAAAAATAGGGCTTGTAATTCCTTCAACCGAGGTTTCTCGAAACACGTTAAAAACACAACCCTCGAAGCAGACTAAACATGAGCCAGTGCCAGTCAACAAGGTAGGGGATTATTGTGAAGGTGAAGAAGAAAATACTACCCTACTTGTAGAGTACAAGGATGTAAAATCGATAGAGATCTTGGATAGTGGAGCCGGAATTTCCATAGCCACCAAAGCAATGTGGAAAAAATGGGGAAAACCTGCTCTAAGGAAGACGAGAATGAAACTTCAATTAGCAGATGGGTACCTGGAGAGACCTATTGGCATCTTGGAGCAGATTGTAGTAACCTCTTGTGGAATTGCATACGAACACACCTTTGCTATCTTGAATTTTGATGAGAGCAGCAATTTCGACATCATTCTGGGCAGACCATTCATGCGTCAGCTCAAAATGGTCCAAGATTGGGGTTACGACTATATTATTTGAGAAACAAGGATGTCACTACGAAAATTAGTGTTGTCGATCATAGCTATAAAGATGTAGGCAGAGCCCCAGGAGAAGACCTGCATTCCACAACTGACCCGAAAGGAGGAATACCGGCCTGGCTCCAGAACAAAGCTTACCAATGGACAGGAGAAGCTTCAGATTCGGGAAGTCTAAAAAAGGAAGACTGCATTCTTGATAGGACTACAAAAGATGAAGCATACATACCAGAGCCTTTTCCAGAAGAGATGTTCGAACCGTTTGGATGGCAACAAATACTAGCTACGCTTGATGTTTGTGTCAACGAAGTGACCCTCATCAAATTTTGTGACGAGGAAGGGTACGATATCATTCCATTCTAGATGATGAATGTTCGCCTAACTCCGAAGACTGAAGAAGACGTACCTGACAAGGAAGGGATGGCCGAGTGCCGACGCATAATGGACGAAATCTCTGTAAGGGACCTTGTCCAAACGAATGATGGAGAAGAGTTTCAAGACTCGACTGATAGGGCGCTAGAGGATAACGCGGACGATGAGTTGTCTAGTAGCTCGGGCCAGAGCATCAAACGGAAGGATCACTGAGTGATCTACTATGATTTCCCGAACCAAAACCCTCGAAGACAACGCAGGTATCGAGATAAACGCAGAAACAACCACAACAAGCACCACGAGGACTCAGTACCTCTGTTAACTAACAAAACGTAGTACTTGAGATTAGTCGAAGCGACTGACTGCCTCAAGGACAGGATATCAAGGCGATACATGAAACATGACTCAACCAAAACATCGTCAAAACATAAACCAAAGAAAGAGAAAAATACCGAAAAACCATCTAAGTTGTCCAAAATGGTACGCAAAGTCAAATACAATGATTTAAAATGGGCATTGAAAAAAGTTTGGACAACCAAAATGGAAACTGACGAGGAATCACATGATGATAAATTCGATGCACCATCCCACTATAAGAAGTATACCATTCAGGATAGGAAGATAGTGGTGCAAAAACCCAAACGAGATCCCAAAGAACTAGGAACTTCATATGATGGACCTAAAAACCCAAAACGCATCAACTTAGCAGAACCCGGAGAGGAGCCTCAACCGGCCTATATTGCCACGGACCTTACTGAAGAGGAAGAGCAACTTCTAGTCGATACGCTCATGCAATATAAAGATGTTTTCGCATGGTCTTACAAAAATCTTAAGGGGATAGATCCTGAGATATGTCAGCACACGATTCCCCTTAAGAGCGATGCCAGACCAGGCAGACAACGTCCTTACACGTACAATGAAACTTTTGCACAGAAAATCAAGGAGGAAATAGACAAATTAAAGGATGTCGAGTTTATCTACGAGATTGAGCACACAGAGTGGGTGTCCCTAATTGCGGTGGTACCCAAAAAGAATGGCAAACTGCGGGTCTGTGTAAATCTCAAGCAAGTAAATGCAGCCACCATTAGGGATAACTATCCACAGCCAATAACTGATCATGTTATTGAGCGGGTAGCAGGGAAAGAGGCCTATAGTTTCTTGGATGGGTTCTTAGGCTACAACCAGTTGACGATTAAGGCGGAATATCAGCATAAGACATCTTTTGCGATAGAGTGGGGTATATTTGTATATAGGGTAATGCCCTTCGGCTTGACCAATGCCTCGGCCACATTTCAAAGACTGATGACCCACGCATTCAAAGAATATCTTAGACAATTTTTGGAGATCTACATGGATGATCTTTGTGTTCATTCCCACCAACGAAGTGACCACATCACTCATCTGGGTAAAATCTTTGAAAAATACAAAACGTATCGTATTTGCTTAAACCCGGAAAAATGTGCCTTCATGGTGAGACAGGGTAGAATTCTGGGCCACATAGTGTCAAAAAACGGCATTTCAACTGATCAAGAAAAGGTGAAGACAATTGATGCACTACCGAGACCAACGAAGATAAAAGAAGTGCAAGCATTTATGGGGCATTGTGGATATTACCGGCGATTCATATATATGTATGCTGTAATAGCCAAGCCATTGTACGCCCTAATAACTAAGTTTGAATGAACGGAGGAATGTAAGCAGGCTTTCCAAAAATTGAAGCAACATTTGATTTCAGCTCCAATTTTGCAAGCCCCTGACTGGAGCAAAATCTTCCATGGCCATGTGGATGCGTCAGCTTATGCCATTGGGTGCATATTAGCCCAGCCAGGGAAGAAGAAAATGGATTTTCCCATTTTTCTCCAATCGACAACTAAACAACGCAGAGCGAAATTTTACCACCACGGAAAGAGAGGGCCTGGGAATGATCTATGCTCTCAAGAAATTTAGACACTACCTTCTAGCAAACAAGTTTGTCTTCTTCGTGGATCACCAAGCAGTGCTATATGTAGTGAACAAACCTTGCAACACTGGAAGAATTGTTTGTTGGTTTATACTGTTGCTTGAGTTTGACTTCACGGTGGTTGTAAAAAAGGGGACCACACACCAAAGAGCAAATCATCTTTCACGACTATTTCTTGGGGAAGCACCTGCGGGTATCGATGATGAACTTCCTGATTCATATCTGTTCAACATAGAAATGGTGCCACGATGGAGTGAAGAGGTCATGCCACTACTCACAATCGGCTCTTTGCAAATAGAAAAACAACCATCAATGATACACAAAACACGGAATCTCATCCTTTTAGCAGGATGGCTGTACAAACACGGTAAGGATGGAATATTGAGACTATGTGTACAACCTGAAGATACCACCTACTACCTCAAACAAGCTCATATACAAAACACGAGGTTTCACGCTGGTGAAATACAGACAGGCCAACGGTTACAAAGACTGGGCGTCTACTGGCCAAACATGGAATACAGTGTCCATAAATATGTCAAATCCAGCGATAAATGTATCATACAGCCACCACTGGAACATGCCACAATGTTTCAAGTAGTGCAAGCACCGAAATGGAGTGCTCATATCATTGAGTACTTGAAAAACAAAACCTTTCTAGAGGAATGGGACAAATCAAGAAGGAAAACTGTTGCGGAAGAGGCCAAACACTATCTTCTCATTGCCAACCAATTGTATAGGTGGGGGAAAGACGAACAATTACGGCTATGTGCTATAGAAAGCGAATATTACGTCATCCTAGATCACACACACGCGGGACAACCCGGAGGACACTTCTCCGCTGATAAAATGGCAAAGCTAGTGCTAAACTCAGGTATATGGTAGCCGACCCTATTCATGGATGCAACAACATACATCAAATGATGTGACGAATGTCAACGCACGAAACCACCCCTACGGAGAGATGACATGCCACTGAGGCCGATGATGAGAGTTCGCGCTTTTGCCAAATGGGGCATTGACTTCATTGGTCCCATCAACCCTCCAGGATACAAGACACACGCACAATACATTATTGTAGCAACGGATTACATGACGAAGTGGGCGGAAGCCAAAGCAACCCAAAAAAATGATGCAAGGACTACAACTCAGTTCCTTTTCGAAAACGTCTTTACACGGTATGGACTACCAATCGAAATAGTAAGTGATAGAGGAACACACTTTGTGAACGACGTCATTGAGACTCTCCTTGACAAATTCATGGTAGTCCATTGAAAGTCAGCACCCTATCATACTCAAGCCAACGAACAGGCAGAGAGCACTAACAAAATCCTATGCACCGTCCTCACCAAAATAGTCAGTGACTCAAGAAATGTTTGGGATAAAAAATTACACACCGCTTTATGGGCTTACCGTGTAGCTTTTAAACTTCCATTGGCACGACTCCATTTAACCTCGTCTTCGGAATTAATGCGATACTACCATTGGAATTCCTAGTAAAATCCCTCAAGGTGGCAACACAATTAGGATGGACAGGCCATGCGCTATCGGAGAGACTAGACACCCTTGAACAATTAGATGAAACTAGACTCAAAGCGATAGCTAGGATATATGCTCAGAAAAAGCAAATGAAAGCTTTTCATGATCGACACATGATTGGTAAGGAGTTCTAGAAAGGGGATTACATTCTCATGTACACCCTGAAACAGCACTCCAAGAAACTTAAAAGGCGAGGAATGGGGCCTTTTGTGATCCATGATATATCATAGTGGTGCCGTTAAACTTGCAACATTGGTAGGAGAGGAGATGCCTAATTGGACGAGTGGTTGTAGGTTAAAGAAATATCTTCTTCCACTGACACCAGACGAACTCGCAACACTCCATGCAACAGCTCAACGCAGATGTCAAGCACAGGACATATCTCAGGATATTGAAACTCAGGGAACAATCAAACTTTCAGAGGAAAGAACAACCGGAAATGGCTAATCAACATGCTCCGATAGCATCCATACAAACGGTGACTACATGGTTAGGAGGAATGGATCTGCGTATTCAGTTGCGGCTTGCTGACGGCACCACCGAACGAGCGTTAGTGGATACAGGAGCTAGAGCTAATGTGGTTAACTACTCCACTTTCATAAAAATCACACAGGAACCTCTAATGCCAAACACTATGGGGTTCAAGGTCGCCAACAGAGGTACTATGGACAGTCTAGGCCACATAAATTTGCCAATCAACATTGATGGAACAGTGTATCCACATCAATTTCATGTGGTCGAAGATCATCATCTCAACGAAGCAGTTATTCTAGGCGTGTTGTGGATGCGCACTTATCAGGCAACACCAAACTGGCAGGACAACACATTATGCATCGAACATGAGGGCCAATCTTTAGCCACGCCATTTGTACAAACGGACTATGAATGGGAACCTCTATCTTCGCCACAGGCGACAGCTCAGCAATCATCCATCACCAAGGTTACAAAAATATGGGTCAAGAAATCAATCATGGAAACCAAGCCCAGGCAATTGTGGATACTTAAGCGCCAAACCAATACCCGTAAACCTACATTACCTACAAAAAATTTAATCCATCACGAATTGCCCACCGCCGTTGTCAAACGGCCTAAACCGATGGACCACTCTCTTCGACGTCCGACCACACTCAAATGGGTATGGCAACCAAAACAACATCGCCTTCACAATGCCCGCCTTGGGAATTTCGATGGCACCCCAAGAAATGCCAACAACGGACACCATCAGCAACATCAAAACCTTTGCAGTTCACAGTCAAACACAGAGCACACCTTCTACAATTACTATTGTTCGGGCCACGCAGCTTCCAAGGAACCTCACCACCAAGCAGCCACTAAACATATTGTTCAGCACCTATCTCTTGCACAGCAATTTGTTTTCCCATGCATATCCTCCATAAGCATCATAGAGCCACACTATACGGCTATGCATAGACACGTGCTTTATTCCCATGCACTCTGACACATGCTTGTCGCGAACGACTCACTTTAGGAAGGGGGGAAAAGCGGTTGGAGTACCACTTGTATATACCATTACTATCATCCTATTTCTTTTCTTTTCTTTTCTTTTCTTTTCTTTTCTTTTCTTTTCGTTTCCTTAAAAACACAAGTTTTCGGAGCCTGACAGACTCTTAGTTGGCATAATCATGAGCCATACCGTCACGATCTAATACCGGAATAAGAGTATGTATATAAGGGAGGTGACAGTAATTTTGGCTAATTTTGGCCGACTAATAGTCATTGTAAATAATTTTCTTTACAAAAATGCAAAAAATGACAGGTGATCAACAAAAATTTGATAAGTCGAGCTAGGAAAGTCAGAATTGACTTTTGAAAGCAAACACCGAAACTTCAAAGCAAGGACTACAAACATGGCAAATATGGAAAAATTCAACACAAAATGAATTTTGGACCAACTTCTGAAGGATCAAAATTGCAGATCGGACGCCATTTGTAAACCGAGTGTCAGAATGACGAACGGTTCGAACCGTAGGTGATGTGCCCAACAAGATATGAGCAATGAAGGTAAGTATAAACGGGGCATTATGGGTAGACTGGGATCATATAGTCACAAAAGGGCAGCAAGAGCTCATTTGCATTCAGAGAGAGAGAGAGAGAGCCACAGGAGCATAGGGTGTTCGGGTTTGCTTCTGCCTGCTGCGACCACCTCGGTGGATCTCACTACACTAGATTTGATAGGTATGATCATTAACCTTGCAAGAGCATGTGTGTGTGACCCATACTGCATCAACAGTAGCAAAACAACAAATCAAAGCAATACAAGGTCACAAAATTGGCAAACTCTCAGGGCCAATGTGGGAGTCCAAAACTCATCAAACACAGAAAAATTTCATCAGTAGACCCCAAATACCTGGCAGAATCAGCCAAACTAAGAACAATGGAAAAAGGTTGTGGAACATGGATCACAATCCATGTCCCCAAAACCCTAAAATCAAGGAAACCCCTACCCCTATAGGAGCAACTATAGAGGCCCAGAAACAAAACCCCGTGACTGTTTTTGCAAAATGTTTCCCAACATGGATCTCAATCCATGTATTTTTTTGCCAAAATCAGGATCAAAGAGGTTCACTAGCTGGACAATGTACCAATAGTCCTGGGAGTTGCAAAATGATCACAAACAATGCTCTAAAGCTCATCAGATCCACCTGGATTGCTACAGTCAGTTTGTAAATGGTCTTTTGGTTAAAAATACTGCTAAAGTAATTTGAAAAACTTCAAACTTTCCTCGAAGTCTATCAACAAGCAATGGTAACCTAAGAAGGGTGATGGGATCAAAACCAAGCAAAAGTATACTTGCAAAATGGTAAAACTTGTAAGATTCAGCCTGCCTTCCCAAAAGAATTCAAAGTCTGGGGAAACATGCCAGGGAACCAAGCAAAGCTATGAACTACAGACCTCAACCATCAGAAATCAATGCAAGGAGAGATTCCAGGCAAAGCATGACTCCAAAAGTGGTGGCCAGAAACAAATTTGGTCAAAACGGAAAAAATATGGCCATAAACTAAGAAATGGGGCAAACTATGGAAAAACATGTCCAAAGTTGAAAAATTTTCACCAGTGTACTAGGAAAACTCTTGGAATTAGGGTTGCAGAGAAACACACACAGCTTGGAGAAGACAAAGGAAGCTCAAGGCACACAATAGAGAGTGTGTTACTTAGTGTGCAATGGAAAGATAGATAGCCCTAGAGTGATGGGCGTATATACAATGCACGGGGGAAAAAACCTCCTAAAGAGGGAAAAAATGCCCCGGCGGTCCTAGTGTGTTCACACACATCACTACCACATGTATATGGTAACAAATCCCCCCTAGAGTGATGCGGTGAACGAGAGCTGGCACATGAGTAAAGGGAAGTGCCATGCCCTGAGGACAGGATCAATCCACAAAGGGGAGTAAGCCCAAAGCTTTGCGGAAAGCTTCAAGCTTCTCACGAGACAATGCCTTTGTGAAAAGATCTGCAAGGTTGTCTTGTGTTGGCACATAAGCCAAGCTGATCTCTCCTGCTGAGAGCCTCTCCCTGACATAGTGGTAATGCACCTCAATGTGCTTTGTGCGAGCATGAAAAACTGGGTTCCTCGCAACTGCCAATACGCTCTGACTGTCATTGTAGATAGTGTTGGCAATGTCCTGTCCAACACCCAAATCAGCCATAAGGCGTCTGAGCCATACACACTCAACCGTAGCTGTGAAGACTGCCCTGTACTCAGCCTCACAACTCAAAGTGGCCACAGTAGGTTGCTTCCTGCTCAACCATGATATACATGAACTCCCAAGCATGAAGCAAAAACCACTTGTGGACACTCGCGTGTCAAAACAACCAGCCCAATTTGAGTTCGAAAAAGCATGTAAGTCTGGCGGCAATGATCCCCCCTTGGGATAAAACAAGCCAAGATGTAAAGTGCCACTAAGGTAGCGGAAAATCCTCTTGACAGCCTGCCAATGCTTAGACCCTTCGCTATGCATAAATCTGTCGACCTGTTAGACTGCAAACTGAATATCCTGCCTCGTGTTGCATACATAAATGAGGCAGCCAACAGCATTTTGGTAAAGAGTGACATCAGCAGCATCACCAGCATCATGTAGACTCAACTTCAAACCTGTTTCCATGGGAGTGGCAATAGGTTTGCAATCCTCAAGTCCAAACTTACATAGCAATGTCTCTATGTAAGTTTTCTGACACAAGGCAATACCACCATCACACTGCTTAAACTGTATACCCAAATAATGATGCAACAGCCCCAAATCTTTCATCTTGAAAGTAGCATTCAAATCAGCCTTAAATTCAGCAATATGTCTCTCATTTGGTCCAGTGATCAGCAAATCATCAACATAAAGAACCACAATGAGAAGTACATCACCCTCACGCTTTACATACAATGTGCTTTCTGTTGGACTGTTACGAAAGACTTGTTTGACCAAATGAGTGTCAGCTTTCTCATACCAAGCACGAGGAGATTGCTTCAACCCATAGAAAGCCTTGTTACATTTGCACACTTTGTCCTCTTGTCCTTTTATGACAAAACCGCGAGGCTGCGTTACATAAACTTCCTCAAATATGTCACCATTCAAGAAAGCAGTAACAATGTCTGATTGATGTACATCCCAACCAAAATGAGCTGCCAATGCACATAGAAACGCACAGTAGTCATACGACAAGTGGGAGCAAAAGTCTCTTCATAATCTATGCCTTTTTGCTGTGCATAACCCTTTGCAACAAGTCGAGCCTTATGGCGATCGATCTCACCATCCGGCTTGCGTTTCAACTTGTAAACCCACTTCGTACCAATGGCCTTTTTGCCAGGAGGCAAATCACATAAAGTCCATGTGTCATTTTCTATAAGTGCATCATATTCTGATTGCATGGTAGCCATCCAATTTTCTGAATTTTGTGCTTCATCAAAAGTCAGAGGCTCCTCAACATCATGTAAGCTAGACACAGCCAAAGCATAAGAATCTGATGCATAAGATGCATGGCGAGAGCCTGAACGAGTACGACTAGACAAAGGTGCATCCAATTTACTGTCACGCAAAGTGTGCACCAACCATTTTGGCATACCTCTAGCCTGCTCATTTTCAGCCCTTTCCTCATCAAGTACATCATGTACATCTACATCAGTAATAGGCTGATCTAGAACATTTTCAGAAACCCCCATAGGCTGTACATTTGCCTCATTGGAACTTACATTCGTATTTCCACCACTGAAAAGAGGCAACAAAGTGTCATAAATGTCCTGTGAGCTTACATTACTGTCTCTAGTACAAGACAGCAAGGGCTGAACAGAATCTTCCACAAACACTACATCCCGAGAAACCAGAATACGTTTTGTTTGCGGATGATACAACCTGTAACCTTTGCTTTCAGCACTATAACCAAAAAAAATACTTTTGACAGCCTTATCATCCAATTTTCTGTGCTGCACTTGTGGCACCAAAGCATATGCCAAACAGCCAAAAACACGCATGTGCTCAATAGAAGGCTTTCTATCGTGCCATGCTTCATATGGAGTAATAGACTGCAAAGATTTCGTAGGACACCTATTAAGTACATAAGTGGCACACATGATGGCCTCAAGCCAAAAAGAATGCGGTAAAGCTTGACTTTTGACCATACATCGTGCCATTTCCGTCAGTGACCTATTTTTCCTCTCAGCAACACCATTTTGCTAAGGCGTATAAGGCACTGTACATTGGTGTTTTATCCCACGAGTAGCCAGAAATGCATTAAATTCATGAGACATATACTCCCCCCCTCGATCGGAACGGAGGGTGCCCATAGTACATTTCGACACATTTTCAGCCATAGCCAGAAATTGTTTGAAGCACATAAAAACTTCAAACTTCGCTTTAAGCGGAAATACCCATGCATGCCTGGAGTAATCATCAATGAAAGTCACGAAGTACAGGTAATTGCCCAAGGACGGAGTTTGCAAGGGCCCACAAACATCACTATGCACAAGCTGCAACCTGCATGTGGCCCGTACTGAACCATCCTTTGGAAATTTAGAACGCTGCATCTTACCCAAAATACAGCCTTCACAAACATGTTTGACAGGTTCTTCAAGAGGCGGCAAAGAAGCTACCATATCAGATTTCTGCAAACGCAGCAAACTGGCAAAATTCAGATGACCAAAACGTGCATGCCAAAGTTTTGCATCTGAAATAGCCCTTGAATCTGCAACAGCATTTGCAAAATTTTGTACACACTTGTCATACAAAGTGAGCTTATACAGCCCACGGCGCAAAAGCCCAGATGCAACAATTTCATCACCGAAACTGAGATCATGAACTGTACATCTGTCATCCACAAATTTGACTACAAGTCCAAGTCTAGAAAGTGCGGATAGAGGCAAGAGATTCTTCTTGATCCCAGGTACATAAAGTACATCAACAAGTGTGAAGGAACTGCCATTAGCAGCAGTGAGCACAATCTTTCCAAATCCCTGAACTTAATAAGAGGCGCTGTTGGCACAAGTGACTGAATTCCCATGAGGGACTGACTCGAGAGAGGTAAACAATTCACGATGTGAGGTAATGTGCTTTGTAGCACCACTGTCGAAATACCACACATGTGAATCTGCAGCAACTGACAAGCATGCATCATGGACAGCAGGATTGTAAGTGCACTCTGCGCTAAAAGCCCATTCTGCATCAACATCAGCAACACAGTCTCCTTTCACAGAAGACTCAACAATGGCTGCATTTGTAGTGGAACCAGCATTTGTAGTGGAACCACCCTCTTTCTTCTTAGCCTCTTTGGCCTTCAACTTCGGACACGACTTGATCAAGTGATCATTAGCTTTACAATAATGGCAACGCATCTTCTTTTTGCCCTTATCATCAGAATTGCCAGACGAAGTACTGCCAGCAGAAGCATTAGGAACAAAATTTTTGCCACTCGCAGCAGAACCATAAGAAGTGGCTGCATTACTATTACCACCCTTTCTTTGAGAAGCAATAAAAGCCTGTTCAACTGCACACTGCCTAGTCCTGTTTTTTCTGGAAAGTGACTCTTGCAACAGCAATGTGCATAATGCATCAAACTTGACACTTCAGGATTTCCTTGGGTCATAAGTCTCCAAGTACTAGCAAAAGTCTGGTAGGAATCTGGTAAGGCATCAAGAACAGTCTGCACAAGGGAACTATCTGAAATGACTTCACCTGCAGAAATAAGCTGCTCATTGATATCCTTAACACTAGCAAGGAAAGTGTCCATATCATCTTCCTCATGCATAATCTTCGACTCCAGCTCTTTACGCAGCAAAGCAATTTTAGCCTCGTTGCGGCTTGCATAAAGACCTGCTAAAATATCCCAAGCCTGTTTTGCAGACTTTGCTGAACGGATGTAAGGAACAATGGTGCGCTTCACAGACAACGCAATCAATGCATGAGCCTGCGCATCCTTAACATCCCAATGAGCTTGTTCTGTCGTAGGCAAAACAACTCTAACAGCTGCAATCCTTGCAGCAAGACCTGCAACATCCTCAACATCGCCTACATCCTCAGAACCAGGACGTACATCAATGCCCTGCACAATGTTCCAGAAGCCCTTTCACACAAGAACATGTTGCATCATATACGCCCACATAGGGTAGTTGTCCCCATCCAACCTGTCCTCAGCAGCAAACATCTTGAACACATCTGTGTTGTTGTTGTCAGCCATGGTAAATGCTGCACCTGATGTGAAAACTGCCCGAAAATAGGAGAAACGGAGCGGGAACAACCTGTGCTATATAGCACAAACCGTAGAAGACTATAAGGCACCTGTTATGCAGAAAACAGCACTGACAGAAATTCTGCACAAAATGATGAAATAGCCTGTGCAGTACTACCTGTAGTGGAAACGGAGGCCGAAATGAGCCCAAATCAAAATTTTGAGTAGACCGAGATCTTTGAGCTCTCCCAAAAATTTTGTCGACCTGCGAACGCTCACCAAAGGTCACTGAAATCGGAGAAAGTAAGCAGGCATGTGCTGGAGCAGCTGGCGACTAAGCCCGTGAGGACGTGACCTGCTTTGATACCAATTGTTAGAATTAGGGTTGCAGAGAAACACACAGAGCTTGGAGAAGACGAAGGAAGTTCAAGGCACACAATAGAGAGTGTGTTACTTAGTGTGCAATGGAAAGATAGATAGCCCTAGAGCGATGGGCGTATATACAATGCACAGGGGAAAAAACCTCCTAAAGAGGGAAAAAATGCCCCGGCGGTCCTAGTGTGTTCACACACATCACTACCACATGTATATGGTAACAAAAACCTATAGGAACCAATGTGCACAAAAATTGTGTTCAAATGCTTCCCAACATGGATCGCGATCCATGTACCTTTTGAGCCAAAATAAGTAAAATCCATGCCATTTGATTCAGGATGATCAAGAAAGCCAAGCCATGAAATGTCAAGCCATTTGAATCTTAAAAATCCACTTCCAAAAGCCAAAATCTCTGAATCTATACCTGATTTTCAAAATTTAGCCCAAGTGTCAAATCATTGATCCAAATCCCAAATTTTTTGGACCAAGTCATACTCAAGATGAACCTTACAAGATGGTATTAGCAATTTTCCAAAATCTTGCCCAACATGGATCGCGATCCATGTACCTTTAGCTCTAAATCCAGAGAAAATTGCTCAGTAGCATCCCCTTATGCCCAGGGACAAGTTCCCAAAGCTAGAATTTCAAAATGTTTCCCAACATGGATCGCGATCCATGTTCCTTTTTGCCAAAATCTATCTGTTTCATTACAGTTTTGTGCCTATAGTAATCCTAGGTGCACTGGTGAAATTTGGTCAAATTTGGAGTAGTTTTGATAGAGCTAAGCTCACTTTTTTATTTTATGGTCAAGTTTACACTTTCCGACAACTTTGATCAATGGCTAAAATATGATTTCACTTGCAAATTGGAAATATGATGCCTTGAAGGAAAGCACGGAAGGAGTGGCATGTGGCACCCTATGAGATAACCGACATCTCATCAAATGAGAAAGCTCACCCTCACAGGATAAGTACTTGAAGCAATTCCGGTAAACATTTTCATTGGAAGGTTCCAAGCCGCAGACGGAGAAATTGTAAACGCCACCATCTTTCCCTAGGAAATGTGTACTTTGCACCAGAATCCAAATGTGCAAGCAGGGGTCAGGTGTTTACAGCTTGAAAATTTCTTGAGACTACCTCCTTGGGAAACGGATTTCAGACGGGCTCACAAGCTCATAAGCACAATTCAGTACAATGGGGAAGCAACTCTGACAAATAAGGACGGGGCAGCTGTTAAAGTAAAAATTACAGTGGAAATCATAAATGAAGCCCTCCATCTGCCACAAGGGACGCACAACCTCTTGCAGAAAACAAAGGCAATCGACAATGATAAGGCTTTTTTGAAGCAACGGGGTCACAAGCTGACATATTAGGACCTGATCTACTCAAAAACGGAACTACCGTTGCATCTTATATCCCAACATTTCAAGGTACAAAAGCCACCCAGATACACTGAACCCTTGTTGCATATGGCAGTGGTGATGGCGATGGGATTGGCTGAAGGCAGGGTGGTCAGTTGCGACTTTGGCAACTACCTCCTAAGACGATTGTGGAAGCAAACTTAAAGGGCAGCCAACGAAGTAAAGCTTACATGAACGGAGGACCCATGCTCACACGAATAGCCTATCAAGCATTGGACATGATTGATGATCTACCACCTGCCCAAGTGCATATTGACCTAATCCACAGATCCAAACGAGCCGTGAGACCAGTGGCCGGGCCTTCTACAAGACCGAATCTTGGAGTCAAACAAACCAGGCAAAGTGCACCTTTAAGGGATTCGGACAGTGAGAAAACAGAGTCGGATGCTCACAACAGCCAAGAGGAGGGATCCAACCCACGGGATACTCCTTCGGAATACCAGTCTTCGGAGGAAGAGAAGGATACCCCTTACACCCTGGGATACACTCGATTAAAGAAAAAGGCTACACATTTGGCAGAAGCTATCCCCATCACTCATGCCAGAAGAACAATGGAAGAGGCACAGGCATTGAGGGAAAAGCTTCACCAACAAAAGAAAGATCATCAGCAAACCCAAGACACGGAAGCGGACGACGAGAAAGAAGATGATGAAGTCAAGGATGTTCCTCTAATACGCAGGCAGACAGAGACCTTGGAAAGAATCAAGCAACAAAACAGAAAGGAAGCTGAAGAGAAACGATAAATTGCTAGTGTCATGCAGCAAAGAATTCACAATGAGCTCAAACGAAAGATGGAACAGAGACAGCAAGAAGAATCAAAGAAGCAACGCGTCAATGATTTAGAATCATCTGACGAATCTGCAAAAAGCAAAGAGGAGAAAATTTTCTCGCAAGGTGAGGAACAACACTAGAGACAAGAAGAACAAGACCAAGACCTCAGTTCAAGACCTCGGTTCGCCCAAGGATGCTGAGACAGTTTTGGAGAGGTCGGAACAAGAAAAAAAGGAAAGTGCAGGACAACCGGATCAAAAAGCCGACGAAAAGCAGAAGGAACAGCAAGGCAATCAACAAACGGAGTCACGGACGCAGCCTTCCACGACCTCTGACACTAGAGAGGGTTTAAAACAAAAGGAAAAGCAAGCTGAAGTGGTCGAGCATTCAGATCAGCAGGGGCCAAGAACTCAATGCACTCAAGCGGCCATAAAAGAAGGAGTTGAGATGGTTAGCTCCTTTGATATTGACAGTCACCTAGAGCATATCAAACTGCAATTTGAATGTCAAAGAGCTCTTTATAACCTCAAGGAGTTGGAATTGGAAGATAACAAAAAGGAGGTAGCTAGAACAGCAGCAGAATCCGAGCAATTGACGCAACAAATAGCAGCACTGAAGAACGCGCAAGTCCAGCCGCAATCGGAGCTGCAGAGAGAAAGAGAAAATTCAAGCTACTATTATAAAGAAGCATAGCAATTCAATGAGGTGAACTCGGCTCTACAGATTGAACAACAACGCCTCGAGGAGGAGCTAACCAGGGAAAAGAAACAGAATGAGAAGCTACAAGGCTCGTACGTCGTGGTTAGTAGGTCTCTCACTCAACTCTTGGCAATACAGGATACACCCTCCTCTTCGACTATGCCGGCAGGCTCTACTTCCTTGAGCCAGGAGATCAAGGAGTTAAAAGAATCCCTAAAACAAGAAAAATATGATAGACAGATCATGACAGCAGGTCATAGGGCCTTGCAAACAGGCAAAAGATGAGGAAATTGAAGACTTGAAAAAGCAGCTGGCTGAGGCAAGAAAAGAAGTAGAGGATCTGAAAGCCAATCAGACAAAGGATCAGCCGGACACCGGATAATTTGAGCAGGGAGAAAGATCAGATCACTTCGAGTTTGAAACTCAACAAACAGAGATAGCAACTACAAGCACTGGAAAAGGCACGCAAGAGTCTGCAGATCCAACCATGACATCCACCTCGGAGTCGGCCAAAGATGAAATTCAGCGTTGGATCTCAGAAGTCAAAGACCCGTCGCACAAGGCATACTGGAATATGAATTGAAAGTGCTAGAATCAGCTGCCCTCCTCATGATCACTCCAGATGAGGTTGTAAAAAATTTTGGGCACGAAATGATCGCTCTACCGTTGATGCGGCAAGAGGTTCGATTATGGTAGCAAAAGATTCTCCCAGAAATTCAACCAAACAGCAGAGGGGATTACAGAGAGGTCCCAATTACAGCTCTTCAGATTGAAACAGTCCTTGACAATCAACCCCTCTGGAGAAAGAAATGGTTCGATGACGAAACATATTACAGGAATGCGCCCCAACATCTCAGGATCGACCCCACTTACTGTCCAATCAACAGGCAGCGATCCTGGGATACTTTTTACAGTTGGCAAAGCAAAAGATCGGCAGTGTTGAACTACCCTGTCATAACCAAGCCGATCAATAGCAATCCCCCATCAGAGCATTACATGGTGCAAACTCTGAAAGGAGTCATCAATATGATGAAGGAGATCCCAGATCTCGCTGGCCAGATGCTGGTAAAGATTGCCAAAATGCTCATCACGTGCATTGCAGACTTCAAAGACATTGAAGCGGTAGAGCATCCATGGCAGGTATTTGTCGCAGGCACACAGGGCATCTGCTGAAACATGGAGACAGAAATCCCCAGCAGAAATATCTCATGGGATTATATGCAAGAGTCATGTTTCTGCCATCTCAATATATGCAGACCTTTGAAGAGGCTTTCATGACAGGTTTCTTCAAAGTGGACTCTTCCATGTTCAATCCAATGACGAAAGATCTGATAGCTCGTCACATCGTTTATCAGAGCACCATTGCAAATAATCCTTTCAGAGAACTGGCAACCAAAGTCGAGGTCGAAGCTAGAGCGCAAAAGTTCAGAAATCTCACTACAACACTAGAAAGAAGGCACTAAAGTGACTTCCCTCAGATGCAGCTTGCACGAGGGCGTGCAAACGAATAGGAAGGGGGGAATGTTTGGTGGATACGAGCGAGCAGGCGTATGCACACCAAACCCGGTGGATACTCTATTTTTTCGGCAAAAACCCTGTAATTCTGCCTAAAATGAGTTGTAATCAAAAGAAGATTAGACCTATTCTTTTTTATGTTCTCTGAGTCTACCCCTTGTAAGAGGCCGGTTGGCCATGGGAAAGCCCCCTAAATTTTAAAGTCAAAACCCTTAGTTTTGAAAGGATAATCATCATTAGCTTGGAGAAGAAAACGTGCGCTTCAAAAATCTTCTTGTGTCTACACTTTGTAATTATCATTTCTCCTGAACGGGTAATCAAAATTCTATTCCGAATAGTACATTGTGTTCCTTGTCTGTTGAGCCAGCAGAGGATCACACCCACATTTTTGCTCACACTCATCATTTTGTAACCATTGATTGTAATAAATGTCTTTCCGACATTAATTTTGATTTGAGCCATTCATTTAGTAACGGGACTCAATTGAGTTTCCAGCTTGTAATCCCGAAGTAATTTCACTTGCTGATGTAATTAGTTAGAGATGTTCTCACCTCCAAGACTGAGGTATATAAGCCAAAGTTTTTGTAACCTAAGGGGATTCAGATTATTAATCAAAGTGAGTTTTTTGAGCGCCGTGACTGTGTCTGAGAGAGAGTGAGAGAGAGAGAGTCTTATCTACTTGCTACGCGAGCTACGGAGCCGCCATTGGAGAAGCGACACCGCCATTGTGTTAGCAACGGCGAGAGCTACGCACAGATACCAAGAGTGCGCGCTATCGGCTTCTATGTGTGGTAAGTTCCTACGAGCTTCGGTGTGAGTTTTCTTCCAACTCGTGTGTCGGAATGGAGCGTGCAGCATATCTATAGAACCACAACGAGTAGAGCTACGCATTAGTACCATCGGGGTCAAGTTTTGGTCACTTGTATTTTTCGGCCTGTCTTATACGCGTTTGCCGCATGGAGTGGTTATAGGTTGATTTTGCAGTTCAAGTCTTTAGGGTGTTGTTCTTACCTAGTGTATAGACTTCCCCTTGAGTTTGAGATCGATTCAATGATTCTAGATCCTCTTTCGTATAGCATTCGTTCGTAGTAAGAATTTCAGTCACTTGCGTATTTTAGAACTTAGATTTGATTTCCTTAGTAGTGATTGTCATTAGAAGGTCGAGTAGGTGATTTGACACCCACCTAGTTGTTTCCATGCGCCTGCGGGTCAAGCTCCGTCCTCGTCTGACAAATTCTGTTGTTGGTTGAGTTCTCGCTATTTAGCTTCCGCTAGCGGCGTAACCACCTTAACATTTGGCGCCGCTGTCGGGGACGAGAGCCCTAAGTAGGTGACCTTAGACTAATCCTACGAGGTGAGTCGTATAAACTACTTTGTATACTTTAGTTAGAAAAGATCTAGGAGTGGTGGACTCCGAAGATCTCGAGAGATACTAGGAAGTGGGGTATTCCTGGGTCTTCCGTGTTGACAGTATTTTTAGATTAGCTTAGATTTGTTTGTTGTTTTGTTGGTGTTGAGTAGTTGTTGATAGAAGAAGAATTTGCTAGTCCGTGAGTGGCAGTGGATCTCTTTAAAATCACAATTACCAAACCCATTTTATGATTAGGAATAGCTTAGGTAGGACTTCATTTGATCCTGATCTTGAGCTAGTAATCATTGGAGTATTTGCTTGATATGGTTGATTGCATGTTAGATCACTAAACCGTCGAGTTAGTAGTGAAACTTGCAATAAACAAAAGTCAGAGAAATTTTCTGTGTATCTGGGAGTTGCTGAGCACTTGAGAAAGCTTTAGGAAGGATTCTGTGCCAAAAAACTGGAAATCCGCAACTTTAGACATCATACGCGTATGATGTCTAAATGACCAAATAGAGACCAAAACAGAAATTTGGACTTTACCAGAGTGTTCAAAAGGGGAGTTATACCCTAATTTCAACTTAAAACAAGAGCATTAACACTCAAAGAAACCCAAAAAGACAAGTCGGAGTCCAAGAAACGCAAAGAATAGGAAATTTTGGATTCAGATCTTGTTTTTACATTCAAACCTGACAAAAACACTTGAAACTCAATTATAAACATTGGAGAAGGCTTAAAACCAAAAATAGTCAAAATCTGGGACAAAAGACATCATACGCGTATAATGTCTTTTAGCACATCCACTGCTTAATTTTGATATCTAACCTGACAAGATTGTTACAAACACTGTAGAAAGCATAAATATCAAGTCTTGACCCAAATTGAGGAAAAAGACATCATACGCGTATGATGTCTTTGACCTAATTTTGGACATATTTTGATACTTTGCCAACACAGATCCATTGTAATAGCTGTATAGAGGTTATATTTCAAGTTTCATCCCATTTGGATCACAATTGACCCAAAACAAGTCAAAAGCAGAAAATTGCCAAGAAAAGCCTAAATTAGCCATAACTTGCTCAAACAGAGTTCACACTGAATTTTGTGAGTGGAAAGAGCATAAGGGGGCTACTGAGAGTGAGCATAACCAAAATAGTCTAAATCTGTGAAAAAAGACATCATACGCGTATAATGTCTTTTTCAGCATAACTGCAACAAAATTCTCACTTGATGAAACAGAAGTTGTCCAACTGACAAGATTAAACAATTGACCAAGTATCAATCAGTTTGGATCAATTCTGACCACAAAAACTTGGGGAAAACAAATTGCCGAGACGAAAAAAGTAAAGTCCTTTAGGGGAATTGATGAATTTGAGATCGGGCAGGAATCTCCAGAATAACCAACCAAAACAAGGGGAACACGCAAGTGTCATATCAACCGAGGGAAGTGTAAACCAAAGTTGGGTGCAACCATTAGAGCCGATCTTTGAAGGAAGTGTTTCTGATACTTCTTCGGAGAGATCTTACGAGATTTTCACCGAACACTTGGAACACTTGAACCTGAACAACAGAGAAAATATGGCAGTAGGATCATCAAACCCTTCCGCCACAATGAAGCTATTGTTCATAAAATACCAGTACGACAATGAGCAAGGGGCCAAGATCTACAAAGATGGAATGGACCGCTATTGTGTAAAGATAGAAGAGAGACCTAGTGAGTTCAAGGACTTAGTGCCTGTGAGCTATAGCGGAGATAGATATCTAGATGACGAGGGTACCATGTACTTGGTTGTCCTAAACCCTAACATTGTGGACAAGTGGGGATTGATGGGCACCAAAGCCAAAGTAGATGAAGAACTTGAGGAGAAAGCACCAATAATGAACTTCCCTGATGCGAGGTTAAGAAGAGAGAATGAAACTACAAGGATCAACACTGATAACATCTATGTGGGGCTATACAAATATAATAATGGGGAGCAAGATCTCTATTATAGATGTGAAGAACCCTACACCGGAGAGTTGACAGACCAAAAAAGACTTTATGTCTTTACCTACACAGAGGGATCGGACGTGAAAATTGCCGCTTACGACAAGTATGGGAGGCAATACTCAACAATGGGCAAGAAAGAATTAGAAGGATATACATACTTTGGGGGACCACTACATCAGTATTATGTTACTTCTAGCTCACAAAGACCAGCACCAACAAATGGAGTGCAAAACCCAATGACGACAGGAGGACAAAGAACTCAGGCTGCTGACTCTTTCAGTCAACCTCAGTACTCGAAGCCCGGACCAATGGGATCATTACATTCCAGAGAGTCAATGGATACGAATTGAGGTAGTGCAGTTCCAATCCCCACATATACCACTCCAGGTCCAAGGTTCGAACCGGAACCATCACATTTACCTCCTAGTAGTAGATTCACGGCAGGGGATCCGACAAGGGTAACCCATGAAGTCCATGATGCTAGAGAAAGCTTTAGCCGGGACACAGGAGCAATGACATTGGTAGCAGACCATAGATGTATGAGACCATCTCAAGTAGCCAAGTGTATGCCAAAGAAGTATGGTGGTTCAGGAGATCCGTATGCACATGTGTCACTCTTTAAGCAAGTCTTAAGAGCTGAGCAGATGTAACATTTTAATGGCCTAAAATCTCATTTGTAGCGGAAATTAGCATGAACATAGTGGGCATTTCATTAGAATAGATTCCTAATGAGAATTACAAGAGTGCTTGGGTGGAGAGAGCAACAAAAAGCATAACACCTAGTTAGATAGCATCGACAATACTTTCAAAAGAGAGAGCAATTAAGCTATTGACAACAGTTGAGGACCGGATTTGCATGGAGCCGGTCCCCCCTCCAAAAGGCTTTGTATTATGGTTTCTCCCCTCAAGAGAGACATTGTACAATACAATTCTTTGTGTTCCTTCAAGACTAGCTAGTGCAATGAAGATGGAAGCTTCATACACCAAGCAAAACACTTAATCAAACACAACTTGAATTATCCCCGTTCTCAGACCCAAGACCTCACACACCTTCGAAGATGGTGAGAGCTAGCAGGGTATGAGAGTAGATTGAGAGGAAAAAGAAGTATCTTACGAGAAAGAAGTACATCTCCTCACATAATCACTCATATTAGCATAGCTTAGCTTAGTAATTAGCTTGGTAGAGAAGATGAGCATGCATTAAAGCTTGGCTCTTGGTTGGATTTGCATCCACATGCCAAGAGAGTGTTGATGTAGGCTTCTATCTCACAAGCTTGGAGTAGGTGATGAGCTCTCCATTAAAGCTTGGGAGGAGATAGAGTATTTTTCCCTTCACACATGGTCAAGTGTGAGAGTGTGAGAGTGAATACCCAGCAAAAATCAGCCCCTCCCTCTCTCTCGGGCGAGCCCTAGCTGCTAAGTTAGGCTGGCTTTTTCCTCATTGGACCTCCCCAGGTCAAGCCAATAGGAATTAAGCAGCATAAGTGATAGCCTTCTGACATGTGTCCCCCTTTCCCCTTTTGTGAGAGCTTTAGATAATTAAATAATTAAACTAAACTCTCATTGGACCCCTTTGCCTCCTGGCCAATAGGAATCAGGCAAGCCATGGGGCTCCTGAATGCTCATTGGACCCCTTGGGAGACTGCCCAATAGTCTTCTAGGACACTTAATTCTTATTGGTTTCTTTTATTAAATGTTTTTAAATTAATTAAACTAGATTTACTCTAGCTTAATTCTCATTGGTCCACTTCAAGGGTCTTCCAATAGGAATTGGGCACACCTTGTGGGCATCTGGCCTAGGGAGCTGACATGTGTCCCTCATTCCCTTTGTGCAAAGGGAGCCTGTGTGTGTGTGTGTGGCTTTCTCTCTCATCCCCTAGCTTTGGGGCTCGCCCCCTCCCATGTAGGGATATGCAAAGACTTTTTGAGCTCACACTAAGCATCCAATTTTTCCCTAGGGTTAACCTTTGGACACAACCTTTGAATTTTGGAACCTTAGCATTTTGGAAGTCTTAATGGGCTGAACCTTAGGGTCTTTTTGGCCCATTGTTTCACATGGTTCTTTTGCAGATGGCCCCCCCCTTTGGATCCCTATTTTCCCTCCTTTGGATCCCTACTGTGACCGGTCTGCTAACTTAACCAATATTCTAGCTTTTTCTCCCTTGGCACTTCCCCACATTAAATGATCAGTTTAATATGAGAAAATCATTTAGGAGAATTAGATACTGATTATTATGACATTACCTCTCTCTTGAAATCATAGTCGTCCTCGACTATGGTGTAGAGAAGATAAAGCATATGCATGAGTCCTTTTCTTAGCGGGTAGAGGATCCCTATGTTACCCTACGACATCATTCCATAATGGATGACTAGTCCATTTGGCGCTTGAGAGCCTGAGGCTGCCGCAAGCATGTCTGCACATTAGTCCTATCAGTCTTCCATAGTAGAGTGACAAGCTCTACTTGGTGTTCGGGAGACGTCGTCTCCGCAAACTTGATCTAAGTATGCATACTACTTCATTTTTGTGCACAAATAAAGAAAAAGAGAGTCTTATAAGACAAAAATTTTTGTTCATTTTTAACATTTTGTACATTTGCTTACTCTTGGGAAGCATTGTAAGCATTGACAAGGTTTAGGTTATCCTTTAATTGTATGCCTTGCATCCATCTAGCATCTTCAAAAGGATAATTCTTAAACTTAATAAGATATCGTCGGATAGTCTTACCGCCTCTTAATACCTTGTCTTCATGTCGGAGAATGGACTCGGGCTGCAGCACCTCCTCGTGGTCCTCGATCTCCGGTGGGTCTTCAATAGTTGGTTCTTGAGGTGGCTCTCCTTTGTAAGGCTTCAAGAGGCTCACATGAAAAGCATTGTGTATGAGCCAATGATTGGGCAACTTAAGTTGATAGGCCATCTCATTGATTGGCCTAAGAATCTGGAAGGGACCATAGTACCTTTTTGCTAGTTTAGCATAGTACTTTTGGTGGCCCGTAGGATTCTTGCCCGTCGTGTGCCTTAATCGAGCCTTGGGAAACTTTAACAAGACCCAATCATTTTCTTTAAAGGCTTGGGCTCTTCTGTGCTTGTCAGCAGCAGCCTTTTGCCTTTGTTGTGAGATAGAGATAGCATCCTTAATCTTTTGGAAAGATTCTTGTAGGTCTCGGCTATACTCATCTGCAGCGAAGATCTTCCCATGTACCTTAAGTAGCAAGGGACTTTTTGATCTTCCCTCAATTACCTCGAAAGGTGCTTTTCCTGTAGAAGTATGTACAGTGTTATTGTAAGCATACTCTACTAAGGGTAAGTACTTCTCCCATTGGGATCTTTGATCTACTTCCGTTACATAGGCTTTTAGTAGATCGAGAATAGTTAGGTTAGCTATTTCACTTTGGCCATCAGTTTGTGGATGATAGGCCGAAGAGAAGTTTAGCCTTGTTCCTAAATTCTCAAAGAGACCCTTCCAGAAATTACTGGTCATTCTAGGATCTCTATCCGACACTATGGACATTGGCAAGCCATGGTACTTGAAAATTTGTGAAATGAAGAGGGTTGCCATTTGATGGGCTTTGATAGTCTTTTTGACAGGTATAAAATGAGCTTGTTTACTAAACCTGTCTACTATCGTCCATATTCCCGTATTCCCATGGATAGACTTAGGCAATCCAAAGATAAAATCCATGGATATGCTCTCCCAAGGTGAATTAGGGATTGGCAAGGGTTGAAGCAATCCAAGTTGCTTCCCTCTATCAAATTTTGTCTTTTGACATACCACACATTTGGAAACATACTCATGTATGTTCACTTTCATGGTAGGCCAATAGAAATATGTTTCAATTCCCTTTAGGGTAGACTGAATCCCTCTATGCCCCGCATATGGGGGAGCATGAGATTCATACATTACTTTCTCACGTAGTGAGTTAGTAACGCATAGTCTATTGCCATAGAGAAGATAACCATCTTGTAAAGTAAATGGTTCTTCTTTCTTCCCTAATGCAAGGGCTGAAATCACATCTCTAAAATCGGGATCAATAGCATACTCATCTATCATTGAAGATAGATCATTGTGAGTTGCTATGGAAACCGCATTCACTCTCGGTCGTCTTGAGAGTGCATCAGCTACTTGATTATGCTTGCCAGCAATGTGAGCAATATGAAAATGAAATTGCGAAAGGAAATTTGCCCACCTCATTTGTTTGTCGGAGAGCTTGGTCTGCGTCATGAAGTACTTAAGACTTTGGTGATCCGTTCGCAGAATAAAAGGAGTCCCCAATAAATAGTGCTTCCATGAGTCTAAGGCATGAAGAACTGCAAGGAGTTCTTTTTCGTATATGCCTAGAGCTTGCTCAACAGGGTCGAGCCTTCGACTCTCATAGCCTATGGCGTGCCCTTCTTGGAGCAAAACAGCCCCAAGGCAATCACCACAAGCATCACATTGGACCTCAAATGGTTTTGAGAGATCCGGTAGTGTAAGCACGGGTTGAGAGATAAGCTTTTCTTTAAGCTTTTCGAAAGCATTGTTCTCCTTAGCAGACCACGTATACCTAACATTTTTCTTTGTTAGGTCATGTAATGGTCCCGCAATTTGTGAGAACTTTTCTATGAAGCGTCTATAGTATGCACACATACCTATAAAGCTTCTTAGTTCATGAAGATTCCTTGGTTTAGGCCATCCTTTTATTACCTCTAACTTGGATGGATCCATTTGGATTCCATCTTGAGAGATAATGTGACCTAAATATTGAATCTCTTGCAAGAAAAATTCACTTTTCTTTCGATTAACATAAAGTTTATTCTCTCTTAAAACTTGAAATATTACCTGGAGGTGTTGCTTGTGTTCCTCTAATGAATTAGAGTAGATGATAATATCATCGAAGAACACTCCAGTGAAGGTTCGATGAGGTCTGAACAGCTTCTCCATCAAGCGGTTAAATGTGGCTGGTGCATTAGTCAAGCCAAAAGGCATGACAATGTATTCGTAAAGACCAAATGTAGTACGAAATGCGGTCTTTACAATGTCTTGATCAACTATCCTTATTTGATGATAGCCACTTTTTAGGTCAATCCTACTGAAGTAGGTCGATCCTTGTAGCTTATCAAATAGGTCTTCTACCCGTGGAACGGGAAACCTATTCTTGATAGTGATCCTATTTAGTGCTCTATAGTCGACACACATACGATATGTGCCGTCTTTCTTTTGCACTAATAGCACAGGTGAGCAAAATGGAGATGAGCTAGGCCTAACCATGCCCTTCTCAATTAACTCATGCACTTGCCGCATAATCTCCTCTTGTTGAGCTTGAGAAACTCTATAAGGAGGTTTGTTAGGCGGCGAACTTCCTGGAAGAAGTTCAATTGCATGGTCGTCATTACCTCGTTTAGGAGGTAGCTCACAAGGGATGTCGTCAATAAAGACATCTTGAAACCCCTTGAGAAAATTGGATAACTCTAATTCCTTTTGGTTGCTTTTATTTTCTTTTGCTAAAGCATTAGGTTCATTTTGAGAATCTTTAACAAAAATCATGTACACGGAAATAGAGCTCTTTATTGACTTGTTGAAAGCTGGTGTATGTACAATGGGGATGGTGTTACCTATCTCCCTAGCATCTATATACATGTCCTTTTCCCTGAACTTAAAGGAGATTCTCCTTTCAGGAAATTTAACATGGGCAGCCAGACGGTCAAACCATGGTGCCCCTAGGATTACATCCTCATGCTTGAGAGGAGAGATAAAGAAATCCTCTTTGTCCACATAGCCTTGGACATGAAGCCTCAATTTCCCGATTAAGGGAGTGACTGAAGCTTCTTGCCCCTTGAAGGCACTGTCTGCGGGTAGGATATCTCCCATCTCGTAGGATTGTATGCCCAGCTTGGTGGCTAACTCCATAGATATGAAATTGTGAGTAGAACCAGGGTCAAAGAGAATAAAAGCATCATGTTCTCTTACCTTTCCCCAAGCATGGCATAGAGGAGATCCTTTGTGGTGAGTTTGGTGAATCTCCTCCTCTTGGATTTCAACCAAAGAAGCTCTAGGAGGATCTTGGCGGTTGTTCTTTTGGGGACAAGCGCGGTACACATGCCCTTGTTCGCCGCACTTGAAACACCGGTTATCTTTACGATAACGCTCAAGCTCTTCAGGAGAGAGTTTATTCTTTCCTTTGTAAACTCCCTTCTCTTTAGCTTTGTTGGAATTGCCCTTAGGAGACTTTTGGACATTGTCCTTCCCCTTAGGCTCATTGGAACCTTTGTTTTCCGGGGGCTTATTATTATTTCTTTTACCCCCCGTTTGGAAATTGATTCGCGAGGCCACCATAGTATGGTGTATTACCGCCGATATGGTACGTGGCCTTTGGGAGTTGACATACTCCGCCATTTCTTCGGTTAAGCCCGCACAAAATTGTTGCTTTTGCTCTCCAAAATCCAACTTTTTGAAGACAGTGGCTTTGAGTTGTAGGTCCCAAAACTTGTCTACATATTTGTGGATGGATTCATTGGGAGAGAGCTTTAAGCTTCGCCATTCGGTGAGTACTTTGTCTTTGGCATCGGTGGCCAAAAACTGCTTCATAATGGAAGCTCTTAAAGCCTTCCATGTTCGTGGAGCTTCACCGTTGGCTCGTAGGCTAGACCACCATTGTCTGGCGGACTTTTGAAAGTGCATAGCTACATGGCGTAGCTTAGAGGACTCCGTGAAGCCCTCATCTCCAAACGCCGCATCGAATTGCTGGATAAAGGCCAAAACTTTGTCTGTAGCACCGAAGGTGCCATCATAGGTAAGGAAAGAGATGCTCTTCCCTCCCTCTTTGAATTTCTTCAGCTTGGACGACCTCTTCCATGCGGCATAGGATTTTCTATGGCCTCTTCTTTTTGATGGTTCAAAAGTTGCACCATCACTTTCTTCAGAAGATGAAGAATTTGAAGAAGGTGGAGAAGAGGGTGACCTCTTTCTCGCCTTTTTCTTGTCTTGATCTTTGTCGTCTTCACCATAGCTTTCATAAGAGGAAGAGGATGAAGAAGATGGAGAAGAGGGTGTCCTCTTTCTCGCCTTTTTCTTCTCTTGCTTTTTATCATCCCTCTTTGAATTATGACGTGGAGAAGAGTGTGATGGTCTTCTTCGCTTTGGTGGTGATGGAGAGCGTTTAGCCCGCCGTCTTCGTGGAGCCATCTCCGCCGAGGTGGCGGGAGACTCGCTTCTTTCTCGTTCCTTCGGTGGAGGCTCTTGAGTTCTCCTTTGGAAAGGAGATGCATCATCAAGAAGTAAGTTCTTGAGCCCTTCATATGGATTCTCTTCTTCTTCCCGAATCGGAGAGAGACCTCTTTTGGTAGTCTCACAAGGAGGCTTCCTAGGTGTTCTCTCGTCATGGTGATGAGCTTGGAGAATCCCGTGAGCACGGAGCTGCCGTTGCACTTCACTTTGGAGAGATGGATTGCCCATGGCTTGTTGAAGCCTAGAAACAAGATAATTAACAAGCATTGAAGCATCATTAGTAGCTTGCTCATGAGCAAAATCAAAGTTATCAACATTAATTTCACTCTCTTTAATATTGTCAGCCATTCTAACAACTTTTAGGTGTAAACTTTTTAGGTGTACTTTGGCACTTCAAGCCCTAGTTGCTACTCCTCTTTACCCCTTTAGAAAAAGCACTCAAGCTACTGTACCCGCGGCTCGAATACCATTAATTGCAAGGAATAGAAGAGAGGGTCTTTCGACACCAAAACAGCACCGGCTCCTGTCAAGCTTCTAATAGCTCAATAGTGGTTAAGCCGTAGGCAAGCCCCGTAGGACTCCACTATTAAGACCATAGCTCTCGACGGTGATGCCCCGTTAACTGCACAAAGGCAGGCGCACTGAAAGGCTGAAAATCCCTATTCTACTTACTCACAGGCAATTAATAATACCAACCATTTGTAGCTAGCTTGAGGACCTCCCTTCTTGAGCAAGAAAAGAGAAACCTTGAGCTCTGATACCAATGTAACATTTTAATGGCCTAAAATCTCATTTGTAGCGGAAATTAGCATGAACATAGTGGGCATTTCATTAGAATAGATTCCTAACGAGAATTACAAGAGTGCTTGGGTGGAGAGAGCAACAAAAAGCATAACACCTAGTTAGATAGCATCGATAATACTTTCAAAAGAGAGAGCAATTAAGCTATTGACAACAGTTGAGGACCGGATTTGCATGGAGCCGGTCCCCCCTCCAAAAGGCTTTGTATTATGGTTTCTCCCCTCAAGAGAGACATTGTACAATACAATTCTTTGTGTTCCTTCAAGACTAGCTAGTGCAATGAAGATGGAAGCTTCATACACCAAGCAAAACACTTAATCAAACACAACTTGAATTATCCCCGTTCTCAGACCCAAGACCTCACACACCTTCGAAGATGGTGAGAGCTAGCAGGGTATGAGAGTAGATTGAGAGGAAAAAGAAGTATCTTACGAGAAAGAAGTACATCTCCTCACATAATCACTCATATTAGCATAGCTTAGCTTAGTAATTAGCTTGGTAGAGAAGATGAGCATGCATTAAAGCTTGGCTCTTGGTTGGATTTGCATCCACATGCCAAGAGAGTGTTGATGTAGGCTTCTATCTCACAAGCTTGGAGTAGGTGATGAGCTCTCCATTAAAGCTTGGGAGGAGATAGAGTATTTTTCCCTTCACACATGGTCAAGTGTGAGAGTGTGAGAGTGAATACCCAGCAAAAATCAGCCCCCCCCTCTCTCTCGGGCGAGCCCTAGCTGCTAAGTTAGGCTGGCTTTTTCCTCATTGGACCTCCCCAGGTCAAGCCAATAGGAATTAAGCAGCATAAGTGATAGCCTTCTGACATGTGTCCCCCTTTCCCCTTTTGTGAGAGCTTTAGATAATTAAATAATTAAACTAAACTCTCATTGGACCCCTTTGCCTCCTGGCCAATAGGAATCAGGCAAGCCATGGGGCTCCTGAATGCTCATTGGACCCCTTGGGAGACTGCCCAATAGTCTTCTAGGACACTTAATTCTTATTGGTTTCTTTTATTAAATGTTTTTAAATTAATTAAACTAGATTTACTCTAGCTTAATTCTCATTGGTCCACTTCAAGGGTCTTCCAATAGGAATTGGGCACACCTTGTGGGCATCTGGCCTAGGGAGCTGACATGTGTCCCTCATTCCCTTTGTGCAAAAGGGAGCCTGTGTGTGTGTGTGTGGCTTTCTCTCTCATCCCCTAGCTTTGGGGCTCGCCCCCTCCCATGTAGGGATATGCAAAGACTTTTTGAGCTCACACTAAGCATCCAATTTTTCCCTAGGGTTAACCTTTGGACACAACCTTTGAATTTTGGAACCTTAGCATTTTGGAAGTCTTAATGGGCTGAACCTTAGGGTCTTTTTGGCCCATTGTTTCACATGGTTCTTTTGCAGATGGCCCCCCCCTTTGGATCCCTATTTTCCCTCCTTTGGATCCCTACTGTGACCGGTCTGCTAACTTAACCAATATTCTAGCTTTTTCTCCCTTGGCACTTCCCCACATTAAATGATCAGTTTAATATGAGAAAATCATTTAGGAGAATTAGATATTGATTATTATGACAGCAGATAACAGATTTCCATACACAATACGAGGGATTTGGTCTTACTCTAGAAGGTACGGCATTGACATGGTTTCAACCACTGAACATAGGGGGATTCCATGACATTGACCATTTGCTAAGAGAGTTTACTGAGGAATTCTCAAAACGAGGGATTAAGCACAATACGGTCTCACAAATATATGCTTTTAAACAGAGAGAACACGAAAAAGTGAAGGAAGCTTCACTTCACTTCAAACAATACATTGAGAGATGTCCAGTACGTGAACGACCACAAGATGACAGACTATCTGTTCTCTTTATTGAGGGATTGAGAAACGACACTCTCAAGAAGGACTTGCACTTGAAAGCTTGTACAAGTTTCGAGCAAGTAACGAGAGAAGCATTGTACTTAGTGGATAACTGTACGGTTTATGGAGAGGTGTCAGCGGATACAGATTTTGTATCCAGTAGCTCTTCCTCCGTAGTGAGCGAGACTACCACTAAAAAGAATTTTCAAACAACAACCATGCCAAATGTAGAGCAAATGATAGAAGAGGCTCTAAAAAGGATGGCACCATACCAAAAACCATTGCCAAAACCACTGAAATGGTGTGCTATTGAACAAAAATGGACAAACCATCCAACAGAGGAGTGCTATTACAACAAAGGGTATGTAAGGGAGCGTCAGTATGCACCTCCTGCTCAATTAGCACCACCTCAAGTACATCCAGTACCTCGATACCCAACGGGAAATGTACCAGGACCTATGGGGATAGAAAGACCGCAACCGGTATTGGGACAACAACCACCTTTACCAGGAGCAAGACCAGTAGGCATTAGATATGCACCAACCTTAGAGAATCAGGAAGAACAAGCCTTAGTGCCTGTTCAAGCCTATTATGAAGAATCTGGTGCACACATGTCTTCAACTGTGTATTACCCACTAGAAGAACCCAAACAACTAGAACCATGGGGCATGATTGGGAATGTTGGAATACCAACAGTTATAAGTGCTTCTGATGAAGAGAGATACAATTTGGACGCAAGAACATTGATGTTCATAGCTCATGGAGGGTTAACAGGACAAAGACCATCCTATCCACAAAGGACGAATCAAATGGGACCAAGACCAGCACTAGGACCCTGTTACAAGTGTGGAGGTGACCATCTGATGAATGTTTGTCCACATACGGAAATCATTAGAATTAACGCTTATTGCACTGAGTGTGGGGTTACTCACTTCATTGAGGATTGTTCAAAGAATCCAAACAAAGTGCAAAAGACGACATTGAATCTGCTAGAAACTATTCCTACCAGCAGTGGGTCTGAAAATGAAACTCTGATACCAACGCAAGTTGTTACTAGAGCTCAAGCTAAGAAAACCACTAGGGAACCTGAGAATGGAAAGTTAGCGACTGAAGTGGTTAGTCAAGGACCGCGGAGTCAGAGAAACACATGGAAAGCTATAAAAGCACACATGAAGTTGAGAAAAGAACGTGAAGACGCTATTCTAACTGAGGAACTAAAGCAAACTAAAGCTAGATTAGAAAAACTTGAGAGTCAAAACGAGAAACGAGAGATGAGCCCGGAAAGAACGAAACAAAAGAGTATCAAAGAAACAACGAGCTTAAGCTCAGGGGGATCAGTGCTAGTCGACAAAGTACACGAACCATTGGACGCACTGATGAGAGCTTACGAAGCTAGGTTAAAGAACAACCAAACACAAGAACAGAGATGGATGACATACCCAAACGCGGAATTGGAAAAGCAGAGACTTGAAATGTGCCAGAGAATGATCGAGACTGCACAAGCCTTATTAGAACCACCAAGAGAAACAATGAATTGTGGAACGGAAAACCCAATTCAGCAAGAGATTATCGTTTCACGGGTAGCTGAAAAGACTCCCAGTGCACAAAAGCCTGAAAATACACACAAGGATGACCGCATAGTATTGAACACAACCGATCAGGAGATAGAGAGTTTTCATCCAGTCATACAGAGGTCTTACGGAAGAGATGAGGATTACAATGAATTTTGAAAACAAGTGAGAGAGGCAAACTTTGCAAACAAGCTAAGTTGCCAAGCTAATCAGACAAATTGGGAAAAGGACATCAGGAATCCTCCCATAGTGGAATTTGAGGCAGGATCTCAAGTGGACTTGGATCTGCAATCTTACTGGGGAGATGGGGACTCTGTTAGAACAATGAAGAGCAAACCTCATTCATTGAATACCTTACCTTCATACTTAGGAGAGTATGAAGCAAAATCCGAGACTAGAGCACTTCCCTCACGAAAAATCTCATCAGAAAAAGTCATGGACTCGCAAGGATTGATAGAGATCTTGTCAACACCAATGACATGCACTATCTCTCTAGCTGAGCTTTTGAGGTTAAGACCACATATGTGGACCACTGTAGGAAAATGCTTGGAGAAATTTGGGATAAAAGACCCAACATCGAGACTGCAAGAGGGTATACAAGAGCTGAGCAAACCACAAAAGAACGCTAAGCCTGTACCCTTAAACAAGGTCGGAGAGTATTGCGAAGGTGAAGAGGGGAATACAACCTTACCAGTTGAATTCCAAGGAGTGAACACAATGGCAATACTAGACAGCGGACCTGGGGTAGCCATTGCTACAAAAGAAATCTGGAAAAAATGGGGGAAACCAGCAATAAGGAAGACTAGGTTGAAACTCCAATTAGCAGATGGACACATGGAGAAACCTATGGGGTTATTAGAGAAAGTCGTAGTGACTTCTTGCGGCATTGAATACGAACATACTTTTGCTATTGTTGATTTTGGCAAGGAGAATAACTATGATATCATGCTGGGAAGACCATTCATGATACAGTTGAAAATGGTCGAGGATTGGGGCTACGATCACATATACCTGAGAAATATGGAAACCACTACACGTGTGAACCTGAAAGACCATAGCTACAAAGATGTGAACCGAACACCGGCAGAGGAGTTTGATTCAGCTACTTTGGCGGGATCTGAATTTTCGGCCTGGTTAGGTAAGCCCAAGGAGTTATGGATGTGTGGAGCCTCGAAATGTGGAAGTCTGAGGCGAGAAGAATATGTTTTAGAAAGGGCTATCGAAGACGAAACTTATATAGGAGAACCCTTTCCAGAGGACACGCTTGAACCATTAGAATGGACACACATTCTAGCAACCCTAGATGTTTGTGCAATCCCGGATGGTCCCACAACGAAATTTTGCGACAAGGACGGGTACGACGTGGTTCCATACTTCATGCTGAGAACGATACTCGAAAAAGAAACTGAAAAGAACGATACACTGGAAAAGGAAAATGAAGAAGAGGTGTTTCACGACATTCCCGATCATCCAGAGTGGGGAAATGAAGCAGACAACGAGTCAACGGACAATTCAAGTGGAAACGAAGAAACTATAACGGATGTCCGATTTTATGATTTTTCGAACCAAACTAAACAACGCCAGAAACGCTATAGAGCAAAGAGAAAAACAAAGGGGGTTAGAACCAATCCGATGCTTAGAATAAAGGAAAAAAATCAATTCCTAATGCTAGTAAAGGCAGAAGATTGTGTTAAGGACAAGATTTCTGGAAGAATGAGAGGCAATGATCAAAAGAGCTTATGAAAAGACAAAAGAGGTTCAAGAAATCAAGTTCAAAGGAATGGAATGAAAACAGAAACAGAAAAATCAGAAAAGAACAAGCGCAACAGAGAACACACGGAGTCCAAGTTAGAACGTGGAAACAAGTACAGAGAGCTCAAGAAAACTCTGAAAGAAGTTTGGACGACAGAATTTGAGAGTGGAGAGGACGAAAACGTCAAAATCAAGGAAAACATGGATGTTCCCTCTCACTATAGGAAATTCACAATAGAGGATAGGAAGGTGGTATTAACCCAACCTATTCGAGAGAGAAGGGAGAACGAATCTTATGACGGACCGGAGGATGCAAAAAAAGTTGATTTAGCAGCTCCAGGTGAGACACCTAAACCGGTGTACATAGCCACAGATTTGTCTCCAGGCGAGGAAGAGAGACTTTTGAGTCTTCTCAGAGAGTATAGGGATGTGTTTGCATGGTCTTATAAGGACTTAAAGGGAGTTGACCCGTCGATATGCCAACACACAATCCCACTGAAACAAGACGCAAAGCCTAGCAGACAGAGACCATACACATATAATGATACATTTTCTAAGCGAATCAAAGAAGAGATAGATAAGCTAATGGAAGCTGAATTCATATGCGAGATTGAACACACCGATTGGGTATCTCCGATTGTGGTAGTATCCAAGAAGAACGGAAAACTCCGAGTGTGTGTCAACTTAAAGAAAGTGAATGCTGCAACAATCAGGGACAATTATCCCCTGCCGATAACTGATCATGTTCTAGAGCGTGTATCAGGGAAAACAGCATACTCTTTTCTTGATGGTTTTTCAGGATATAACCAGCTAGCCATAGCACTGGAAGATCAACATAAAACAGCTTTTGCAACGGAGTGGGGAATTTATGCTTATCGGGTTATGCCTTTTGGTCTAACCAATGCTCCCGCAACCTTCCAGAGGCTGATGACACATGCTTTCAAAGAATACTTAAGGTTGTTTCTAGAAATATACATGGATGACTTATGTGTACATTCTCTTCTGAGAGATGAGCATCTAGAACACCTAAGAAAAGTATTTGAGAAATGTAGGACATATCGCATTTGTCTCAATCCTGAGAAATGTGTGTTTATGGTCCGACAGGGCAGAATTCTGGAACATATTGTCTCACAAAACGGAATATCCACGGATTTAGAGAAGATAAGAGTTATAGTAGATATGTCTAGACCAACCAATGCGAAACAAGTACAGAGCTTTATGGGACATTGCGGATATTATAAACGATTCATTTACATGTACGCTATAATAGGCCAACCACTTTACAGGCTAATAGTGAACTTTGAATGGATAGAGGAGTGTGAGGAATCGTTCAAGAAATTAAAAGAGGCACTCATTACTGCTCCAGTCTTGAAATCACTAGATTGGGAGAAGATATTCCATGTGCATATAGATGCTTCGGCATATGCAATAGGATGCATTCTGGCTCAGCCAGAAGAAGGAAACATGGATTTTCCTATCTGTTACGCCAGTCGACAGCTCAACAATGCAGAGAAGAATTCCACCACAACAGAGCGAGAAGGATTAGGAATGACATATGCTGTGAAGAAATTTCGGCATTATCTTCTCGCCAACAAGTTTGTGTTTTTTACGGATCACCAAGCCTTGCTCTACCTAGTGAACAAACCATGCAATACCGGGAGAATAGTGAGATGGTTCATTATCTTACTGGAATTCGACTTCACGGTAGTAGTAAAGAAAGGAAAAACACATCTTAGAGCTGATCATCTTTCGCGATTGACGAATGGAGAAGACCCTATAGGAGTAGATGACGACATGCCAGACGCGTACTTGTTCAACATAGAAATGATACCGAAGTGGTCTCAAAATGTCGTTAATCTATTAACCTATGGAGGAGAGTTCGATAGAAGAGAATACAACCAGAAACATATTGCTATTCAGCAATCCAAGAATCTTCAATTGGTTGCAGGAAGGTTGTATCAATTGGGAAATGATCATGTTTTACGACTATGCATCAATCCTGAGGAATATAATATATATCTGCGCGAAGCACATGTTCAGGAATGTGCATTTCATTGTTCAGGAAGGAACACATATAGGAATTTGTTACAATTGGGAGTCTATTGGCCAGGAATGAAAGAAAGCGTACACGAATATGTCACTGTATGTATTGTATGTTCATCAAAACCGCCAGCAGAGTATTCGACATTATATCAGATAATGATCGCTCCAGAATGGAGTCAGTATATTGTTGAATATCTCACAAATAGAACTTTCCCAGAAGGAACGTCAAAAGCTCGTCAGAAATCTGTAGAGACAGAAGCTAGAGATTACGCTTTAATAGGAGATCAACTCTATAAGAGAGGTAAAGACAACCAACTTAGGATTTGCGCATCAGAGTCTGAGTATGTGATAATCCTGGAGCAAGCTCATGGAGGAGTAGGTGGAGGCCATTTCTCAGGTGATAAGACAGCAAAACTTGTCTTAGCCGCAGGAATATGGTGGCCAACATTACATATGGACGCTGAGGAATACGTTAAACGGTGTGATGACTGTCAGCGGACCAAAATACCACTTAAAAGAGATGATATGCCGCTTAGACCAATGATGGGGGCAAGAGCTTTTGCAAAATGGGGGATTGATTATGTCGGACCCATTTCACCTCTTGCCTATAAGACTCATGCACAATACATCGTTGTGGCTACAGACTATCTAACAAAGTGGGTCGAAGCAAAGGCAACTCAAAAAGCGGATGCCAGGACCACGGCACAATTTCTATATGAATACGTCTTTGTACGATATGGATTTCCAATAGAAATTGTGAGTGATCGAGGCACACATTTTATAAATGAAGTGATAAAGATCCTTCTAGATGAATTCATGGTAATCCATAGGAAATCAGCCCCGTATCATCCACAAGCAAACGGACAAGTTGAAGCAACAAACAAAACCATATGCACGGTCCTCACGAAGATTGTATCTGAGTCGAGAACTGACTGGGACCAGAAGTTGCATTCAACATTATGGGAATATAGGGTAGCATATAAAACATCACTAGGAACGACCCCATATAACATGGTTTTTGGGCTAAATGCTATCTTACCAATAGAATTCTTGATTTCAACCTTAAGGGTGGCTAAGGATCTAGAGTGGACAGGGCACGAGCTTTCTGATAGAATAGATGACCTGGAAAAGCTAGACGAGCTTCGCCTAAAAGCAGTAGCTTCTATCTACGCTCAAAAAAGGCGACAAAAGGAATTTTTTGATAAGCATGTGCGGACTAAAGAGTTTAAGGTTGGGGACTATGTCCTAGTTTACACTCTGAAACAGCATGCTAAGAAGCTTAAAAAGCGAGGGATGGGACCTCTGGTGATTAAAGATCTATCACCAAGTGGAGCCGTCAAGCTTGCTACATTAGACGGAGAAGAAATGCCCAATTGGATTAGTGGATGCAGAGTGAAAAAGTATCTTTTGCCGCTAACCCAAGACATGCTTCTCAAAATACATCAAGAAAAGCTGCGTGTCCAGAAAAAGAAAAAGATTGTGGGGGAAGCGCAAGCCGAGGCGAAGGAAAGAATGGAGAAAAGAAGACTACTGCGTCAGAAACAGCGCAATGAAGGAGCAATACGAATAAACGCAGTCAGTATAACAGAAATGGATAATGACAAAGAAGAACCCATCATTGAATGCAAAGTAGGAACCAACCAAATCAAAGCCAGAGCACTATTGGATTCAGGAGCTCAAACTAACCTACTTTCACTTAGTTTGTATAGACAATTGACAAATGACACTAAATTACAAACTGCCAAGCAAGAGTTAAAGAGTTACTCTGAGAATTCAATCAAAACTGTCGGATGCACAGTTTTACATATACAGATTAACCAGTATGTGTATCCTCATATGTTTTACGTGGTTGAAGACCAAGCTACACAACATCCATTATTGCTAGGACAACCATGGCAGAAGCAATACAATGCAATGATTGACTGGAATTCTAAATCAGTGCTTATCAGATACGAAGGTGAAAGTCAATCAGTTAAGTTCACCAAAGGTGCAGAGCCAACTCCAAAGGAAAAATCCAAGCACAAAGGTAAACAACAACCAGAGAAAAAGAAGAAGCAATGGCAACCAAAAGTTTCTATACAACCGGATTACTCTTCGACGAGGAATTCTCAACAGTGGATAAAGAAGACAAACAATAATATAACAGATCAACCTTGGGAAAAAACGGAGTCAAAGTTGGTATGGAGACCAAAAAAGGTTGTGCCAGAGAACACAAAGGTGGAAAACAGAGTCTTCAATACCAGACAACAGAGTGATTCCAAACAATCAAGGACAGTGAAACAGATCTGGATTCCAAAGAAGTTCATGACGGCACAAAGCTATAGCAAGCAAATTTGGATCCCAAAGATTTGTAAACAGGAACTCCCTTCAGTACAATCCACGGAAACTCCTAGGTATTTCAAGTCGAGGAAATCAACACAAAGAACAAAGCAGGTTTGGGTCGCAAAGAGTTTGTGGCAAGCACAAGTGAAGCGGAAGCAGAATTGGATTGTAAAAAAGAACAACAAAGTAAAGAAGAATCCATCTACTAATTCTACTACCAAAGTGCCAAAACCAACCCAAAACCCGACCACCAATCCTTCAATCAAACAAAGAGCAGCTTTATTGGAAAGACTGTTGTAACATCGCTCTACAATTGCATTGGGAACTTATGACCAAAACAACTACAATGCTTTGTCCACAGACACTTCATAGTCGTCCGCGAGGACTCAGACTAGGAGGGGGGGAGGTATACAGGTATACAGGATTTACAAAGCAGCTACAAGCGCCAAAAACAAAGAAAAACAAAAATTATATTACAAGGACAGTGTCTTACATGATTTTGCAATTTTTATGTTTGATTGCAGATATTGATAATAATTATGCCCTTATATACCTTGTTTTGCAACAAGAAGAGATCAAATGATGAATTTGGGTCTCTAGACGTGTAAATATCACTAAATAAGAGTGTGTTTGGAGCTAAAAAGTGGAAAAAGTGGTAATCCAAGTCCAGAAATCACAAATAAGTGTATATTCATATACACAGGGTTACCAGCTATTTATTGTGTATGTTTGGAATTTTTTGGCTTCAATTTGCTATTTTTCTTTATTTTTTATGATTTTCTTAATAAAAGTAAAAGAAAAATAAAAAAGCAGGTGAAACGAGATCAGAAAAAAGAAAAGAATAGATGGTGATGATCCTAATGACAAGGGAAACCCATGGTAAAAATTGAGTACAATTCAGGAAAAGTTGCGGAAAGCCCGAAATGACAGAATTTTGGCAAAGCGGACAGATTTCTCAGAAACAGGTCAAACGGAGTCCAAATTGAGAAATTTCAAATCCTAAAGTGCATTTCACGACGAGATAGGAGCACATGTCAAATTTGGTAACAAGTGATCCGAGAAGTCCGAAGTTAAGTATTTTTCACATCACTTTCAAGCTCATTTCCACTATTACCTTCTTGGAGAGAGCAAAGAGCACACAGGAGCATCCAACCTTCTACAGCCTTCTACGACTGCTACGAGAGCTCAGAGGCCACCAGACATGAGAGGTAGACTCGTTTCCATAAGCTTTTGATGCTTATCGTTAACTTTTGTCGCGAAAACCGACCAAAACCAAGAAACAAGAGCAGACGGGGAATGGGGAAGAATGCTAGGTAGGGGCACAAACGCCTAACCAAACCTTGCAAGAACTTATAGGTGGGTTACCCTAGTATAGAAGATGGGTTTCTAACACTCAAAGCTCGAGAAAGAACGACTGGAAAAACCCTAGGTCAACAGAGCCTGCAAGAGGCAAACAGGAAAAAGTTGTCGAAACGACACGAAACTTCACAGGAAGTTCAACCACATCAAGGACAATGCAACCATAGAGTATCTCCAGGTTGGGACCACCAAAAGTAGGTCGGAACAACCGATTCGGCTACGGACACACAAAGCGTCATTTTGGCATAACGGCTAAAATTGACAACCGAATGAAATGAAACTTCACAAGCAGCTTCAAATATACATGGATGACTTATGTTTGCAAGCAAAACCCAAAAGAAAGCTGATTCACTTATCGATGGTGAAAAAGACGCTTTTGGGCAACCAAATGGAGAAAGATGGAAAACGGGGAGCCAAAGTCAAGTTCAACCAAATAGATGGCTTCACAACATATCCAATGAGCTGGAAATGCAACTCTTGAGAAGAAAAGTTGAAGAAATTCAACCCCACGGCAAAGAGACGACTTCGGAGACTGAAATGTCTATAAGGGGGCTTTTTAGCTAAACTGATGACTTTTTAAGTTGAAAACTAGTTAGCAGGGCTTAGGGCACTAGCACAAAGCATTCTTTGCACAAAAAGACCAACATTTCAAGAAAAGACATCATACGCGTATGATGTCTCACAGCATGAATTTCACATCCATTTCAACATTTGAGTGCATAGCCTCATTCCACATGTTAATCACATCCTATGAATCAAGTATCATGAGAATTGGAGTTAGAAAACCCAAGGAAAACCAAAAAGACGCAAATTAGGCCATAAAATTGATTTTTGGTCCTAATTTTGTCAAAATAACTCCAAACTCAATGAAACTTTGTAGGATTGTTGATTAACACATCTACAAGCTATCTGGAACCAAAAAGCACCATTTTGACACAAAAGACATCATACGCGTATGATGTCTATTTGCACTTACAGAGCCAAAACTGCTCATTTGTCATCATACATCCATTATATATATCTAATACATGCTACATATGAAATTTGGAACCATTTGGTCAAGTGGATCACCCCATTAGCCCAATTGAGGGAAAATCCTTCACTTAAAGCCTATTTTTGGCCCAAATCCAACATACTCAAGTCCAAACCAAGATTTGAGTAGATATAGTCCTTCACTAGTACATGGGGAGTCCACAGAACCAATCCCATGAAAAATTGATGAAAAAAAGACATCATACGCGTATGATGTCTCTAGAGCCATTTTTAGTCCAAAATCTATCCAAACTTCATAAATCCACTGAATAAGCCTATCTAAAGCCAAATCCAAGCTTATAGAGAAATTTGGTCCAAAAATACACTAAAAGACATCATACGCGTATGATGTCTCACTATGTGATTTTGGCACCTCAGGGCTTCAACCACCAAACAGAAGTGATCTTCATGCCATTTGAAAGTGAACCACCAAGTTTTATCCAATTTGGATCATAAAATCCAATTCCCTTTCAAAATTTTGCCAAGAGTCAGAACTGGACTAAACTGGCCAAAACTTTACCAAATGGGATCCAAACTCAAATCCAAGCATATGATAATCATGTATACACTATCAGCTACAAGCACAACCAATATGAAGTCATTTTGACACAAAAGACATCATACGCGTATGATGTCTCTAGCATGATTTTGAGCCCATTTTGCATATTTTTTCACCTACCTTGCATCCTTAGGCCCTGAATAGCTCATGTTTCAATTTTCAAGTCATTTGGATAGTTAAAAGCTTCATTTCGGCTTTCAGTACTAAAAAGACGCTAACTTCTGAAATTGGAGTTACAGGATCCATGGATTCCGCCAAGTTATCGGCAACGAAGAGAAAAAGACCGACAATCAAAGATGCTCTTGCAGAAGCGGAACCCTTTGACATTCCAGCAGAAACCCTCAAGCCAACCAAAACTTGGGTGGAGGAAGCAGTATTGGAGAAAGAGGGAATAAAGATCTACCAGGGGACTTTCAGAGATCCTCAAGGGCAAGCGGTGGATGTACCGATGATCCCACAGGAATTGGTAGATTATAGCAGGTCAGAAGACATCAGCAGGTACCTGGAAAGGGCAGACTTGCACAGTTTCTTCACCTCGAGACCATCAGGTGTGGATACAAGAAGAGTGTACGAGTTGGCAACATCCATTCAGAAGGATGCGAAAGCCACATTGACAGCCATGGACGGAGAGAAAGTAGAAGTACAGATCACTCCACAGCTCATTGCAGACGCATTGAAGCTGCACAACAAAGGGAGCTCTGTCAGGGAAAGAAGGGAGGCCATAGAGGTCTATGGATCCAAGAAACAGAATGCAACCTATGGAGATATGGCGGACCAAAGAGCGGCAACCCTTTGCCGACTGTACAACCAGTTTCTCCATGTTTGCAGTAAGAGACCGCAAAAGTATACGACACCACCCCATGCCATTGCGACCACCATCACATGGGCATTAAAGAGCAATATGCCAAAAGAGGTGAATTACGCTCAACACATCCACGAGCAAGTAATTGCCATGCACAACGAGAAGCCAAAGTACATAGGAGGAGCGGAAATTCTGACAAGAATAGCTTATGAAGCTATTGGAGCTAGAGATCAGTGGCCAAAGGTTCCCTCCCAGAATGAGTGGCTTAGAGAAGCCGACGAGGAGGAAGAACAGCCCAAAGTATCCAAGAGGGCATCCACAAGAGCACGCCGGAAACTAGAAATAGTTTCAGAACCTGAAGAGGAGGTGGACGAGCCGCTTATGAAGAAAGTAAAGAAGAAGGTTGCTCCCAAGCAAACCAAAAGTCAGAAAGTGGCAAGAATGGAAAGACTAGTGGAGCAGTTTAGAGCAGAAAGAGCTCTAAAGGGTGACTTTGAAGAAAAGTGGGTGCCAGACCCCACCAAAGTCGGAACTAGCTCAGCCAGGCCACATGTTGATCAATACGATCAATATATTAAAGCTTATGAGGAGTCAGAGGCTATACTGGAGCAGCAACCTGTCGAGCCATACACTGAAGAGGAGGTACAGCTTTTAAAAGCTGAGCTGAAAAAGGACGACAAGGGGAAAGGGAAAGTAGATGAGTCTACTAAATCTCAAGAGAAAGACGGGCAAGCCGACAAGGGGACAGCCAAGGAAGCTGAAGACAGATACCCCTCTATGACTGATGTACCAAGCCCGAAGAAGACGAAAAATATCGTGGAAGAGACCACAATAGAGATGGACACAGATGATTTGGAAAAGCCGAAGGCCGAGACCAAAGAAAAGGAGAGAGATCCAGTTCAGCAAAAGAGAAATGATTATGAGGATCTGGTAGCGATAGGATACACTGAAGCAGAGGCCCTTGAGGCAGTTTATGGGATCACCCTACAAAAACAAGATGATCGGAGAGGGACGGAGGAAAAAACAAAGAGTACAAAAGAAAGTGAAGAGAAACTGGACGAACAGAACGTACTAGAAGAGCCGAAGCCAGTGGAGGTGGTGGCATAAAGAGCTTTAGAGTTGACAGATGAAGATGAAAAAGACATGCACATGGTGCATGAACTGCTAGGCAAGATCAAAGAAAGATCCAGGGCAAAGGAAGTAGAGATTGAGACAGCCAAACAAAGGGAAGCAGAGTTGCAGAGGAAATTAGAGAATGCTATGATTGAATCTGAAAGTCATAAAGCATCACTCTATGACGCGGAAAACGAGAGAGACGGCTTGATACTCCAGCTAGCTGAGGCTTCAAGAGAGGTAACAAGTGCACAGGAAGCAAAGGAGCAGATAGAAGATGAGTTGGAGGCAGCCAAGGATGAGCTCATTGAGCTAAGGGAAAGAGTCGAGCTCCAAGAAAGAACAATCACTAGACTTAGGACTACCCCTAGAGCTAGCAGAGCAGGAACCGAACAAGAAGGAACTCTCGTACCACCTTTAGAAGACCAGATCCGAAGCTTACAAAGAGAGCTAAGATTAGAGCAAGTGCAAAGGTTGCACATTGCAGAGGGATCATTGGCCGCAGAGGAGAGGCTCACATTGGAAAATCAAACACTATGGACAGAGAATGAGGCCCTCCGCAAACAGCTCCAAGATCTACAAGAGCAACAAAGAAGAGAGACAGAGACACCACAAGAAGAATCAGGTGGAGCAGCCATAGAGCTACCAGAAACTGGAGAGGCAACCACAATTGAAGATCCAGCCCCAGCTCACGAGGTGGCCTCGACTTCAGGAATCTCTGAAGAAGAAGAACAAAGGCTACATGACCAAATAGAAAAGTCGGCAGAGGAGAGTGCCAAGGCGGAAATGGAATGGGAGAGGAGACTCCTCATATCCATTAGACTTCAGGGATTAGACACAAAAGTGCTCCATGAAGAGTGGATGCAACCCAGCCTGCCTTTCCCTTTGATGAAATTTGAAGTGCTAAAGACGAAAAAGAGAATAGAGGAAGAGCAGTATGTCGCTCTTTACGAAGGCGACATCACAAAGGAGGAACAGTCAAAGAAGATAGTAGATTCACAACCTAGATGGAGGAAAGGTTGGCTGAACAAATACCCAGTCTACCTCATCTACTTGGTGGAGGCACCAAAGGAGATTCGGGAGAATGCAACCTTCTGCCCGGTGCCAAGAGTCAGAAACTGGAAAGAGCATGGCAAGATTGCAGAAAAGAAGCCAAATTGGCTTAATTATCCTAGGATGCCAGGACCAAAGGCAGGAGAGAGAATAGGTAAAGCTTACATGGTGAAAACCCTAACGGGCACCATCAAGCTCTTTACTGGCTCTCCTGACCTTTCGTGTTAGATGCTCAAGAAAATCTGCAGGACTCTCTTAGCTTGCATTGAAGTGTTCGCGCCAGATAAAGCCACGACCTCGAGTCTACTATAGACGGCCGACACAGTGACTGATATGATATATGATCTTTCATTGCAGCCTTCTCCAAAAGTGTTGCACCTCCTATACCAAAGGATTATGTTTTTGCCTAGCTTCCACATGCAAACATTCGAAGAAGCTTTCTACACCGGCTTTTTCACCCACGAAAGCAAAATATTCGGCCCAATCTTGACCATCGGCAACCTACGATACGAATCACATTTGCAGATGCTCAAGACGACAGGACTTTATTGACCAAGCATAAAAGTCATGTCAGGGACGACATGAACGCGGAGGGGGGGAGTGTTGAGCCAGCAGAGGATCACACCCACATTTTTGCTCACACTCATCATTTTGTAACCATTGATTGTAATAAATGTCTTTCCGACATTAATTTTGATTTGAGCCATTCATTAAGTAACGGGACTCAATTGAGTTTCCAGCTTGTAATCCCGAAGTAATTTCACTTGCTGATGTAATTAGTTAGAGATGTTCTCACCTCCAAGACTGAGGTATATAAGCCAAGGTTTTTGTAACCTAAGGGGATTCAGATTATTAATCAAAGTGAGTTTTTTGAGCGCCGTGACTGTGTCTGAGAGAGAGTGAGAGAGAGAGATTCTTATCTGCTTGCTACGCGAGCTACGGAGCCGCCATTGGAGAAGCGACACCGCCATTGTGTTAGCAACGGCGAGAGCTACGCACAGATACCAAGAGTGCGTGCTATCGGCTTCTATGTGTGGTAAGTTCCTACGAGCTTCGGTGTGAGTTTTCTTCCAACTCGTGTGTCGGAATGGAGCGTGCAGCATATCTATAGAACCACAACGAGTAGAGCTACGCATTAGTACCATCGGGGTCAAGTTTCGGTCACCTGTATTTTTCGGCCTGTCTTATACGCGTTTGCCGCACGGAGTGGTTATAGGTTGATTTTGCAGTTCAAGTCTTTAGGGTGTTGTTCTTACCTAGTGTATAGACTTCCCCTTGAGTTTGAGATCGATTCAATGATTCTAGATCCTCTTTCGTATAGCATTCGTTCGTAGTAAGGATTTCAGTCACTTGCGTATTTTAGAACTTAGATTTGATTTCCTTAGTAGTGATTGTCATTAGAAGGTCGAGTAGGTGATTTGACACCCACCTAGTTGTTTCCATGCGCCTGTGGGTCAAGCTCCGTCCTCGTCTGACCAATTCTGTTGTTGGTTGAGTTCTCGCTATTTAGCTTCCGCTAGCGGCGTAACCGCCTTAACATTGTCTCTTGCTCTTCCATCTAAGTGTAATCATTTCCAATTATGTTGTGGTTCGCGACGAGTTGTTTGTGAGCTAAATGTATTGATTTGGGAGTTAAAATGGTTGTTTTTTGATGTTTTGACCTTGGATAAGTGTTTCTATGCTTAAGGAGGATCTTTCCAAGTACTTCTGTTTCAATTTTCTGCACATTTTTTGTGATGGATCGCGATTTATGTACCTTCGCATATGGTGACAAAACTTGGTAGGATTGAGCCCATAAGTGTTGTGATACCTCTCCTTAAGTTTCGTGACATTCCGGATTCGTTTGGATACCGAAACGGCGTGATTATGTTGAGTGTTGAGAATGGACGCATACTGATTGTCTGACTAGGACGTGGTTGATTTGCTTTTGTTGTACAAACGAGTAGTCTTCGAGTTCACTTTGGTGAGATTGACACCCTCATTAAGTTTCCGTGCCCCACCCCGAGTCGCTTCCTTGCATATTGACATTATGTTAGTACAAAAGAGCTATAATGCAGATGTCCGTCGCGGCGACCCGCTAACAATGACCTCACAAACTCTTTGTTGGTTATCCTCTACACTAGTAGCACCCATTGTGGATTGTAGGACATCTAACCAACCCACTTGATAGGTGTAACCTGTGTATAGTCGGTTTAGAGTTTCTGTTTGTAGTTCATACTCCCAATTCTCATTTAGGAACACCCCATCTAGGATTGAGGTGCTAGGGGTGTCCTTTGAACTAAATGCAATGTGGCTCTCTATGGGTTGACCCTTAGTGGTCGTCAATTCAAGAGCACTCAATTGCTCTCCTAGCATGGATGTTGACATAGGGACTTTTTCTTTTAACTCTCTTCGTTGCTCTACCCTACGTACGCTCTCGATTTCCTCTTCCCTAGCCTCAAGGATATATCGCTCAACCTCTTGCACTTCGGCAAAGCTTCTCCCATCAGGTAGTATAACCTCGGAGGTGAATAGCTCTGAAGAGTCAGGGGATGTACTGAATGGGGTATTCACGTGCACACTCTCCAAGAGCATGGGGTCTACGTTGGTCATGAATGGAAAATTTACTTCCCCATCCGCCTCATTTACATCGTTAGCTCCATGTTCGGAGTGAGTGTCTCTACTAAAGGTTTCCTTCAAGCTGCTAAGCGCGCTCCGCTCGGACCGTGGGCCCATGGCATGCATGTCTTGGCTTGAGCTATCGAGATTAGGCATCGGGTAACCCTCCATGATGTCGTAGTCAAAGAAAGAGTCACTTGGCGCAATATGTGGGTCCTAAGTGGTACTACCTTGGGTTCCCGCTGAGGGCCTAGAGCCTAATGTGGAGGAATAATGAGTGCCCGCATAAACAGAGACACTCTCTACATGATCATCCTCTAGCACACGACCAGAGCGTAGGTGCATGTGACCTCAACACTCTAGAAGTGTTGGTGAGTGCCCATGAAGGTCGCTCACCTAGTTTTTTTAAGCATTTGCAACCTGAATTTACCCTCTTTTTGGTCTTGGATTTCCCTCTGTATTTTAGTGTACTTTACTGGTATTGTACTGTCTCAAATGGTAGTTTTGGGTACTGACTGGTATTAGCGCATGACTATACTAGTACTGGTACTGGACCTTTATTAGTACTCAGATTTTAGTGAAGTACTGGTACTAGTATATATTGGACGTGTATTGATACTGCTACTGGCCATACCTATATTGGGTCTATACTAGTGTTGGTATGTTTTAAGGTTTTTTTTCAAATTGGTTTACTGGTACTGGTACTGGACACTCACTGTCAAACACGGCAAACCGCTCATAGACTTACTTAGCCAGCATACAGGTATATTGGTGCTGGTATACAGGCACACACAGATTTTTCCTATTGTTTGTATTTTTTCTTAAATTATCTCTTTGGTCTCAGATTTCGTAGCTGGTATACTGGTATACTAGTACTGGTACTACTACACTCACTCTCTCAACCAACTCTCTCACTGATACTAGTACTGAAAGTACTAGTACTGGCCATACCTATACTACCATACTGGTACTATTGGTACCGGTGCTTCTTGTATTACTAGTACTAGTAATGGTACATACATCATCTAACACACAGTAGACTGCACACTTAGACTTACTCAACCAGCTCACCTAGCTAATACTAGTACTAGTACTAGTACTGACGGATTGACTGGTACTAGTACTGGTACTGACTGATCGCGTGATTGACTAACTAACTAGTACTAGTAATGATTGGTACTAGTACTAACTTCCCTCTTTTTCTTTTCTTTTTTAATAATGTTCAACTGCGTGGCGCCGAGCTCATGCACAGTGGCTATCTCCAGTGCGCGCACTGCTGCACCTTTGGGTGCTCTGTCTAAATCGTTAACAACACTAATTAACACGGCACACACAATGTCTAACCCAACCAACTACACACGGATAGAACTAAAACTGCATATTACAACCAGTTAATAGTTCTCATATAACTCAGCAAAAACCAGAAAATAGATGAAAGAAAGGCTTCCAGAGGTAGCACTGAGTGCTCCTCAAGCTTAGTGCAAGGCATTCCCCGGCAACAGTGCCAAAAATCTATGCTTTTTCGTACGTGTCAAAGCTGGGAACTTGCATGTGCACTATGTGCGAGCCTCGAAAGGCTGCAAACACACAACTAGAAGAGCCTAGCAAGCTCAAAGGGAAAGGGGTGTGTCACTCACCACTCAATACTTCCGTCGTGAAGGATCCTGTGCTGCGAAGAAGAAGGAGCCGTTGTCGATGCCGCACTCAACTGTCTCGTCGTTGCCGATGCCGCCGCAATGCTCTCTCTCTCTCTCTCTCTCTCTCTCTCTCTCTCTCTCTCTCTCTCTCTCTCTCTCTCTCTCTCTCTCTCTCTCTCTCTCTCTCTGTGTGTGTGTGTGTGTGTGTGTGTGTGTGTGTGTGTGTGTGTGTGTGTGTGTGTGTGTGTGTGTGTGTGTGAAGCATACACGCACACACACACCTGTGAGCACATGAAGGAGAAGGAGACAAAGATGGAGCAAGAGCACTTCTCAGCTTACACCTCAGAGAATGAGGATTTTTAGGTCAAATGGACCTTTTATAAGAGTTTGACCCATTCACACATGGGGGCCCACAGTGGTCGGTCGCTGCAAAACTACTGTCAAAATAAGATAAGTGGTGCGCCTATTGGACCGACAGGCCCGGTCCATGACTCAATCAAATAAGTAATATGCATCCATCGAAGGTGATAGGATGTTCGTGAGGGTTAACATATAACAACTGTCAAACTGTAAAAGACCGCTTTGAAGTAGTATATTAAGCCTTGTTCACCACTGTCAAACTGTAAAAAACCACTTCCAAGTAGTATATTGACCAATGTTTACCATTGTCAAGCTGTCACAACCACAATCAAACTGTTAAAAAACACTATCAAGTAGTATAGTGACCACTGTTCACCACTTTCAAGTTGTCAGAACCACTGTCAAACTGTAAAAAAACCTTTGAAAACTGAGAAAACAATTGCAAAGTGGTTTAATCTCCCTTCAAGTACTATGCAAAGCAGTTAAAGTATTGATAGTGATTTAAAAGTACCTAAAATACTACTTTCAACCCCCTTCAAGTGGAAGCTTGTACTTTGCAAAGTGTTAAAATAGTTTGTCATCACTTTAAACTATTTTAATAACCACTTGCAATCTGCCAAGTGCTTAGGTGAGCACCTATGTAAGCACTTGAAAGTTTTCAAACCACCTGAAGGTGATTGAAAGTGAAAAACAAACCACTTGAAGTGGTTTAATGACCACTTTCAATCTTTTCTAGGTGGTTTTAAGTGCTTTAGGTGGTTTGAAATCTGCCAAGTGCTTGGGTGAGCACCTATGTAAGCACTTGGAAGTTTTCAAACCACCTGAAGGTGATTGAAAGTGAAAAACAAACCACTTGAAGTGGTTTAATGACCACTTTCAATCTTTTCTAGGTGGTTTTAAGTGCTTTGGGTGGTTTGAAATCTGCCAAGTGCTTGGGTGAGAACCTTGAGGATTTCAAACCACCTGAAGATGATTGAAAGTGGTTTGATTACCCTTTTCAATCACCTTTAGGTGGTTTTAAGTGTTTCAGGTGGTTTGAAATCTACCAAGTGCATAGGTGAGAACCTATGTAAGCACTTGAAAGATTTCATACCACCTGAAGGTGATTGAAAGTGGTAAACAAATTATTTCAAAGTGGTTTGATGAGCTTTTTCAATCACCCTAAGGTGGTTAAAGTGCTTCAAGTGGTTTCAAGTAGTTCAAAGCCACTTTCAAACATGCAAAACCACTTCTAAGTGGTAAACGTTCCTCTTGAGTGCTTTTACAAACCCAAGATTTGGGTGTTATCCAATTAAAGGTGACTGAAAGTGGTAAAGAAACCACTTGAAAGTGGTTAAATGACCACTTTCAATCACCTATAGGTGGTTTAAAGTGCTTAGGTGAGAACCTATGTAAGCACTTGGAAGATTTCAAACCACCTCAGGGTGATTGAAAGTGGTAAACAAACCGTTTGATGACCTTTTTCAATCACCTATAGGTGGTTTAAAGTGCTTCAGGTGGTTTCAAGAAGTTTAAAGCCCCTTTCAAACATGCAAAACAACTTCTAAGTGGCAAATGTTCCTCTTAGGTGCTTTCACAAACACGAGAGTGGGTGTTATAACTTGTGGGTGATGGTACCAACCATTTTGGTTATTTGTTCTCACATTATCTCTTTATTGCCTGCTTTTTGTGCAAGTGGAATTTTACAGTCGGTTTCAAGAAATGCATCCGATGGTGCACATTTCGCTGAGATGCTTTGAGAATTTGAAGCCCTTTTTTGTTCAAAAATTGTGGGACCGCAATACCTGCTACTGCAAATATCATGTGCAAGCTGTCTACCTAAAAGATGCTTTCAACCAAATGCATCAGGGTAGGTTTGGAGTATATGGAGGCTCTTGTCGCCGTGCTTGTGATGTTTGTGACCCTGCAGTAAGTGACAGTACATGTATGGCTACAAAGTCAACATTTTAGAGCCTCACAACACTTTGGGAGTCCTTTTTGTGTCCTAAACCAAAAAATTCCATGTTTCATTTACACATATTCTTGATGGGAAAATGCGATCAGTGCGATGCCAAACAACTGAGATGTTGTCCTCTTGAAGTACACAACGACAACTTTCAGGTGGCTGCAAAGGTTTTTGTTTTTTGTGGAGACACAATCTATAGATGAAGATGGCCAGGACCACAAAAGGAAAGATCTTGTTATTCAGCAGATTGGGTAATCCACTTTCATTTCATTCATGAAAGACAAGCTGACCAAGTTTATCAAACATAACTACATCTACAGATGGCATGCCAACCAATTCAAAGAGTGTCTATAGAGTTTTCCAAGTGATGTCGTTGTCTCTATCATGGACTTTGCAAAAAATTACAGTTTTAAAATTTAGAATGAGATCCAATCCATGCACTGGTACTCTAGTCAGGTGAGCATTTTGGTCCACATCTGCTATGTGCACTTGACAATGGGCGACAAGTTCTCCATTTTTATGTATCCGATGACAATGTGCATGACACATTGTTTGTTCAACACTGCTTTCTTTTGCATGACTAGTGGTCGAAGGACCAGGGTTTTTGTTTAAAGCGACACTGTGTATGGTTTGATGGTGTAGCATCACAATTCAAATCACCATGGCCTTTCTTCTTTGTTGCGGGGTTTTCTCAGCTTCCTGGGCTTGAGATGATGCACAGCTATTTTGGGTCAGGTCGTGGAAAAGGTGAACATGACGGTGCTGGCACGGTCATAAAGAGGGCATTAACCCATGAGAAATTGGTGGATGGACACTCCCTGTATAATGCAACAAGAGTGGTCAAGTACCTCACCCTAATGAACAATAGGAAAGACTGTTGGTCATCCACGAACAAGGTCGATAGAGTCTTCTGGGAATTCAAGGTGGGTGATGTGCTGAGAGATATAGAATCGGATTGCAAGAAAATCAGTGGACATGTTCGATGCATTGTGTGAATGGTTTCTCTTCAATAGATACGACAACATTGAGGTGTAGAAATATGTCATGCTTCTATCATGCTTGTGTGCATGGTCAATGGAGAAGATGTGCAAACAAAGCTCACGTAGAAGCATGGCAGTACTTGAGGATCATACCAATAGAGGTTGACATAGATGAAGATGTTTCAAGTGATGAGGATATTGATACACCTATATGTGTTGACCATCACGATGATTTGAGCGATGCTTACGAGTTGGAGATAATTTTGCAGTCAACACTGAGGACGAAGACTCTGATTTTTATATACTGAGGTGTTGCACGGAGAAGAGGCTATCCACCACGACCCAAAAGGATGCGTGGCACAATCAAATAAAGAAGAACTCCTACTATGTTGAGGGACACTTTTATGATAAAGTCGAGGGACGCTCCGATCGCTATGTGTTATTAGATAACAGGCCTCCTGTTTCCATGTGCTCGCACCTAGTTCGATCCCTTAAGTTCCCCTTGTATCTTGAGAAAAATGGGCCTAATGTCTTCACTTTGAGTGATACCATGTATGAGCATATCTACAATAGCATTCCCTCTGATACCAAGCCTATTTAAAACACATTGACCTCATAAAGTATAATTGGGTACCGCTTTCTTGTATCTATTCCTCACAAAAACTTATGTTCCTCATCCAAAAGTTGAAGCGTTTTTGACACTTTTTTATTCTTGCGAGTACATGTAGCTTACAACTTGCCATCCACTTGCAAGTGCTTTAAACTACCTTCAACTAGATTTTACAAAAATATATGGCCCTTTAAGCCACCCAAATTTTGTCTAGACACCCTTATCTCAATATCATTGACCACCTACAAGTGCTATATGAACCACTAGCAAGTGGTTCAGAACCTTTTCCAAACCACTTTCAAAGCCCTTGCAAGTGGAGGAGAAGACCTAGCAAGTGATCTAGAAGGCCTTCGCAAGTTCTTTAGAACCACTTGCTTGTATACATAGTTTTGATCTCATACCACCTGAAAGTGCTATCTAAACCACTAGCAAGTGGTTCTGAACCACTATCAAGTGCTATCTTAACCACTAGCAAGTGGTTTTGAACCACTAGCAAGTGCTATCTTAACCACTAACAAGTGGTTCTTAACCACTGGCAAGTGGTCCAGAACCACCTGCAAGTGCTATCTAAACCACTAGCAAGTGGTTATGAACCACTAGCAAGTGCTATCTTAACCACTGGAAAAAGGCTATCTTAACCACTGCAAGAGGTTCTGAACCACTACAAAGAGGTTCTCAACGACTGTCAAGTGGTTCAAAACCATTGGCAAGTGCTATCTTTACCACTAGCAAAAGGTTCAGAACCACTGGCAAGTGGTTCAGAACCACTGGCAAGTGGTATCTTAACCACTGGCAAGTGGTTCAGAACCACTGGCAAGTGGTATCTTAACCACTGGAAAGTGGTTCAGAGCCACTTTCAAAGTGCTTGCAAGTGGAATAAAAGGCATAGCAAGTGGTCATAGAAGGCCTTTGCAAGTGGTTCATAACCTCTTTCAAGTGGTTCTTAATCACTTGCTAGTGGCTACCAGTATACATACTGCAAATGGTTTTCAACTACTTGCATGTGGTTCACAACTCACAAGTGGTATAGCTTGCACTTCTGCCCAGTAACCCCACTGATTTTTATCTTCTACAAAAGCTCTAAGAAAAATTGCTAAAACAATTTAAAATCAACGTATAATGAGACATCTTGCAAGGCACACAACAGCAAATCATGTTTCTACATTAGAAATCGGTATAGAATTCCGCAATACAATGGCAGTTTTTTTCCATCTTATAGAACAAAAGAACTCCTCATCATGATCAAACTCATCATGGGTATCTACATACATTATCACAGGTACACAACTCCTAAAAATTTTGTTGAGATCGAAGATCATAAGGCAGCCTTTTATAACGTGGTTGTGGAGGTGGTGGAGGTAGCACTTGCCTTTGCCGCTTGATAATTTTTCCCTCACAGATTCAGCGTTTCGAAGTTGTTGCCACCTTCTTCTTCTAGCATCCAGTTTACAAGCAGTAATCAGCCTCGATCGATTTTCTGTTTTCTTCCACTCATAGACAAATGGCAAAACTTCATGATGCATAAACTTCTCCCATTGTTCTTCCATCTGGTCCTCTAGAGAAGGCGAGATAACATAGGAGTCTTCGTCGTTCAAGCAGCACCTGGGATATTTGTCATCTAGCAAGAGGGTGTTATCTTCGTTGAATTGTGGAAACTCTTTCCAAAAAGTGTCCAAGACTAGAAAGAGCATATGTTCCCCTTGCTCGTCAAGCCATGAGCTTCTACTGCATGCCTCCTTTGCAGTCAACCCATTCAAGCACCTGCGGGCCTAAGGCAAGCACAATTCTAACCACTTTTCCAGGTCTCGGTAGGGGCTTGTGTTCTATACGTACACTTCAAGAATCTTGCTAGCCCCAAGAACAAACCACTCTGCAAAATGGTGCACATAGTGGTTTAGATTATTGTCCTGCTTCACCTTCCAAAAGTGCAGCATGTCCACGTTATGCGGGCTTGGTCCCTGTCTTCTTGTCGTGAGTGACAATAAGAAAATCATTAATATTAATGATCAAGGCAAGCCGATTATCCTCCGAAAGGTGAGGGACACGAAACTGAGTTCTAGAGGTGTCTCCCGATCAAAGTGTCCCAGGTCTTCTTGAGCATAATGCTGGTGCCCAACATTACCAACCACTTGTATTTTTACTATAGTGCCCAAAAAACCACACCCAGTAAATTGTAGTGAAGATTGACAGCATGAGACAAAAAATATATCTTATATTCAAAATAAGTAAATATCACAAAAAGCACATGGAACTTAAAGTTTTCGATGTGCTTGGGTTTTGGGGGGTCTTGATTAGTACTTTTATTTGGTATTGGATGATGCACTCCTTCCTCCTGTTGTCGCTTGCATTTTTTCCTCGGGTATCTGCAATTACTAGTAATGTCTCCACATCCTCTACGTCCTCCACTTTATCCACAGTTTCCAGTTATGGGATCACAATAAGGTTTAGGGGAAAGAACCAAAATCTGCTCGAACCAAAATGAAACACTGCATATATGCACTTCATTACCTTCCTAGTTTTTGGTTGAGAGCTTGTTGGAGTCATGTCCAATGGTTTCTTTGCCATGGTTCTCAACCACGAAGGGTTCAACCTCGGGGTCCTCCACTCTATCCCCACTTTTTACAACAGTCTTGCCATGCTAAAAACCCTCAAATAGCTCTATGTTGTTCTCATCATCAAAAAGTTATGTATTGTTCTCATCAAGTTCAAGCAGGCGAGAAATTTTGTCAGCATTGGTTTTTGTGAAGAAAAAAATCATGTTAAGGGACTTATCTCATGACAAGTGGATTTAAGCCGCAATTTTTGGAAACTTTAATGTGCACAATGGTTGAGAGTAGTCTGTTATAGTTCCGCATAAAACTGCAAAGCAAAATGGGTGATATTTGTGTTGACATTCCAACAAGAAGACCCCTGCCATGTGGTTAGTTGAGAGGGGTTTCAAAACAAAGGGTTTAGTCAGTGGTGAAGGGACAATGATGCCTCTACCCTTTTCCTGGATATATTGGATGGTTGTATCCATAAATGCTCTTCGAGACGTCAAGGCTGCTAATTCAAATTCCAAAGCCATATTCCTTTGCTGCCAACCATAGCATAAAGAATAACGGAGAGTAAGATCATTTCATGCTTGGATGGACTTAAGTGCACAAGCTTGAATGCTTCTATTCAACTTCTTCTAAAGAATTCAAAACAAATTAATAAAAGCTTGACAAATCTTATCAAAAAGCTTTCTAGGCATTTATAAGAGCTTTCTAACAACTTGTTTAGCACTTTTTAACCACCTATTGAGCACCATTGAGCACTTCATAGCACTTTCTAACCACCTGGTCACCACTTTCTAAGCACCTATTTACCACTTTCTTGGCAACATAAAGCATTTCAAATCACTTTCTAACAACCTATTTAGCAACATTGAGCACTTCAAAGCACTTTCTTACCACCAAGTCACCACTTTGTACTCCTTATGAGCAGAGAAAGTGCTTCAGAGTGCAGATTCATTCCTTGAAAGCACTTTGAAGTTCTTTCTAAGCACCGTTCAGCATTGTGGAGCACTTCAAAGTAGTCTCTTCACACAATCCTAACCACTTGGTATAAACTTCATAACCACCTAGTAAGAAGTCAAGAGCTATGTCAAAGTACTTTGAAGTACTTTCAAGGACCCTTTCAACACTTTCTCACCACTTTCTGACCACCTATTAAGCCCTTTCAAGCATATTGTAGGCACCATTGAGCACTTCAAAGCACTTGGTTACCACTTTCTTGGCACCATAAAGCATTTCAAATCACTTTCTGACCACCTATTGAGCAACAGTGAGCACTTCAAAGCACTTTCTTACCACCTAGTCACCACTTTTACTCCTTGTAGGCAGTTAAAGTGCTTCAGATTATAGATTGGTTCCTTAAAAGCACTTTGAAGTACTTTCTAAGCACCATTCACTATTGTGGAGCACTTCAAAGCAGTCTCTTTACTCAATCCTTTCCACTTGGTCAAAACTTTATAACCACCTAGTAAATAGTATAGAGCTATGTCAAAGCACTTCAAAGTACATTCAAGGACCCTTTCAACACTTTCAAGCACTTTCTCACCACTTTCAAACCACATGTTAAGCACTTTCAAGCATATTGTAGGCATCGTTGAGTATTTCAGAGCACTTTCTAACCACCTGATTACCACTTTCTTTGCACCAAAAAGCATTTCAAATCACTTTCTGACCACCTATTAAGCAACATTAAGCACTTCAAAGCACTTTCTTACCACCTAGTCACCACTACGTGCTCCTTGTGAGGATTTTAAGTGCTTCAAAGTGTTGAGCGCTTCCTTGAAAGCACTTTGAAGTACTTTCTAAGCACCATTCAACATTGTGGAGCACTTCAAAGCAGTCTCTTCACTCAATCCTAACCACTTGGTCAAAACTTCATAACCACCTAGTAAGCAGTATTAGAGCTATATCAAAGCACTTCCCAATACTTTGAAGGACCCTTTCAGCACTTTGAAACACTTTCTTACCACCTATCAAGCATTTAGCACCATTGAGCACTTCAAAGCAATTTTAGGTGTGTTTACGGCATTTGTAAGCACTTTCTAGGCACCAGTTGAGCACTATGAAGCTTTTTCTAACCACTTGGTCAACACTTCCTACTCCAAGTAAGCAGTTTAGACCTATCTCAAAGCACTTCATAACATGAAGCACTTCTAGTCTGAAGTCTAACTACTTGGTCAACACATTCTACTTATCTATTGAGCAATTTGAATTTATCAAAAAGCACTTCTGGGCACTTTTAGCAACACGTTGACTTGCAAGGAGTCCAAATCTTCTTTAAGCCGCCTCGAATCAGTAGGGGCACCTGCCTTGAACAACATAATGCTGATAGTTGTGACCTCTACCTCTTTGCGGTCTACCTCCCCCTAGATCTGAAATGGGTGAGGTCTTGAGCACCTCTAGCTCCTTGTTTTGTTGGTCCAATTCCCTGTAGAAGTCACTGTAAGCAAAAAAAATTCCCTTCATTTCTAAGCCACGGGTCCCTCTTTTCCTGCAGTTGCACTTTCACCTCGCCCAGCAGCCTTTTTTGCTCATTCTCCTGCCACTAAGTCCTTCACCATGCTAAGCACTAGCTGAATATACATTGGCGTCTCTATTGCCTGAAATGGCTACAGCTTGCTTGCCGACATTGTCGATATTGATGACAAGACACCATCACAGATAGATGCTTCTATTTGAATGTGACACCTGTCAAGCCATAATCGGTGCGGAACTTGTTGATCTTCCACTCCAAACCCCTTTTTGCATCTTGCAGTTTTCAAGGACACTGGCACCAAACCTTGCCCATGCAATTCGATGTCCATTCGGATCACTCGTTGTTGCTGTACACCTCTCATACACGAACCCCCGTTCAAATCTTGCTAGCAGCTCACCATTGGATGGGGTTGCTTGATATACCTTTTGGTACCAAAGTCGGCACTCATCAACGAACTCATCCCTCACATGGTTGAGAAATAGCTTTGTGCTTTTCTTGTGCAGGCACTTAGTCACTCCTCATCGGGGATATCTTTATCTGTGAGCTCTTAGGCAACTTCCTCTCTAGGCTGAGCCATACTCCTCCTGTAGTTCCTCGATCGATCAAGAAGCAAAATCTTGATAGTCAGGGGTACTCCAATGCTGCAAGCACCAAAAAACAGAGCTTATTGAAAGCCCAACTTTGAAAACACGTGCAAACACTGAAGCAATAGACAAAACCAATGCAAAACATACACGTGCATACCTTTCAATGACTTTGTTGACATCTTTGAGTTGGATGCAACACATTCTAGAGTGCCATGTCCAGCCTTTACCTCCATTTTTGATGGAGTGCTTCGCGTCGCGAGCTCATTGGTTGAAGGGGTTTGATCTTGAAGTTCAAGTTCAGACATTGTGCTCTTCCTAGTCTTGTGCCTTGGTAAACCGCGCGGGAAGAATTTGTCAAAAGTTGACATCGTCCTATGACAAGTCACACCACGCATATCTTGAAATGATGACTAAGCCGCCCCTCCCTACAATCAGTGGCCCCTTCCAATTACTAAGGCTATTAGCATTTCAAAATTCCCCTTTTCTTTTTTGAATTTATCACAAATTCCTTTCCAAAGTAGTCTCTTGGTGGTACCCCAAAAAGTGAAATAGTGATACCACCAATACACTCTTAGACCAGAGAGAGAGAGAGAGAGAGAGAGGGGGGGGGGGGGGGGGCCTCAAGCATTAATTTCTAATGGTGCTTGAGTTTATCCTTTTTCATGCTTGGGTTTATGGTGCCCAAGGTTTAGTCATGTAAGACACTTTGACATGTAAGTGGCAGGGCATGCAAGACAAAGCAAAAGACACAAATGCATGAGAGAGAGAGAGAGAGGCGCCTAAAATTTGAGTTCCATTTTGAGATTGATTGGTCATTTTTCTTGTCACAAACTATGTTAATTATCGCCCTAGGCGTCAAGAGGGCTCCTAGACCAGTGTAAGGTGTAACAAAGAAAAAACATAAACGCAAATTCTTTGGCCATAGAACTATATTTTATCATATAAAAAGGTGTTAAATCAAGGATATGGTGTGCATACCTCTTAAGATGTGAAAATCATATTGGATACAAGCTTAATTTGAGCACAACCCACGAGGGACAAGCATGTATGAAAAACACAACCCGGCAGGGACAAGGCTTGTAAGACACACACATAAACACAGAGTGAACCATGCATGTAAGACAAACTCAACTCACAAATGCAAATGCGAGGTCCATGCCCCTTGTCGAGAGGAGCGGAGTACCTTTGATAGGTCTCCAATCCTGATAAGGAAAAACCAACGGACATTGCCTTAGCTACTACGTAGCCACGGGCATGAGCCGTTAGTGAAGGATTGGTCCTATCTCGCTATGGCGGAGCGTGACCACCATAACCCTATCTAAAAACTATCTATAATCAATTATACCTAAAAGTATAAATCTTAGAGTGACCAACCTGTGCGCTTTTTTCTCCATGTTTCAGAAGCACAGCCGCCAAGGTTTGTCTCTTTTAAGATTTATGACTAAAAAAAAATTCTAGCATTGGAAAGTTACCCGACTCATCGGGTCCACCCGTCCATAGAATGACACCGTCGGGGTATCATTCTCCCACTTTCCACACCACACTCACCCTTCTTTTGTTATCTAATTACTACCACACTATTTAAACATACATGTTCCTTTACTTTATTTATGATACTGGTTCGTTAAAACAGCCCTTCAAACAGTATTACAAACAATAGTCAAACAAGAAGTCGTCCAATTTTAAACCAACAACCCTTGGATTAGGTTCACTCAAGAATCTCTATTGGCGCTATTATGTCCGATCGGTGTATACATTATTCATAAAAACCCTTGTCCTCATGAGCGTCCCATACCGCTCGACAAGTACTCGTTGTGCTAATCTGGACGTACTCCCGTCACAGCAACAACGGTGCCAGTCTGGGCGTCATCCTCACGCCACGGCAAAACAAAACCGCAGTATCCAGCTGGGCTAATCTGGGTGTACTCCCACCACAGCATCAGCGGTGCCATCCTGGGCGTCATCTCACGCCTCGGCAACTGCCACATAATACCATCGCTAATAAGTAGAGATACTTGAGAAAAACCATACCGAAGGTTTTGGACAAACATTCTTTCCTATGGCAACCAGTTTAACCAGACAATCTTTCCTACTTGTCAAACATATGACGAGTTTCTTGGGGTTAAGCCCCGTGGTTTCGGTCCGTGTTTTCTTTTCATAAGGTAAATAATATATTCCTATGGTCTCGCATATGCAATGATGCATAACTTGAAACTGCAATACTAACTTGTACCATAGCTCCGATTGGTCCGATTGGTGGAGACATAGCATTTTCCGCAGGGATTCCACCGTTACTTGTACCAGCTTCATGATCATTAGCGCCTTGTGTTCGAGCACGCTTTGGAGCCATTTTTTGTACTTATTAGTCCACTAGAGTTTTTGCTCTCTTAGTGGTTTGTGGACGTCTTCTCTCTAAGAGAAGTGGCAGCACTTCGTGAGCGCTATAGAGGCAATCTCTATGTCTAAAGTGTGAGCATGGATGCTCTATTTATAGCAGAAAGAAAAACGCCCAACTTTTTTTTTCAAAAAAATTATTTTTTAAAAAATTTTTTAATAAAAAAATATTTTTTTATTTTTTTATTTTTTTCCAAAAATCATACCCGCGTTTTTGGTACCCTTGTGGTACCCATGAGCTTGACCACTTTGTCATTATCATCAAAAGATAAGGCCACACAAGCGCCCCCTCATTAAGATTAGTCAAGAGTAGCCTCTCCTTTTTCATGTGACAGCGTGTCCCACTTTGTCCCCTTCTATGTGATCCATGTGCCTTCATTTGTCATCCCTGTGTATTCTTTTGTCTTTATAATTATTTTATTTATTTCCTTAATGATAATTTACTTTACATTTTTAAGTTAAACTTTACAGTCTTATATTAACTTTACAGTAGTAAAAGAAAATTCTACAATCAGTAAATAAGTCTTGCAATAAGTTAGTTAATGATTCATATAGCTAAACATGTCAGAATTTTGTAACGTAAATTTTAATTTCTAGGTTTTCTCAACCTACGATTCATAATTTGAACTCGAATATCTTAATTAAGGAGTGATGGTTCAAAAAAATACAAATGCATAATAGAACTTGGGTGCAATTTGAAAGTAGAGACCTTACAGCAAAGACATTTAGCATGTAAGATTACAAGCAAGACACTTGGCATGCCGAGAGAGAGAGAGAGAGAGAGAGAGAGAGAGAGAGAGAGAGAGAGAGAGATGAAAGCAAAATCATTGCGATAACATGGAAATATTTACAAATTAAACCTGATTAGTTAAACTAGTTTAGATTAATAAAAATCAATTTACATTAAGACATTGTGGATAAAATCAAGAATTGAGACCAATTTATGATAATGGCAATCAGTGTGTTGATGCCAAAACACCTTCCATGGCATCTCCATTGGCCAATGTCAACACAAAGATGTGCTCAATGTCCTTGTTGGGACCACATCCCATGCTGGCTATATGGTGTTGATGGGATGTTGTGTCATCAACCATGGTGATATGCCGCCATATCAAATGACCAAGAGCATCTCCTAGGCCGGCCGTGGGGTGAGCGGCAATGAGGCATGAGATGTCTAAAAAGTTTCAGTTCCACTATGCACCAAGAGAGTTTTTGTGTAGCAATGACGACAATACACCCACTTTTGGCTTGAGAACCACACCCTCTTTTAACTTCTTTGATGCTTCCATCTTAGAACCTTTGTTTGTTGTGATGGTTGATCAGGTGAAAAGCCCTCAAAATAAGCCTTTTGACATGACATGGATGTCCATGTCCAAGTTGAGTTACTGTGACATGTGTCTACACTTGACCCCTCCTAGAATGAGCTAGTCTCTTCAGCCAGCTATTCCAGGTTGGGTTAAGAGTTAGTTGTCAGTTCAGGTAGAGAGACTTCAAGCAATAGATCAGACAAAGACACTGACACTGAAATGGAACTAAAAATAATAACGAAAATGGAAATGACGCATAGACTAGAACTAGAGATGTATTGTATTTAGATCAAGACAAAAGACTCAAGAATACAGTACAATAGCGCGTCACTCCCCAAATCATCCCCCGCCAAATGAAGTAATGGCCCCTATTTACACGTGTCGAACTAGGTCTTTGATTGATTGTCCATTCTACACTTACCACAGTAACTAGCTTAGTAATTACCCAGTACAACCATCAATTTAGATTCTCATTTAGGAATTGTTCCCATCGCCTACATTTCCTTCCCCCCTTTCTTTGGATTTTGGAATATTTACAAAATTTTCAATGCTGGTATTTGACAATCTGAAACGAGTTCAGAGGTTCTTCTTCAGAGTCTGTACTGATCTTCGAAACTGACGCTGGTGTTGCTACATCTGACCTGGCATAACATAATTTGATCTTAACACATTGTAGACCTTGAACAACATTAATCATAATAAATCTCTTATTGTATTGTGCCATTTGAGAAGACCCAATCAACCTCATAACGACTTAACCAAGCTATTTTGAGGTTGGGTTTCTTTGGGACTAGCTTAAACTAGTACAGCAACACTAAGTCCCCTCGTTTGAACTCTTTGACCTTGATCTTGCTATCATGTTGGTGCTTTTTGCATTGTTGAAATGCCTCTTGTTCCAGCATGATGTGTTTCCTAGTCTCATCTAGACGCAATAATTCATCTAACTGTTGCTTGAGGTTTGTGTTAAAGTCACTGCCTACAAAGTCACCACTGGCATGACACCCTTTAGAATGGTATATGGCACAGAAGTAGTAGTCCTGATAGGGTTTGCGATCCCAAGTCTCACGCTAGCGATCCTTCTCGTTTGGCAGTCTCCGAGCATTGAGTTGCAACATGGTCATATTTGCCACAAGTAAGCAGTTTAAAATCCTTTTCTCAGAGTCCGTCTTTGCCTCAACCAATACCCCCTTGGTATCCAGTGCTCGTGTTGGTCTCATTCTCCTTGGAAGCACTCACTCCATCTGCTTTTATTGGTTTTGGATTTGTCACTACGATCATAGACAAGTCCTTCCCTTTCTTGAAGTGATGAAACCTTATCCCACAATTGTTCCACACATGCCCATAAGCTTTACAACATGTGCATTGGGAACATTCATCTAACCGATGATCTCTAGATCTGCAATGTGAACATTAGGTTTCTAGTTTGCTCATTGAAGGTGTGGTTTTTGCCATATCATCAATTTTCTTAGACATCTCTTCTAGCTTCTTCATTCGAGACCCCTTCTTTTTACTCAAAGTACCTCGAGCACCTTAGTCAGCAAGCACGACAAGCACCTCAAGCTTGGACCGGGGGGGTTCCCACCTCAAGCACAACCCTAAATTATTTAAGGTCAAAGGGCTTTTAACACTAACCATTGGAGGTCTTCAATGAAGCTAACCCTAAGATATTTAAGCTCCAATGGCTAGACTTGCTCTTTGACACACCATTTCTCATTTGGACCCCTTTACCATTGGCCCCGTGTTGAGATAGATTTGTAAGCACATGTCTATATTCTAACCCTTGTTCTCGTTTATTTTCCCACATTAAATGATCAATTTAATATGATAAAATCACTTAGGTTGGTTAGATATTAGATTTTATGAACAAAAGACAAGACTATTACAGTTGGTTGTGGGTTCACACTTGGTGGACTTGAGAGGTGGCAGGAGTGGTGGTTTAGAGGACACCGTGGCCAGTTCTTCTCTGCCAAAGTTTGGGGATAGGTACAACTGGACAGCCAGAGATATTTGATGTTATATGTTGGTTGCCCTTTTGGGGTTGTATATATTCTCACATTTGGTTTAGTCTGATACATTGTTCTAGATGGTTTATGAGCCTTGAGTATAGCGTCGAGTCGAGTCGAGTCGTCAAGTCTACATCACACACAACACCCTCCCTACACATATTGAGCCTTGATACCCCCATTGTAGGCGTGAACTATGAGCTTGGAGCAGAGAGTGTGCTGCCATGCCAGAGCCTGTACATGTCCATCTGAGTTAGTCCAGTCCCATGTTGTTCAGGTTCTACTATTGAGTCTGTTGTTCTATTGAGTCACTTGTTTGCTATATTGTTCTTCATCTACAGTGTTTTCATTCTGTTGGAGTGAGATTTCATGCACATTGTACTAAGAAGCACCCACCGTGTGAAGAAGAAGAAGAGAGAACAATCAATGTTGGATTCCACCGTTGTACAAACCTTAAAAAATAAGGACATACTCTAAATATTTCAACATATCGTTGCCCTGTTGTATTGATAATTGTGAAAATCTATGTTTGTGGACACATGATATTGTCACGGGTCCTTAGTTTCATGCACATGAGGCTTAAGCCCCTTATCCGGTGTGCAATGCGACGGGAAGACCTTCTAAATGCCCCCTTTGCTGTCATAAAATCTAATATCTAACTAACCCAAATGATTTTCTCATATTAAACTGATCATTTATTGTGGGAGAATAAACGAGAACAAGAGTTAGAATATAGACATGTGCTTATGGATCTATCTCGACACGGGGTCAAAGTCCATGGGTCTAAATGAGAGATTGTATGTCAAAGAGCAATGCTAGCTAATGGAGCTTAAAATACCTTAGGGTTAGCTTCATTAAAGACCTCCAAAGGTTAGTGTTAAAAGTCCTTAAACCTAGGACCTTAGGCAAGATAGGTATGTGCTTGAGTTGGGAACCCGGCCCAAGCTTGAGGTGATTGTCGTGCTTATTGACTAAGGTGCTTGCCGTGCTTGCTGACTAAGGTGCTTGAGGTGCTTAATGACTAAGGTGCTTAAGGTGCTTCATGACTAAGGTGCTCAAGGAGCTTGAGGTGTTCCAAAAAGTCAAAACACATCCCTACACAAGAGGGGGCGATCCCTAATTGTAGGGGCATAAGAGAGAACACACACACCCTCACACAAGGCAAGCCAGGACACATGTCAAGTTCCTCTCCATGTTGCCCTCATACGGTGCCATAAGCCTATCGGTTTGCCTCTAAAGGGGTCCAATGAGATTTTAGGTTATTAATTAATTGTTTAGACATTTATTCAAGCCCTCTCTCTCAAAGGGGTAAGAAGGACACTTGTCCTAATGCTAGCATGGTTGCTTGATATGCACTATGCATGTGATTGGCTACACTCATAGGGGTCCAATCAAATTCCAGCATGAGCTACAAGGAGGGGTCGACCAAGGAAGCTAGGGGTGTGCTTGGGGGGTATACTCTCTCTCACACACACACACTCACAAGCTCATTATCACTTGGTAAAAGTGCAAGAACTCCATCTCCATCTCCAAGATTGTTGAGAAGTGAGACCCTACACCAACAGTCTTGGCTATGGAATGCAAATCCAATCAAGAGCCATGCTTCAATGCTTAAGCTTGCCATCTTCTCCATCTTCATTACTATGCTATTATGCTATGCTAAGCAAGAAGAGTGATGATAACTGAGGAACTATTTCTTTCTCAAATGAATGTTTCTCCCTACCTTCATTCCCTGCTAGCTCTCTCCACCTTCGAGCTATTGGTTTCTCTTTTCTTGCTTAAAAAGAGAGGTCCTTAAGTTGTCCATGAAAGGTTGTGCCTGTTCATTGCAATAGGGTAAGTGGGACAGGGATCTATTATCTTGGTTGTAAAGGACGTAGGTACACCGTTGGGAACTAGAGTCTTAATAATAGAGTCTCTCGAGACTTGCCTTTGGCTTAACCATTATTGAGCTACTAGCAAGCTCAATAGGAACCATAATCAATCGAGCAATGTTGGACCATCTCCACTAGTCTTTGCAATCAACAATGTCTAAACCACGGGTGTGGCTGCTTGAGAACCAATTTTCAAAGGAAAGAAGAGTAGCGACTAAGGCTTTTGAGGGTACCAAAGCACAAAGTAGTTTATACATAAGTTTAATTAGCATGGCTGACAATAACCAAGAGAGTAGAATGAATATTGACAACTTTGATTTTGCACATGAATTTTCTAATGATGATGCCCCCATGTTTGTTAATTTTGTTACTAGGTTGCAACAAGCTATGGGCAACTTTGCTTTTGCAAGCCGAAGTTACTCAATAGCTTCTTGCTTATGGGATTTCCTTTCCTCTCCAAGAGGAGAGAGAGAACTTAGGAGGCCTTTTGATGAGACTCCCAGAAGAAGACTCTCTCCCATAAGAGAGGAGGAATCCAAAGAACGAGAAAGAAGTGAATCACTAAGTTCCTTTGAAGAGGTGGCTCCACGAAGATGGCGGTCTAGACGATCGCCAACTCCTCCCAAGAGGAAACGGCCAACCCATAGTCCTTCTCCCCGTCACTCCAAAAGGGAAGAGAGGAAACCAAGGAAGAAAAAGGCAAGAAAGAGGTCACCCTCTTCTTCTTCTTCTTCTTCACCTTCCTCCTCTTCCAACAAAAGCAACAACTATTCTCGTAGAGAATACAAAAGGAAAGGACATCTGCTACTAACAAAGTATTTGCCTTCATCCAACAATTCAATGCGGCCTTTGGAGATGAGGGCTTTACAGAGTCCTCCAAGCTACACCATGTAGCTATGCACTTCCAAAAATCTGTTTGTCAATGGTGGGCTAGCCTTCGTGGCAACGGCAAAGACCCAAAGACATGGAAAACTCTACGAGTTTCCATCATGAACCAATTCCTTGCAAGCAATGCAAAGGACAAAGTGCTTACGAATGGCGGAGTTTGAAGCTGCTCGTTAAAGAGTCTATCCACAAATATGTGGACAAGTTTTGGGATTTACATCTCAAGGCTACCATCTTTCAAAAGATAGACTTTGCCGAGCAAAAACAACGATTCTGTGCGGGAAATGGCCGAGTATGTCAACTCCCAACAGCCTGGTTCTATCACCGAAGTAATCCACCACACTATGGTTGCTTCACACATCAATTTTCCAACAAGGGGCTACAAGGAATGCTAAGCCCATGGAAAACAAAGATCAAAATGACGTAAAGGGGAAGAACAATGCCCAAAAATCTTCCCAAGGCAATTCTAACAACAACAACAACAACAACAATCGGTCCAAGAAGAAGGGAGTTTACAAGGCAAAATAAACTCTCTCCTGAAGAGCTAGAATCTTTTCATAAGGACCACAAATTCTTTGAGTGTGGAGAGCAAGGACATGGCTATCATTCTTGCCCCAAAATAAATGCCCGCAATGAGACTCCTAGAGCTTTCATGATCGAAGCTTCAAAAGAGGATGCTCATTGCAAAGGATCACCTCTCTCTTATGCTTGGGGAAAGGTAAGGGAGCATGATTCCTTCATCATGTTTGACCCTGGCTCTACTCACAAATTCATATCAACAGAGTTGGCCACTAAGTTGGGCATTCAAGCTTTTGAGATGGGAGATACTATAACTGCCAATGGAGCTTTCAAGGGACAGCAAGCCTCTGTTACTCCCTTGAATTGGGAAGTTGAGGCTTCACGTCCAAAGCTACATCGACAAAGAAGACTTTTTTATCTCTCCTCTCCAACATGAGGATGTTATCCTAGGGGCATCATGGTTCAACCACATGGCTGCCAATATGAAGTTCCATGAAAGGAGAATCTACTTCACCTATAGGGAAAAGAGCATGTAAATAGATGCTAATGAGTCCGGTCATACTATACCACATGTAAAATCACCCGCTTTTGATAAGTCAATGAAAAGTCCAGTTTCCTCATACATGATTTTTGTCAAAGAGTCTCTAAATGATGCTAATGCTTTAACAAAATAAAGTGGTAGGAATCAAGAAGAATTAGACTTGTCTAATTTTCTAAATGGATTCCAAGATGTTTTTATCGATGATATCCCTATGGGCTTACCTCCAAAAAGAGGGGATGATGACCATCAATTTGAGCTCCTGCCAAGAAGCTCACCGCCTAACAAGCCTCCTTATCGAGTTTCCCAAGCTCAACAAGAGAAGATCATGAGGCAAGTACAAGAATTGCTAGACAAAGGGATGGTGAGGCCTAGTTCCTCTCCCTTTTGTTCTCTAGTCTTTTTAGTGCAAAGGAAAGATGGTACATACCGCATGTGTGTGGACTATCGAGCGCTAAACCATATAAAATAGATTTTCTATACCACGGGTAGAAGATCTATTTAATAAGCTACAAGGTTTGAACTACTTCAATAGGATTGACCTTAAAAGTGGCTATCATCAAATAAGGCTAGTGAATGAAGATATCCTAAAGACCACGTTCTGTACAACGTTTGGTCTTTATGAATATCTTGTCATGCCTTTTGGTTTGACAAATGCTTCAGCCACGTTCAATCGTTGAATGGAGAAAATTTTTTAGACCCTACTGCAAATTCACTGGTTGATGATATCATCATCTACTCCAAGTCCTTGGAGGAGCACAAGCAACATCTCCAAGTGATTTTTCAAGATTTGAGGGAGAACAAGATTTTTATCAATGAAAAGAAGAGTGAATTTTTCCTTCAAGAGATTCAATACTTAGGTCTTATTATCTCTCAGGATGGTATCCGTATGGATCCATCTAAGTTAGAGGTAATAAAGGCATGGCCTAATCCAAGGAATCTACATGAGCTAAGAAGCTTTAATTTATTGGTATGTGTGCATAATATAGATGCTTCATAGAAAAATTTTCTCAAATAACAGGACCATTGCATGACTCAACAAAGAAGAACGTTAAGTACTCATGGACTGCTTGAGAGAAAAATGCTTTTAACAAGCTCAAAGAGAAAGCTTACCTCCCAACTAGTGCTTATGCTTCTGGATCTCCCAAAGCCATTTGAGGTCCAATATGATGATTGTGGTGATTGCCTTGGAGCAGTCTTGCTTTAAGAAGGGCATGCCATAGCATATGAGAGCCACAGGCTCAATGCCGATGAACGGGTCTTTGGGCATATATAAAAAAGAGCTTTTAGTTGTTCTACATGCCCTAGACACATGGAAGCAATATCTATTGGGGACTCCATTTATATTGCGAACGTACCACCAAAGTCTCAAGCACTTCATGACGCAAACCAAGCTTTTCGACAAACAAATGAGGTAGGCAAATTTTCTTTTGCAATTTTATTTCCATATTGCTCACATTACTAGTAAGCATAATCAATTGGCCGATGCACTTTCACAACGACCAAGAGTCAATGCAGTGTCTATAGCAACTCATAATGATCTATTTCTATGATAGATGAGTATGCTACTGACCTTGACTTTAAAGACATAATGTCAGCCCTTGCATTAGGGAAGAAAGAAGAAACATTCACCTTGCAGGATGGTTATCTTCTCCATGGCAATAGGCTATGTGTTACCCACTCCCTTCATGAGAAAGTCATGTATGAATCCCATGCTCCTCCCTATGCGGGGCATAGAGCCATTCAACCTACTCTTCGAGAAGTAGAAACGTACTTCTCTTGGCTTACCATGAAAGTAGACATACAAGAGTATGTTTCAAAACGTGTGGTGTTCCAAAAGACCAAGTACGATAGAGGGAAGCAACCTAGGTTACTACAGCTCTTGCCAAATCCGTCATTCACCATGGAAGAGTATATCCATGGACTTTATCTTTGGATTACCTAAGTCTATCCATGAGAATACGAGAATATGGACAGTGGTCAACAGGTTTAGCAAGCAAGCACACTTTATTCTTGTCAAAAAGACTAATAAGACACACCAAATGGCAACACTCTTCATATCCCAGAATTTCAAACACCATGAATTGTCAACATCCATCGTGTCAAATAGAAATCCTAGAATGACCAGTAATTTTTGGAAAATTCTCTTTGAAAATCTAGGTACTAGAATGACCAGTAATTTTTGGAAAGGTCTCTTTGAAAATCTAGGTACAAGATTGAATTTCTTGTCGGCCTAGCACCCACAACCAGATAGCCAAACTGAGATAGCCAATCTTACAATTCTTGATCTACTAAAGACTTATGTTACAGAAATAGATCAACACTCACAATGGGAGAAGTACTTATCCCTTGTAGAGTATGCATACAATAATATTGTCCATACTACTATGGGAAAGGAAGCTTTTGAGATCATAGAGGGAAGACCTAAAAGTCCCTTGCTACTTAAAGTACATGGGAAGATCTTCGTTGTCGATGAGTATAGCCGTGACCTACAAGAATTTTTCCAAAAGATTAAGGAGGCTATATATATCTCTCAACAAAGGCAAAATGTTGCTACTGATAAGCACAGAAGGGCCTTAATGTTCAAAGAAAATGATTGGGTCTTACTTAAGTTTCCCAAGGCTCAATTAAGGCAAACGACGGACAAAAATCCTACGGGCCAACAAAAGTAAATAGGGATTCTCTACTTGCTAAGAAACATCGACTAATGACTAAGGCTTTATCTCTTCTACCTCATAGTTGAGGACGACTATGAGGTAGACTAAGGCTTTATCTCTTCTACCTCATAGTCAAGGACGACTATGATTGCAAGAGAGAGGTAATGTCATAAAATCTAATATCTAACTAACCTTAATGATTTTCTCATATTAAACTGGTCATTTAATCTGGGAGAATAAACGGGAACAAGAGTTAGAATATAGACATGTGCTTATGGATCTATCTCGACATGGGGCCAAAGTCAATGGGTCTAAATGATTTTCTCATATTAAACTGGTCATTTAATATGGGAGAATAGACGGGAACAAAAGTTAGAATATAGACATGTGCTTATGGATCGATCTCAACACGGGGCCAAAGTCAATGGGTCCAAATGAGAGATGGTATGTCAAAGAGCAATGCTAGCTAATGGAACTTGAAAGACCTTAGGGTTAGCTTCATTAAAGACCTCCAAAGGTTAGTGTTAAAAGTCCATAAACCTAGGACATTAGGCACGTTAGGGTTGTGCTTGAGGTGGGAACCCGGCCCAAGCTTGAGGTGCTTGTCATGCTTGCTGACTAAGGTGCTTGAGGTGCTTAATGACTAAGGAGCTTGAGGTGTTCCAAAAAGTCAAACACATCTCTACACAAGGGGGGGCAAGCCCTAATTGTAGGGGCATGAGAAAGAACACACACACCCTCACACAAGGCAAGCCTAGTGTAAAGAAGCAACAAGGACACATGTCAAGTTCCTCTCCATGTTGCCCTCGTAAGGTGCCATAAGCCTATTGGTTGGCCTCTAATGGGGTTCAATGAGATTTTTAGTTTATTAATTAATTATTTATGCATTTATTTGAGCCCTCTCTCTCAAAGGGGCAAGAAGGACACTTGTCTTAATGCTAGCATGGTTGATTGATATGCACTATGCATGTTATTGGCTACACTCGTAGGGGTCCAATCAAATTCCAGCATGAGCTACAAGGGGGGTCGACCAAGGAAGCTAGGGGTGTGCTTGGGGGGTATGCTTACTCTCTCTCTCTCTCTCTCTCTCTCTCTCTCTCTCTCTCTCTCTCTCTCTCTCACACACACACACACACACACACACACACACACACACACACACACTCATGAGCTCGTTCTCACTTGGTGGAAGTTCAAGAAATCCATCTCCTTCTCCAAGCTTGTTGAGAAGTTGAGAGCCTACACCAGCACTCTTGGCTATGGAATGCAAATCCAACCAAGAGCCATGTTTCAATGCTTAAGCTTGCCATCTTCTCCATCTTCATTACTATGATATTATGCTATGCTAAGCAAGAAGAGTGATGATAAGTGAGGAACTATTTCTTTCTCATATGAATGTTTCTTCTTCCTCTTCCCTACCCTCATTCCCTACTAGCTCTCTCCACCTTCGAAGGTGTTTGAGGTCTTGGGACTAAGGTCGGGGATAAGTTAATGCTTTCATTTAGCTAAGTTACGGGCATAATTGTGGTGCATGAAGCTCTCTATCTTCATTGCACCATCAAGGTCTTAAGGAACACAAAGCTTGTATTGTATCAAGTTTCTCCTTATGGGAGAAATTATAATACAAAAGCGTTTTGGAGGGGGGACCGGCTCCACATAAATTCTGTCCTCAACTATTGTCAAGTTCTCTAATTCTCTCTCTTGCAAAATTACTGTTCATGCCAAGTTAATTAAGTATAATGGTTATGTTGCTACCTCTAATTAAGTTCACCCTGCAGTCTCATAAAAATGTCCACTATAGTTCTCTTAATTCTAATATTCTTAATGTTCATAGGCCTTTTCCATTACATTTGGTGTCACCATCCTACCATGTATTGCTCAGCGCCCGCTATATCTTTTCGCAGGCGATCAACCAAAGCAGGTGCTATTTATCGATATCAATTTTTTACTTGGTAAGCCTAATGAGGTTGTATGGGTTCTTTTTGTAAATAGGCGTTCGCATTATTAATAGATTCATCCCTCAAAATATCATGAAAATCAGTCCACATTGATTGTCACCCAAAATCAGTGCGTGAAGAATCTCCGGGGGGGGGGGCAAAAACTCTAAGGTGAGTCAATGTGTATTGCCCTACATTTGGCTAAGCTAGCTCCCTCCCCGAATCTAGCAGGCACGCGTGACTCTATAGTGTGGCAGAGCCAATGGTGGCTACACCAACACATAGAGCAATGCCCGCGTAGCGCGTGTCCAATAGCATTAAGAGGCCCATATCTTGGTGTAGCTAGGACATGGTCGACATCTCCTCTTTACTATTGACACAGGCCTTCACGGGCACCTCATTTCCACCATGTCCACAAACAACACCGTGTTCACCCTAGCGAAGACTTCATGGTAGTGATCCATGTTATTCAGCTCTCTTTTGGTAGTTTGTGTTGTAGAGCTTCCATAGCCATTATAGGTACCGTTGCAGTCTCTTCCATCTACGAGAGCCCATGGCTCATTCGGGAGTGTGTAGCCTCTTCTGGAGTGGCCTCCCCGGGGCAGTCACTTATCAAAAGACCCCTATATCACGTGCGTTCAAGAGGTAATTAATAATACCCCAATATACATACTATACTTACACTGTGAGCCTATTTAAAAAACCCCCACCCCCCTCTGTATGTATACATTTTGGTCTTTTAATAATCCACTCCAGTTAACTCACGTGATATCATACACATTCTAAAAAGTGACCGCCCCGGGGTGGCCTCATACACACACATAAAGTGGGAGTTTGACGGCATTGTCTTCTTGGACTACAAGTACAGATATAGGTACAAGTACAGGTACATAGAGCGGCTTGGTTAGCTTCCTCTGTGCTTCTCGACCTCGATTTGGGCTTCGGCTATGGCATTGGTATTGGCATTGACTCACAGGCTATAGGTTTCAGTGCTTGCGATATTCTGGTTCTAGTGGGAGCAGTTTTTTATGCGTACATGCATATGTTGGCACTTTTGACAGTGTTTGAGCTCTTTTGAGAGCAGTTTGACTCCCCACAGGATAATTATTTGCATGCACATGCTTTTGGCGCATGTTTGAGCGTCTTGATAGACTTGTACACCTTTGTGGATACTGCCATTGTACGCTTTTGTGGAGCCATCTTTTGGGTAGTACGTTAGTCCCAACCATTTCTAAGACTTGGCTATACGTTTTGCTGCATAACCTACATTGTTGAGGGTTGATAGCATGAGGTTTTCATTGAGCTGGGGTATTCTCAAATGTGGAGATACCTTCAGTGATACAGGAAGCTGGAGCATCCCTTACGAGGCCTCGCCATAGGACATGTATAGAGTGGTATAGGTGCTTTTGACGCCGAGTTAGCGGTCTATGGTCAGTTTGACAGTTTATGCGCCTTGGTTGGTCTCTATATAGTGTGCTTTTGAGAGGCATTGCCCTCTTTTATGCTTTGTGAGTGACATACTTGGTCATTTTGTCTTGTATTTTGGTTGACATAGTCCCAAATACAAAGGAGACTCTACTGAAATTTTCCCTAAATCTTCTGATAGTTTTGTCACCAGGTCTACTAGCAAAGATCGTGTGACATTTATGACATAAAGAAGTTTGATGGCACTAATTTTAAGCTTTGGAAGAACCAAATGCATGATGTGCTTGTCCAAAAGAAGAAAAAGTTGCCTATTGCCTATGCGGCTAGAATTGAAGATATGCACATGACTCAGTTTCAGTGAGAGGAGCTTGATGAGTTATGTAGGTCTACAATTAGACTGCACCTTGGTGAGTCAGTGTACTTTTTAGTGTTAGAATGCGAGACTACTCATGCTTTATGGTAGAAATTATGCGACTCTTACGAAAGGATACGGCTAGCAATAAGGTTTTCATGATGCGAAAACTTTTCAATCTTTGTATGAAGGAGTCAGCTAGTGTTGCCAACCATATCAATGATTTTGATTCTCTTTTTGCCCAGATTTGTGCACAGCGCATGACCATTGATGATGAGATGAAAGAAATATTTTTGCTTTGTTCGTTGCCACCCTCTTGGGATATCTTTTGCACAGCTGTTAGTAACTTTATTCCTAGTGGTACGCTAAAATATGATGATGTTACTAATGCACTTTTGTCGGAGGAGATGCGTCGAAAGACCACGAGTAGCTTGCGTTATGGCAAAGCTCATTATATGCAAAGGGATGATAAGCAAAGTAAGGGCCATTCTTTGCAACGTGAGTCCAAGAAAGAGGGCAATAGAGATGCATCAAAGGGTAGATCAAAGTCTCGTGGTCGCCGCAATGTTCAATGCCATTATTGTGATAAGTTTGATAACATAAAGAAGGATTGTTATGCTTGGAAGTGTGACAAAGAGAAGGGCAGAGGTAAAGGCAAAGATCATGATGATAAAGAGGAGAAACCAAAGAGTTCGGTTAAGATTGAAGAATTGAACATAGTTTAGGATGACAGTGATGCGCAAGACATTAACATGTTGAATGAAAATAATGATGTCTTTTATGATGCACAGGAAACTCTATCTTTGCAAAGTTCTATGCCAGCTGAACTCCTTGTTAGTGGTGAAGTATCCCATACATGGATTCTTGATTTGGGTGCTTCGTTGCATGTCACACCTCATAGGCATTGGTTTACTACATACAAGGAAACCATTGGCTCTATTATACTTCGTGACAGTTACTCTTGTGACATTGTTGGCGTAGGTGATATTGTCATGATTATGGGAAATGGGGTGAAGTTTATCATCCATAATGTACGTCATGTTCTAGCCTTGACACGCAATCTGATTTTGGTTGGACGTCTTGATGACTTGGGTTACAAAGTCACTTTTCATCAGCAGTCTTGGTGTGTTGCGAAGGGTCATCTTATTATAGCCGATGGTTCTAAAGTTGGTTCACTTTATCCTCTTTATATATCTGATAAAAATAGTGTTCTTTCTGTAACTGAGCTGCCAATCGTTGCTTTGTGGCATAGCCGATCAGGACATATGTCAAACAAGGGAATGGAGACACTCTCTCATTTGGGCTACTTACCGTCTTTGTCATTTTCTGATTTTTCCTTTTGTGAGCATTGTCAATATGGAAAGCAAACATGGAGACATCGTACATATTCTTTTGACAAAAATAGAAAACCCTTAGAGCTTGTGCACAGTGATTTATGTGGGCCTTCGCCTTCTAGATCCCATGGTGGTGCGTCCTATTATGTTACATTCATTGACGATGCAACACGGCATGTTTGGGTCTACGCCATGAAATCTAAAGATGAGACCTTTTCTTGCTTCAAGAAGTTCTTATCTAGTGTTGAAACTCAGTCTGAACATAAGTTGAAAGCTTTGTGCTCAGATAATGGTGGAGAATATGCCTCCAAAGAGTTTACATACTTTTGTTCAAGTAGGGAAATTAAGCGTGAGTTTACAGCTCCTTATACCCTTGCACAGGTGTTGCGGAACGAATGAATAGGACCATCCAAGAGCGGATTATGTTTATGCTATCACAAGCTAATGTACCACAAGCGTTTTGGGCTAAAGCATTATACACAGCTGTGTACTTGATCAATAGATCACCACATGCTTCATTACAGTTTCGTGTACCTTTGGAGTTATGGTCAGGACATAAATTGTCTTATGAAAAACTCCGTGCATTTGGCTATGAAGCTTATGCATATGTACCCAAGGAGTTGCGTGCTAAGCTAGATTCCAAGTCCAGGAAATGCATCTTCATTGGCTATGGTGTAGATGGTCAATTTGGCTATCGTTTATGGGATCCGAAAAGTCGATCAATGATCCATAGCAGTGATGTCTTTAATGAGACTAAGATGCATAGATAGCCAGTGAAAGAGGTTGAATTCCAAAAAGTGACGTTTTTCGATGTATCACCTCCTGTCCAGACAGCTCCCGGGCCACTTACTACACATGCTAGTACGTGTTCTAATCAGCCACAGAGATCTCAAAGAGTCTCACATCTGCTAGAACGTTTTCTTCCAAGCGTGGATTTTTTTTTGCTGACAGATAGTGGTGAGCCTTCTTGTTACAAAGAGGCTATGCTAGCCAATGATAAAATTCAGTGGGATCAGGCTATAAAGAGGGAGCTGGTAGGAAAGCATTGCCTTGTAAATGGGTTTACAAGAAGAAGATTGACAATTACAAAGCTCGTTTAGTGGACAAAGGTTTCAAGCAAGAATATGGTGTCGATTTTCAAGAAGTCTTTTCTCCAGTGGTCAAGATGACCACACTGAGAATGTTGCTTGCTTTGGTTGCCACTGAAGATATGGAGATTGATCAAATGGATTTCATTACATTTGGTGATCTTGAGGAAGAGATTTATATGCAGCAACCTGAAGGGTTTGTGCTAAAGGGCAAGGAACATTTGGTCTGTAAGCTTCTGAGAAGAGTCTCTATGGCTTGAAGCAATCATCCAGACAATGGTATCAAAAGCTTGATGCATTTATGTGTTCCCTAGACTATAAGCGCAATAATGAGGATCCATGTCTTTACGTGAAAAGACAATCCAATGGACAACTTATTATGCTTATCCTTTATGTAGATGACATGCTTATTGCTGGTCATTCCAAGAAAGACATTACTGACTTGAAAACCAAGCTGAAAAGTCAATTTGACATGAAAGATTTGGGTAAAGCCAATCACATTTTGGGTATGCGCATTACTCATGACCGTAAGAAGAGGTTGTGGTACCTTTCTCAAAAAGAGTACGTGCACAAGGTTCTTGATCATTTCAACATGCAGAAGGGGAAGACTTTGAGTACTCCATTGCTTGCATATTTGAAACTTAGCAAGAACGACTATCCCAAATCTGCTGAGGAAAAAGTTGCGATGGCTAAGGTTCCTTATGCTTCAACTTGGTAGTCTCATGTATGCCATGGTGGCTACAAGACTTGACATTTCACATGCAGTGGGAGTTGTCATTAGATTTATGTCTAACCCTGGTAAAAAGCATTGGGATGTTGTCAAGTCGATTCTCAGATACTTGAGTGGCACTGCAGAAAGACAGTTATGCTATGGTCGTGGAGAGTCTTCCATTCACGAATTTGTAGATAGTGATTATGCAGGCTGTGTTGACAATCGTAAATCAACAACAGGTTGGATTTACACATTTGCTAGTTCTGCTATTTCTTGGAGATCCATTCTTCAAGATTGTACATCCATTTCTACGATAGAGGCAGAGTATGTTGCATTGAGTGAGGCATGCAAAGAAGCTATTTGGCTTGCTCGCCTAGTAAAAGATCTTGGATTGGAGCAGTGTACACCAGTTCTTCAATGTGACAGTCACAGTGCTATTGCCTTGTCTAAAAATCCAGTGTTTCATTCTAGAACAAAACACATTGATGTGCATTATCACTTTAGTCGTGAATGCCTGGCAAACAAGAGCCTTAATTTAGTGAAGATTCCTACGTCATAGAACACATCGGATGCACTCACTAAAAGTCTCTCCAGTTGAAATGCCAAGGGCAAGCCCAAGGGAGGTCAAGGACCGGGGCCAAGGGCCGACTGCCAATGGAGACGGCATCCTAGGGGCAAGGCCTATAAAGGGAGGTTGGGCGGAGGATCAAGACACGACAATTCTCGGGTTTCTTACATTGGTATAGAGCTCGATGGAGGAAAGAGCTATGGAGGAAGGGAGAAGCTGCAGCTTTTGCATGAACTTGCATGCAGGATCTCTCTCTCTCTCTCTCTCTCTCTCTCTCTCTCTCTCTCTCTCTCTCTCTCTCACTCTCACTCACTCTCACTGTGTGTGTGTGTGTGTGTGTGTGTGTGTGTGTGTGTGTGTGTGTGTGGGCGAGCTTGGGTCGTGGACAAGGTATCATGCAAGGAATGGCCGTGGGTAGCTGTCCTTGTAGAGCCAGGAGGAAGAAAGGCCGGAGAACGCCGTGGGTAACATCCCTTGGAGGGGGGAAGGAGCCGAGGTCGATGTGCATAGAATTGATAGAGGCTTGCCTTGATGAGTTTGCAGCGCTATGGGGAGCCCTTTCGGTCACACGGACGACACCTGGTTCGGCCTCGACAGCCATCGCCTGGCAAATTTTCCCCTACGCAAGCTCGATAGCCGCCATCGCTATGCTTTTTTTTCCACAAATTTGCACGTGGGCGCCCAAGTGGGCTATGTGGCCACCATAGGGGTCTGTCCCCGTGCTATCCTGCACTTAACCAAGGCATGCCAAGGGCATCGCACTCCTTGAATCTTGGGTTGGGTGTCATGAGCTAGAATCGCCGTGCAGTTGTCACAGCACACTACATTCTCCTCATATCGGACTGCATGCAGCATGCCTGTTCGCATGTGGCCATGCGATTATTTAAGAAGCCGAGACTATTCGCACACGAAAAGCCGAGAAATTGTTCTGGTGGAGTACTATAATATGAAGAAAGATCGTACGGCTATCTTTACGATCCATTATCGCTCTTTAACCAACTCTTGATACATGCAAGGCATGTGTATGGATTTTGAAGCACGATGCAGGTCATCTTGTTGCTTGTACGACAAAAGATATGGCTCATAGAAATCTATGGCTGACTTTTTGCAAGTACGGGCACGGCCTATGGCATGCAAGTATTGGCATGTAAGGCAATGACAAAGGGCAAAAAAATTGAACGCCAAGGGCAAACCTTCAACAGAATCCAAACATCTCACAAATCTGTGGATCAATATCTATTTTGGGCGGTTTTTCCAATTGTTAAGCCAGTTTCCAAGGCAAAATCGACCAATAGCATGTTATCAAAACGCTCCAAGGGAGCTTTAATCCATGGGATATACTCATGGTTTGACTAGAGTAAGGTTTCAGGCAGAGCAACATGACTAAAGCTGATTAGTAGGTTTGAGCTTTCATGCTTTCATGTTTTTTAGCTTTATGCTAATTTTACACTGCATGAGTTCTTTAAGAGTCTGCAGGAGTTTTTTTTAGGCGCTTTGCACACGTTCCTTGTTGTGCAAGGTAGCAGTGGCAATGAATGTCGATGCACCGCAGGTTAAGAGGGGGAAGCAAGGCTTCAAGTTGCTAGAGCATGGCTCCTAAGCAGGTTATCTCTCATTAATCCAATCAGACAACGACATGATCCACCCATTGTCGGACAGCGTGATCCGACAATTGCTAAGACATCAAGGGAGCAAGGCTCTATCTACAAATATTTAGGATAACAATAATCAAGCCAAGCAGAGTATATGCTATGATCCCTAGAACTCCATCAGTCCTTATGTGAATCAAGGCTTCCCTTTGGGCATTTGACATCGCGGTTTCTATAATTGGCTTATGCTATTAGCATACGAACTTGGGGACACTTGCCAAGATGTTTGCGATTTTTCAATCACACGCGAATGTATATGATACATACGCTACCTCACTCGAGCAGTGCATATGGCCATAAGTTTAAGCGCACTACCAGACACTTGCCCACGAGTGGGCGACAAGGTTAGTCAATTTCAAGTTATGTTTGTTTTTGTCTATGAATTACTTTTCATTATGGAAAAGACCTCTCTGTTGTGCAAAGCAACGTGCTTGGGCAGACTCCATAAGAAGCCACTGTACAAAGCGAAGTGCTTTGCCTGTCTCTAGGAACTTACGGAGTTTGGTTTAGCGAATGTGGAGCAAGGCTAATGAGGGTCCCTTTCACTCCCATCGTTTTGTGTTTGCAATTACCTCCACGCACAAGTACATCTTGTACTTGAAGGATGTTTTTTTTCAGACACCCTTACATGAGACATATTGCACATGTGGTGAATATGAGACTTTGGGACTGACACTGACACCCACTATTTCAATTCTGTGTCACGACAAAGCCCCTAGGTGCGGGTGGAATCCGTTTTCTAGACCGTTTTTAGCACATTGTATCCAACATAATTTCAATGGCCAAACATTGTCAGATACTTATAATTACTTGTAAGGTACAAGTGCTGCTAAACAACATTACAAATGGTTGTTTATACATATAGCAAGGCTATGAGTTGTTAATGAAAAAGTTTCATTGTTTGTACTTAGAAGTGATTAATGTTTCACCTTCTATTATGGTTCAAAAGTTTCAGGAAGGCTTGAAATGATTGCAGAAGAAAGTATTTAGTTTCTTTTTAGAACTATTTACATTCTTTTTTCATGTGTGCTAGGAGCATCACATTCGCCATCAGTATTGGCAAGTACGATTATGGATATACAGGTTCGGATCTGTTTTTTGCTAAATGTATGCTCACTAGGTGTTATGGGCCCTAGTGTTTAGCAAAGGCAAATTTGGAGCGGCATGCATATTCATCACCTTAGTGCTATGATGCATTTTTCACTCTATGTGTAGTATCTCTATGAGATTACTTTTGGGTCTACTAATCACCAATGGAGGTCATGGCTCAGTTTGGGTGCTTGTGGATATTTCAAGTTAACCAAGATGGTTATTCAGGACATTGTTGATTCCTCATTAGCAATGTTCTACGCTATTGTGATTCCCATTTACTAGTCATTTGGGACGATTGTTTGTAAACCATGGGGAAAACACCTCAGTAATGTCCGTTATCCAAGGGGATAGGTAGATTACAAAGTGTAATTTTGTGCTAAAGGATATGCAAAGTGCGTACATTAGTACCAAGAAATACAATTAGTAAGCATTTATTGCTCTACTTGGAGTTTGATTACCATCAGTTAAAGCATGTTTGCGACTAGGTTTAGTCTCTTCATTTGTAAATCAGGTTCTTAACCTTGAACACTAGTTATGGTGGGGTTGTTTACTGATGAAATTTGACAACAAGTCAAGGACTTAAACTAAGCTGATGAGTTATGTCAGCAAGTTACTTTCATGGAAAGTGAAAAGAGGTACTCTTGCAGGTACATCTTAGTTGTGATAACTCATTTAGCATACTCAAGTGATTTCTAAATGGAGTCTACATGCTCTGTTGTATATGAGTCGGTTACACAAGACGGTTGCAAAGGGACAACAATGTGGAAAATCAAGATGTTACTCTTGGTTTCATTGAACCTCCTACTGAGCCTTGTTTCGATCAAATGAACAACTGGATCTATGACGGATGCCACTGGGGAAAACATTAGTGTTACTTATGAAGATATCACCACTTTTGTTTTTGAGGACGAAAACGCTTCTCCAAGGGGGGAGTAATGTAATGCCAAGGGCAAACCCAAGGGAGGTCAAGGGCTGGCCAAGGACCGACTGCCAATGGAGACGGGATCCTACGGGCAAGGCCTATAAAGGGAGGTTGGGCAGAGGATCAAGACATGACAGTTCCTGGGTTTCTTACACCAGCCACATCAGTTTCAACACTTCGTGAGTTGATGGGCATTGGGTGAAGCGTGGTTCTCTTCTATTCTTATGGTCTCCCACATTGGCCATCAAGTGAGAGAATGTTAGGTTTAATGGCCATGTGGTTGACCGCCCATCACTAACTACTACTAACCCTAAGTGTACAACTATACACTTGTGTAAGCCACTAACACAAAGTAGAGTGTGTATTGTGCCTAAGTGCATAAGATAGAGAAGAAAGAAAGGGGGCACACAGTGTGTGGTGGCTCTCCCCCTCCAACTTGTCTGTGTGGCTATGGTGGTGTGTGTGTGTGTGTGAGTGTGTGTGCGTATTCATCTTCCTCTTCCGCTGTGCTCCCGGCTTCCTCTCCTTCAATCCATGGCCTCTAGCCAGTTGTTGTCGATGTTCTTCCTGCTGGATGTTGGCCTCCTTACTGCGCTGCACCTCAACATAGAAGGGGTCGGCTTTCATCACGAGGCAAGCTCACCTTCTTGCTACTGCTGCTATTGGCCCTCAAACTCCATCAGTTCATGACCAATATTTATATGGAGGCGCAACTCATGGGCGAAGTCCAGATCATGATGATGATTACGATCAAAATTGACGCTGACACTAGCACTCCTAAGATGAGGACATCCCCTTCGACAATGCTCTCATGCTACATCACTTACCCACCCATGCGAGCAAAGCTCCTGCGACCCCTCATGCCTCATCCCATCTCCGTTGCTCCTCTCTGAGACAGAGTACATCTCTTCTAGTTATTATTATTGATGCTTTATTTATCGTCATTGTCGTGTGATAACTAAATTTAAAGAAACATTGTTTATTAGGATCCTCCATAGAAGAAGAGTTATTCGAGCTTCGATACCACTGTTATAGGCTTGGACACTCCATCGAGAAATCAATAGCATGAGTCTGTCAGCCTTACGATTCGGATCAAGTGAATGGCTTGGATCATGCCAAGCGACTCAATCTCTTGGCCTCATTTGAAATAAGCACCTTAGGCTTACCAAGTAAACAATGAAAGTACCTCTTCTATTTAAAGGGTTATCACTAAAATATTGAGTTCCTTTTGAACGTGAGAATGCCAACTCTCAGAGGGCTCCCCCATAGGCCCTCTAAAGGCACTTTTGGAGGGCCCTTTAGAG